>NC_028645.1:48019657-48346728 GCF_001406875.1 Solanum pennellii | reverse complement strand
TATATATATATATATATATATATAAAAATATATAAATTATTTTATGAGATATCCCTTTTTAATTGACACTCAATAAGATAAATGATGACAAAATTAAAAATATATATTTAAATAACAAAACCATATGTCATTTAGTGAGTATGCTAGAAAAATAAAGTCTGCAAAATGAAACGTGTTGGATGAGGTTTGAGTCAAACGCCAATGGATGACCAAGATGTCTACAACTAGTCGTTTCTATGCTCGTATGTCCTTGTATGCTTGCCTTATTTTTATGTGTTGTTTGGAGTGTAAAAAAAGTTGATGATACCCTAGCGTCTTAATAAACATGTGAAGGGTAAAAATGTTCAGGTATGACTCCCCAACGACAACCCTAAGGGTCGTTGAGGAGGATCCAAACGTTAGAGAAGGAAGCTGCCAAGGCATAGCGCATAACCATAATGTGGAATCCAGTCTGCGTCGTGCGCCAGGAACTCAACCTGCCTTCACTCGTGCTACTTTAACAAGGCTCAATATGTCAATAATTAGTGAGGCAAAATAGGGAACTGCCTCTGCGACACACAGCAATGTCTGAGATTTGGTTGCATCATTTACAAGTCATGTTTGACATGTTTAAAAGTCAAAATAACTATAGGGATGTTTCGGGGACTTTGAGAGTCTGTTAATAACGGTTGTTAAGTCATATTTAACCTCCTTCTCAAGCGAAACCACCAATACCCATTAAAAAATCAAAATCCAAAACACTCTTCTCTTCCAAATTCTCTCAAACCTCCATTCGAGGCCAAACTCAAGCTCTAGCTAGAAGATGAATTTTTAAGTGATTTCTTCTCCAAATGTGTGAGATTTTCTTCTGTTAAGGTATGGTAACCATTTATCTTTAGATAACCTTTCATCAAAGCATCTCAATCACAGGTTTTTAAATGTAATCATATGATCAAAATCTCTATCTATCAATCTAGCCTAGGGTTCATTGTCAAAGTAATTTCAAAGTCATTCAAATGATGAATTTATATTTAGTTATTGTTTTATGATGATTTTCGATCCAATTCAATGAATAACTCAAGATCTCCCTAATCACTCAATTTATGATATAATGTAGGTCTTTTGATCTTTATTACATGATTATTCCATTGTGCCTACATAATAGTGTATTTCTTAATCCTAATTCTATCTATGTCAATTGATTATTAATTGTTGAGGATTGAACAATGCTGATCGTAGGTTGGAGAATCGGTAAGTTGACCTAAATTCCTACTTATATTCTTGAAATTAACATTTTATTATATGGTACACTTATGGTAGTGGTGGTTACGTTCTTATCGGTCTATACATGTTGATGATGTGATCATGGGCTTGAAGGTAATATATGTAATGTGAAGTTGGTGATGATGATCACACGTAAAAAGGTCCTGTGTAGTCTTCTATTCTATTATCCTAATCTAGGGGTATTGATGATGTCAAGTATATGTGAATGATGTTTTTAGGGTTAGGTATGTCTACATGCTTAATTGTGATGAATACTCTTGTAGAATTACCCACTACCTATGAAACCCTTTATGAATGTATGTTATTATGCATGTTAGAATTCTTCTATTCATATGTTAGATATGTTCATGTCTCCTGTTATATAATGTGGGTGTGTGGTCTATGTTCTCTAATACTCTATACTCTATATGTGAGTTGTTCATGACTTTAGGGGTATGGTATAAGTGTTGTCATCCTTGAAGGGTGGTTTGATCAAGACTCATAGGTTATCATGATGACAATTATGTATACACACACATCTCATGCATAAATGTCACGACCGGGGAAAACCCCCTAGTCGTAATCGGCGTCTTCATCCTCTTAGATACCTTAAACAAACCCTTAGAATACATCATGACATTTCATAGGTAAAAAATACTAAAAATTAAAACTTTACATATGAACTAGACATAGACTTCTCATTTAATAACTATAAAACACCAAAATCAGAGAGCGGTTCTATAGCATACCATGTCTGTGTTATGTTTATAAGGTCCTAAAATTACTTATAATACTGTTTAGAGGAAGTGTGTGAATTTTTAGGTGATTTGGAAGTCGAACGTCAAGGAACGACCAAAACGTTCGACGACTAGCCGCCTATGTTCCTCATGTGTAGATGCATGCTTATATTTGTGTGTAATGATATTTTAAAGACTATAAATGAGTTATAATTATGTTTTATTATGGTATATGGAGTTTCAAGATGTTTGGAGGTCAAACGACCAACAACGTCCAAGGCGTTTGAAAGATAGCCCTTAAGACGCTCAACATGTGCCTTGATAGGCCTTAGCCTGTTGGGACGAGTTGCAGGTGTTTTGTTTGGGTGAAAATAATGTGGAAGGTCTAAAACATCTTAATGGTTGTATTTTCAGTGTAAACATCCGGGTATGACTTCAAAAGGGCCCCACGAAAGGCCCCACAAGAAGGCCCTAAGGCTGGTCGAGACACTGCCATTGAAATGTCAATCAATGGACCAAACGACGGCCAGTGTTCAACCAACGGCTCGTATGTGAGGTATCGTCTATCTTTGCATAGATTGGGCAGGTCATAAGCCAAAAATTTTCTATGTACCAAACGACGGAAGACAGGCACGGCCCGTCGACTGATCTACGGCCTGTAGGTTGGTCCGTCGATGGTGTCCTGCAATATGTAACCTGCGTTTTTTCCATTAAAGGGGTCAATGGAAAATTCACCCCAAGTCCTAACCTGATTATAATAGGTTCATTTATCTACTTTTGGGTGTATATAAGTCATCAAACGCGATCACCCTATTCTCAAATCAACTCACACGATTGAAGCCTTTCGCTCCAAAAATATTTCCCTTCAAACAACCATTGTTGGTGAAACTCAATGACTGGTTGGAGCTGGGTTTTCCTTTGATTCATAGTCAAGTTTTAGAGGTTTTGAACTAGACAAAGGTATGGTGATCCTTCATCTCTAGTTATCCATTCATCTAGATCTCCTTCTTCAATCTAGCCATGGGTTCTTTCTAGAAACCTTTTGAATGATTAAATCAATATGATAAATTGAAGTTAATACAGTGATTTTAACGTGATTTCACTCCTATGGCATAATGAACCCATGTTCCTTTGTTAAATCGATTTAGCCTTGCATGGGCTTTGTGATCTTGACTTGTTATCCATTGAATAATGATTCTAAACGTTGACTCCTATACCTACTGTCTTTTACGTTAATTAATTTTAATTGTGTGTAATGGATCCATGAGGATCAATGTTGAAGATTTGAACATGTTTACCTTAGTTTTACATGATTCACTGTAACATTGGCTTCTTAATGATCTAGAGTGGATTTCGATTAAGTTGTGGTTCATGTATCTACTGTTTTAGGTTAATACCATTGTTGAATTGTGGATATAAATATTTTATGACAAAAGAAGACAAGCATTAGTTTTAATTAATCAAGGTTCTTCTAGTCTATGGAGTTGTAACTTGTAATCTTGACGTTAGGTTAGTTGTTGTATGAAGTGATCATGGTTAGTTTCTATAGATGCTGCCTATAATGAAATATGAGGATGAATTATATGTAATGAATATAATATGGGTCAATTCGTGATAATTTGAATAGGATTAACCTATGTAAACTTACCTTCCATGAACTCCTTATATGAAACATGTTTGTGTCGACCTTAATGGCAATTGTAGTAGTGTATCATCTAGAATATGATTTCATTATGTACTGCCTATCATGTATTTTTATTAGTAATATATGATTGGTGATCAAGGCCTTAGACAATTGATAGTATTGGCAAATTTCTCTTTCCTCAAGCAATTGACAAGTCTAATGCCTATGTTGTAGCTTGATTTTGAAGTGCTTAAGTATGTTTTAATTGTGACTAAGTGTAGGATTAGCAACTTCCTTATAGTAATATGATTCATGAAATATGATCTATAATCCATATAAAAGAAATTGGCTAATGGTCTATGTTTTTCTACATCCTAGTACATGTGAGATGCCTTGCATTATGATATAGTATGTTCTTGTAGCGACATGTATATGGTTTATTTTATGATTAAAGAACATCTAGATACTTCCATATACATGAATTGTTGAAGAACAAGGTGTATTGATCAATGATGATCAAAGGGTGAGAAATTGGTTAGAATGTTTATCTCTTCTACTTTCATTATAGTATTGTAGTTGATGAAGTCTTGTATGGAATTTAGTGGTATGGTCCACTTATGGTGGCGGTGTTTACTTCATTATAAATATATATATGTGTTTATCATGTCCATGAAGGCAAATTGTGGAATATATATGTGCCTATGATGATACAATGTGAAGCTTATGCCTACTTTCTTATTCCAATTGTGATTTAGGTTTTATGGATATTGTATAAGCATGTATATATCCATGTTAGGATAAAGCATAGGTGATGCCATTGATGAGTTAAAAATGGTTAATAATCCCTTACTATGTACCCTTATATGAATGCTTGAATAGCACAAAATAGGAGTCTTAAGTGTAATATGAAGTTTGCTTGTCTCCTATGCTATTATGTGTTGTGTGGTTTATGCTTGAAAGAGTATTATGGTAAGAGGGTGGCTGCCTCAATATGTTGTTGAATACACATTATGTGATCATGTTGACTAATGTACAAATATACTCACTTTACATGCATGTTACAAGTAGTATAGGTCATGATGTCTAAATGAAAGGTAGTTCTTATATTCACTAGTATCTATTACTATGCATGATAAGATGATGTTTATGAAAGCATGCTATGTTTTTCCTTAGCTAGGATGACATTATAGGTGTACTAGTATTGGCAAGGGTATGGGACTTTGCCTATACATTGCACATGTGTACCTTGATATGATAGTTCTAGTTTTGGCTTCTATATGAATGAATATGTATGTATGAACATGTTTGTTTTAATGTGTTATGTGAAAGGTTTTCTCACGTATATGTATAAACACACACATGTATGAAGGTATTTTAAAGAGAGGGGCCTCGAATGGTGTGTTCATGTGTATCCTAAATTAGATGATGCTTTACATATGCTATGTTCATGTGAAGGGATTTTTTATATGATTTAGTTTGATGAACTTTCATACATCACCTATGAGTAAAGCATATGAGGGGATGACTCTCCTAAACCTGTGTTTTATAATGTAACATTATAATAAAGGTTTTCAATGAAGTGAACTTAGCTCAGCACCGAGTGAACGTGAATATGAGTGTGTGTCCCTTCCTATGTCTTCAAGGTAGGTCACCATAAATCTCATGAGGTGGATAACCATAATGACTCAATAGGCATAAAAAGGGTTTCCATAATTGAATAACTACAATTCCTAATATTGGCATAAAAAGGGTTTTCACATGTACCTCCAAGTTCTATAAATATGTTGCCACCATAGGATACTAGCTAATGGATCCACCTAGAAAGCTATGTCACATTTGGTTCTACTTTGGCCGGTAGACCACCCTTGGTCTGTGTGGGGTTTTATGACACCGGATTCCATGTTTAGCATCACATGGTCTATGTCGGTTAAGGCTATAGTTTCCCTAATGTAAAATGGACAATTGAAGTAAATGACTAGGACCCCAAATAAAATGACTTAAGGGAGGTTACTTAGGATAGGTGAAAGTAATGTACCCATCTAGACATTACACAAGTAGATCCTTAGGAAGTTCTAGGAAGGTGTTCTAATCCATGTCACTATGCATGTGTTCCTTATGCATGACATTGTAGTATTTGTCTACCTGTTATAAACATGTGCATGATATGCGTCTTTATGCATGATTGTTGATCTTGTTGACTATATGATTAAAGTCTTTACTTAACTATGTCTATGTTGTATTATACTTCTATGATGGTATGTGTTGTCTTGTGTAGATTATATGTAGGATTTTCCTTGTGATCCTAAGGTGATACATTGCACCAGGTATCCCCTAAAGGGTTAGTTGGGAGGGTAATTAATTAAAAGAAAGAGTTCACTATTAAAGGAATTGAGCTCACTATAAAGTGACTCAAATATGTAATAAATTTGATGATTGATATTATGAAATATTTGACCTTTGAATATGAATATATGAAGTATGGGAATGATATAAATGCCATTCTTTAAAGGTTTTATAAAGATTTACTCAAAAAGGCATGAAGTATGATTTCAAGAAAATCTCCCTTTTAAATGCATGTTTTTGCATGGTTGCCATACTTAGTGCATTATTGTACAAAACCCATTCTTCTCTACTTTTTCCACAAAGTGTAGGTTATGGATGCTTAAAGGATATCTTGAATGGTGAATATCTTGATGGATGATTCCCATGTTCAATGAAAGGAATCCTTAAGTTCAAAAGGATCTCCTACTTCTGTCGTTATTGTAAGGACTTTAAGTAATGTATAGTTATATAATGTGTCTTATGGGTCGTGCCCCTAATATATTCTAATGTTGTTGAGTCTAAGATGGCAAAGAGACTTAAAGTCTATATATGTATTATGACTTATATTTTATATGTATATGAAGTAAAGTTTCTGGCATATGAGGTGCTATAAAAAGTTTTAAATTTTCCGATAAATTTACTATGTCGATGCGATGAATGTTAACTATGGGCTTCTATAAGACCTCTGAGAGGTCAAGTACGACATGTTACTTCTAGGGGGTGCTTCCCGGATGTTACAACAACATAGTCTACTGCTGTTTCACACATAACTATCGATTATAGAAGTACTAAATTTGGGACATAACCCTTACACTATTAGAATATATATGTCTCATATAGAACTTACAACAATGTCTCAAAGATTATAAATGAACAATTGTCTTAGACATAGTGAATTAACTATAACTATAATAATGGGTTTCATCCTCGAACTTGAGGACTCACAAACAACTTGGGAACTATCCAAGTCCTCCTTTAAAATGGACTTGAAACTCTTCAATGACCCTAAATTACATTATTGAAAAAATAGAGAAAATATGGGTTAGTACAAACCACATGTATTAAGTATGAAGACATGCAATCAAAACATTTTAGAAACACACTATAAGCGATATTTAGTTCAAAACATGCTAAGTCACTTTAAAATCCTTTATGCACATTCCAAACATGTATATAAGTACACAATAAAATAATTAACCATATTTACCTTCAAGTCCAATAATACATTATAATAAAGTGATAGTAGAAAACTCATGCTTAGAATATATTTTATAAACATGTCATAATACCTTACTCATAATCACAATCCAATCCAACTAGTGCAATGCATATCTAAAGCACCATAACCCCAAATACACTAAGTAAGTTAGCAAAGAAACCATAAGCATTGTATTTAAATAATATAACGTCATGTAAAGTATCTACAACCTCATACATGGGAATCTAAACCACCAAAATGTATATCAAGTGAATGCAACATCATATGAAACCAACGTTATATAGAATCAACATTAGGCATTTCTTTCATGACATAAGTATATAGAATTATCACCCTAGGAGTTCCCTCAAGGTATACATGTGCAATGTATAGGTAAAGTCTCATACCCTTACCTACACTACTATACCTATCAAGTCATCCTAGTTATTATGCATCTTTTACTTCTATTCAGTTATTTATTTTACATTTGTGAAACTTCACCATAACTGTCAATTGACAATTGATAATTTGAGCTAAACATGGAATCCGGTATCATCCCCTCACTCCGAAAGGAGGGCATCTTACTTTTCAAGGTAAGACATTAACATCATAATATTGTCTAAGTGGATCGAGTAGTTAAGTTTCCTATGGGGCACATAGTTAAAGAACTAGGAGGTTGTTGCGTCAAACCCTCTTTATGCTTATTAGCTTTGTAGTTTCCACCCCATGAGTCTTAAGGTGAACCTACCTTCCTCATTTGAAGGGACTCCTCTCATTGTCATGTTCACTCTGTTCTAAGTTAAATGTTCCCTTTTTTAAGTTACATAGAGTCTTCCTTAATATTAGTTTGTATCATAGGTATTAGGAGACTAATTCCTTGAATAAGATGATCATAGCTCTTAGGTTCTATATTGAGAACTTCATTTGATCACAACCCAACAATAAGTGAGAACATTACATCATAATCATGGTAATGAGATACAAAAGAGAATTCCTTTCAATACTCCATAACCTTACCTTATCAAAGTCTAATATTCATCGTAATAATAGCCTAATCATACATGCATTGCTTACATAATTTACACTTGAATTGAATTGCAACATCTAGTATAGGCCAATATCAACATAATAGAGTATTCATGATCTTGAATGTCTTACCTATAGCTTCCAAGAATTTCATCAAGTATATAACTCCCAATTCCATGATATTCACCTCATAACTAAAACATTATCATCACATATTAGTAACTTATCAATAACAATTCTATTTCAACCCCCTTCAAACATAATTGATCCAATTCATAACTTAGGGTCAAGAGAAGATGGGTGTTCATGAGTTTTTATAGAGATCTAGGGAAAATATTTAAGAAATACTTCAATACACATTTTAACATACATAAATCATTAGCAATAATCAAATTTAGTCAACTCAATTCAACATTGAGAGTAAGCACTCGAAATTGGATGAAAACATGATATTTGAAGATCTTTGAAAAGCAAACTTTGAAAAGCCTCTTGGGTAAAGGAGTCCCAAGAGTGAATATCATCCATACCTTGAGAGTCCTTTAGGAATTATGAAGCAAAACATTAATCATGAAGACCTAGGATGAACTTGTTTTTCTTCTTCAATGGTGTCTTAGAGTAGTAAGAGAAACTTGAAAGATGTGAGAGCTAATTGGGAATTTGGATTTATGACGTGTTAGGTTAATTATAATCGACCTTAAACCTTGATTAATTAATTAACCAATTCCCTAACAACCCCTAACTTAACTGTCATGAGACAATAACATGGGGGTCCAATCAACGAGACCACGTCGATGGACCGTAGTACAAACCACGGACCGTCGTGGTCCTCTGTTGTTTGAGACAGAGGCTTGTTTTAGGGAGCTGTAGGTGAATATTCTAAGTGTCAACCAGTGAGCCCCATTGATGGGCCGTTCTCTCATCGACGGATCGTCATTCACCTTCGTGGATGGTACACTGTCTTTTGAAATATTTTAGGTTCAAATGTTGGGTCCTCCTCAAGGAACCTTAGGTTGGTCCTTCGGGAGTCCAACCCGGATGTTTTGACCCTAAAATCACTCTAAGGTGTATTATAAACCATTCACTAATTTTTACTTTTATTTGACTCTTAAAACCCCTTCAACCACATGAACGAACACCAATTAACTTTCATAAGTCTACGGACGTTGTAGTCGTTTCTTGACATTAGATTCTAACACTTTCATATTAAGCTTAGAAACATTGTTTTAAGGTATCGTTCATCAAGTGAGGCTCTAGAATAGGTCATTGAACTTTCGAGGTGTAACAATATCCCCCCTTGGGGATCATTCGTCCTCGAATGACACTTTCACATCTTTTTTTGACTGATAGCTTAAGACTAGCAGCCCAACTTGCAGATGATAGATAACAATGACACTAAAATCAAAGAAGGAAAAGTTCGCTCCATTCTCAACATAACGAAACATCACAATGAGCTAAGAACTTCATCAACTACCAAAAATGCACCTATTTCATGATTTCACATTATGCAAGGAGGAATGTCCTTCTCCTTCTCATATAGTTCAATACTTTGAACAAGAAACACTGCATGATTTCATAAGCTCATACTTGAGAAATTTTACAACAATATCACATAACTTAATATACCAAACATGTAATCAAGCCTTCTATCAAGTATGGATTCACATAATTTATGAAGTATATGAAACATGAATGTTTCACAAAATCATGAATAATAAAGGGAAAATCATAAAGTTTCAAAACACATTACGACCCTTCAACATAAAAACTTTAGAGAAGTTAGTAATCTCAACCTTTACTAGAAGAGGTGGGAAAGATATGACAATATCAGGATATCATGTCGGCCTAGGACACCCAAGTAGTATTCTCCACTAGTTGGTTCCTCCAAAGAACCTTCACGGAAGCTATCTCTTTATTCCTTAACCTCTTTACTTGACGTTCTAAGGTCTGAATCGGTACCTTTAATAAGTAAAATTGGCATTGACTTCTAAGCCTTCTATAGGATGAATAGACACCAGATCACCTCTGCCCTTTTTAAGCATTGGCACATTAAAACCGGATGGATAGGAGCCAACTCAATAGGTAATTTCGATTCATAGGCAAAGCTTCCAATGCATTTGACGACCTTATATGGCCCCAGATACTAGGCACTATGTTTCTCCTTTTTACCAAATCCCCGTTTCATGGGTGATATCTTCGAGTAGACCATGTCTCCCACCATAAAATCAAGGTCCCTTTTTATATTGTTGGCCTATGATTTTTGTCGACTTTGGGCCTTCTTGAAATGATCGCTTATAAGTCGGACTTTCTTCTCAATCTCATAGGTTGTGGGACCCAATAGAGCAAACTCACCTACCTCAAATCACCCAAATAGAGATCTACATCTTCTTCCATAGAGGGCCTCAATGTGTTCCATTGCTATACTTGAATGATATCTATTATTGTAGGCACATTCGACCAATGGTAGATGGTCGTCCCAATTATCCTTGATGTCAATAACACATTTCCTCAACATGTCCTCCAAGATTTTGATGATTCGTTCCGCCAAATCATCCATTAATAGATTAAATGTGGTACTAAGATTCACTTAAGTACATAGTCCACTATGGAAAGCCTTCCAAAACCTAGAAGTTAATTAGGGACTCATATCGGAGATAATTGACAAGAGACCTACATGAAAACTAACAATCTCATTAAGGTAAAACCTAGCATATTCCTACGCCGAATAAGTTGTTTTGATGGGAAGAAAAAGGGCAGATTTCATTAATTAATCAACAATCACTAATATTGAATAATTTTGTTTCCTGGGGCGGGGCAAACCCACAACAAAATCAATATTGATATCTTCCTATTTCCAAGTGGGGACATCTGTCACTAGAGTTAACCCTTTCGGTCTATGATGTTTTGCCTTTACTTGTTGACAATTAGGACATTCAGCCACAAACTTTGCTATATCCTTCTTCAAACCGTTCCACCAATAGACATCTTGTAGAACACGATACATTTTTGTGGCACCTAGATGAATTGTATATCGGGAACCATGAGCTTCTTCCAAATATTTTCTTCTCAAGTCATCAACATCCGACACACACAATCTACCTTGGTACCTAAATACACGATCCTCTCCCAGGAGAATGACTCATTGAGCTTACTATGAAAAGATTCCTTCAACTCCATCAATAGTGTGTCAAGATGTTGCTTGGACTTTTCCTCAACCACTAAAGATGACTCGAAGTTATGATGAACAATGAAACCCCATTTTTGAGAATTTTATTACCGAACACCAAACTCGGCACATCTATGAACATCTTTTACTAGCTCTTTGTTACCCTATTCAACATGAGACACACTACCCATTGTCATTTGACTCAAAGCATCCGCAGCAGCATTTGATTTTTTGGGGTTGTAAAGGACACTCATGTTATACTCTGTCAAAAGATATAATTATAACACCCTAAAAATGAACTAGGCAAAACTAGAGCTTAACATGTGTATCATGAATTTATAAATTCTTAAAATGGTCATTTAAAGTGTTAAGAGGCAGTGTGTTGAGCTTGGAAGGGTTTGGACGTCAAAGTACCAGAACGTCTAACACATTTTAAGAGTTAGCCTTTTTTCACATCCGGGGACCACCCCTAGGAGTAACCAGCGTCGACGTCATCGTAGAGGACGAGACTAGCCTCTTAGCATTCTTCATAACATATCACAGGTTAAAATGCAGAAAAAATACAACTTTTCGTATACATCTGTATAGTGAGGTTTACATAGACTTCTCACTTACATATCATATATACATAGGGAGTTTACATAGACTCCTCACATAGGAAGCATTACATATGCTTCTACTTTTAGGCTTCATACACAATATACACAAATAGTCTAATAAAGATGACTCAAAGTTAAAGCATCTATAATGAGTAGAAAATTTGGGCTTAGCCCATACTTCATTACAAAAAAAGTTACATATAGGCTTATACAATAATAGTCTTCAAATGTATGAGAAGGAAATAAAATGTCTTTTGACTATAACAACATTCAACCAGCTCGATAGTGGCATCGCCCTCGTAATGGTGAGGACCTACCAGATTTAGATAATGAGAGTCTAATATCTTCAAATGGCCCTCTAGCATCCTAACGGCCAAAACCTACATAAATATAGAAATATAGAAACATGTATATGTACAGCACTTGTACTAAGTATAGAAACATGCACATAAAACTTTTGAAATAATGCTAAAGCGGAATTTTGTTCCAAACCATGCTAAGTTACTTTGAAAAGCCTTAAGCATAACCAAGAACCCGTAAAAGCCAATAATAACGTTTTTTGTAAGACAAGACCATATATAACACAACACCAACCTCATCAAGTATGACATAGTTAACATATATCATAGCATAATTGAGTACGTAACCAAAATAACTCCAACATCATGTTATAAAAAAATGCATATATAAGAGTTCCTAACATTACAACATATGCAAGACCCTCAATCATAACCCACCATAAATCTTACGAGTGCAATGACCAAGTAAATCCCCATAATCTTACTCAACCAAGTAAACTTAACAAAGGATCACAAGAAATCCCTAACCTCACATAACATAGCATCAAGAGTAGTCCTCATCATATTTAGAAATATAGACCAATAGGATATTCATTCATGAAAATAACATCATATAATATAATCATCATGTAAAGTCAACATATGCATAACATTAACTTTATAAGACACAAGAACAACCATCTAGGATTTACCTCAAGGCCAACTAGTACAATGTATAGGTAGAGTCTCAAATCCCTACCTAGACTAAGTCATACCCCTTAACTCACCCTAGTTAGTGTTCACTTTATTACTTCATTTTACTTTCGGGAACACTTGCCTTAACCGACATAGACAACAAGAGAAAAATATGGAATCCGGTGTCATGAAGCCCTAAACCAAAAAAAGGTGTTCTACTTGCCAAGGTAGTACCAAAACATAAACATAGTATCTAGGTGGATCTACTAGCTAGTATTCCTATGGGGTATACATAGTTCAATAACTTTGAGACATGGTTGAGTCCCTCTTTATGCCATTGACTTTGTGATCTCTATCTCATGAGTACAATAGTGAACCTGCCTTTACTTCATTGGAAGGGACGCTCCACACTACTTATTCACTCGGTGCTAATCTAGAGTCTGTTTTGATGTATCTTTAGATCACGTTATAACAATCATAACTTAGAATAGGTTATAGGAGACTACCCCCTGTATAGTCATAGTCATTATGTCATTAGGAATTGCATGAGAACATTCTTTCAATACAACCCTCATATGTAAGATTAACACATTATCATCATGATGTCATAATAAGGCACATAGGTAATTTCCAACCAACTTATATCGTTAAACAATAAACATAATCTCAAAATTCACATAATCAATACATTTCAATTGCATCATCATAGCAACATATACTTAATCAAATCACAAGACATGCTTCATTTGAACTTCATCACCAAGTACACGCCATGACAATTGAAATAAAGGTTTAAGATCATAAAGTCTTACCAATTCTTCATCAAAAGAAATCATCCATGATATTACCATCAACAAAAAAATTTCATCAAACAATAGGTGTAATAACATCATACAATAGTAATTAACACAAGAACTAAGTTACTGCGTGAACATTAATCCATTCAGCATAAGTTCATAACCTAGGGTTAGAAAATAAAGGTAAACTCGTGATCTATTCCATATACTAGGTTTCACATCAAGAACTACAACAATTAAATAATAATACATCATAATATATTCATAAGAATCATTATTAATCAAGAACAATATAATTTGAAAGATCAATTTTGGATTAGAAAGAAACCTATGTTCAAATCATCTTTAGGGAATCAATTCGGAAGAACCCTTGTTAATTCATAGAAGATTGATGGATAAAATTAATATTCTTGCGGACCTATAACCCTTAGAATTTTCCATTCAATGGAGTCTTCTTTGGCAAAGAGAATGTAGAGAAAAGAAAGAGTAATTTGAGTTTGGGAATTGTGGTGTGTTAAGTTGGGTTTAGACATAGGGTAGCTTATATAGTCATCAAATCAATTAATTAACCACCACTTAACTCCTAATTAAATACGTAACTAAGTATTTAATTAAGTTTACCTCACTTAAAACTTGACAGTAAAAACAGGCCTGACCTACGAGACACCGACCTATAGTCCATAAGTTAGTCGACGACTCCTTCACCCACCGTCCTTCATGTCTATCGATGGTGCAAAAGAGTATGTATTTGGAAATTTTTTGAAAATTTCTGTGTGTCGTAATAGGGATACATCGATTCCCCATCACTCTTATGATGCCTTGTCGATTAGCTTCATAGGTAGCCACTGCCAACACTGCCTAGTTTCGCAAATTTGGGTCCAATGCAAGGGTACTCTCCAAGGACCCTTAGGGTGGTTCGTGAGGATTTTCACCCTAGTGTTTTGACCCTAAACACACTCTAATAGTAGTTTGACATATTTAAACAAAAATTCATCAAATTCCAACTCCTAAAACCCCATGAAATAGGTTAAGGCACACTAGCACCGCTTTCCTTTGTGTATAGACGTCATGGATTTTTCTTGAAGTCTTGACTCTAAAAATTTATAAATTTATTATAACCATTACTTTAGGTCCTAATATATTTTTACCAACCTAAGACAAACATGTGAGGTTCTAGTATAGGTTTTGGACTTTCGATGTTTTACATCCTTAGACGTGCTTGTGTATTCTAGTGTGCCTTTGCATGTTTTAAATGGTATTTGGTTTTAAATTTATAGCAGATTTTTCTAACATCAATATGAGGGTATTTAGAGTTGAAAATTTTGGGAAAGACTCCCCAAGGACAATCCTAAGGGTCCTCTGGGTTTGAAACCTCACAAGGCAGTCAAAACAAATGAGTGCCAAACGATGCCCCGTATTGTATTCTATGATACGTCAGTGGGGGCCGTATCTCCACACTTAGTGGTGGGATATTTAGACCCAAAAATTCAGTCTTTAGAAGGATGACTTAATAATATGGCTCGTCATCCGGTCCACAAGCTGTTGATGCCTTTCATTGTTTGACACCTGCAATATTCTGCAAGTGTCTCGGCAAAGGTAAGGATTTTTGAGAAAT
Organism: Solanum pennellii; assembly: GCF_001406875.1. NCBI lineage: Eukaryota > Viridiplantae > Streptophyta > Magnoliopsida > Solanales > Solanaceae > Solanum > Solanum pennellii. The sequence goes on along the minus strand of NC_028645.1, from coordinate 48,331,431 downwards.
TTACCTAGCATCTAAATAAAATATTGGGCAATTAATTAATTCGATTTTGGGTATTTTAAGTCACTTTGTAATTCTAGAACCCATAGTGCAGTTCATTATTTAAAAATCAAAACTAAATACCCCAAATACAACTCTATGGACTCCATTGAAGCTTGAAGCAAGTTTGAGGCTAGGAGCATGATTTCTAAATTGAACCTTCATAGTTTCGTGAATTTCTTCATTAATGTCTTGTGTTTCATCCTTTAATTCTCTTTATTAAAGGAGCCAAACTTTATAGGCTTTTTCCAAGACTTTCCCAAAGCATGAACTTCTGCGTTTCACTTCTAGCAATGGGTTCTTGCTTAAAATGATTTGAATCAATGATTTATGTAAAAATTTACGATAATTGAATGATTTTAGATCTAAATTCCTATGAAACCATGCAATTCATGATATCATAATTTTGGCTCTAATATGGGTGATATAAGGCATGACTTGATGTTAATAAATTCTTGTGTAGATTCAATTGGGCTATTGAATTATGTAAATATCATGATAGGATTGCATATAGGCTGCCTTAATTTCATGATTTTCAAATTGTATCTTTCTAGATAATTGTATGGTTTTGTTAATGTTTGAAATTGATTATATGGCTCTTGGTAAAAGCCTTTGTGAAGTAAATTGATTGAGAAAGCTAATAGATGGTGGTGTTGATGATGGGGAGGTTGTATTGTAACCTAATATCTTCTATATTATATAGTATAGTTATTGAATTGTGTTGATTGGTATGTCACTTATGGTGGGGGTGCTTATGTTTTATATTCTGAAAATCATTGCCTTGACGACATTATTTTATTAATTGTAATGTTTATATTTTGTAGCTTATATAGATTATCAATGTGATGGATTATGTGATACATGTGTATATGTGAAGTTAAAGCATGAGTTCTTCTAGTTGACTATATATGACTATAGTAATATTATGGTGATGTCTATAAATGTGTATGGTGTGTGTTGAAGTATAATTCAATCTAATTGACTATATAAGACTTATGATGGATTATGTTTATGTTTCTATAAGAATTCATAGGGTAGCATGTTAGCGTAAACTAGTTGTCCCTATATGCTACTAAAATGTTATTGTACATGTGATAAGATGATGATGTGTGTGTCTTGTTTTGATAGACCTATGCCCCTCTAATTGATACATGAAAGAATATGAATATGAACTCTTGACTTCGTAGGCTTAAGCACCTTTGTGATGTATGTGTATGAATGGTTGAAATATGACCTTTAACATATTAAGAAGGTCAATACATGGAATCTTAATATAGAAAGAAGGTTATGATATCCTTTATGTTTAAATTCATAATGGTACCCTTCTTGTGTTAATGATGGAGTTAGAGATAGGTTAGCTGGAATTACATAAAACCATCTCTACGAAAGTCATGAGCTATCCTTATTGACCATTCTGTGCAGCCCTAGTGGAGACATCTTTTGTAGGTGCATTAGATTAGGTAATGACTAAAATACGGTACCTTATCATATTCCTTTATGTTATTGAACTTACTCTATGAGAACATGGCTAGCACCAAGATAATATGCTTGTCGTATTGGCTCTACTAGAGTTCACACTAGACTACAATAAAACTCTCGATATTCCTTAGCCATGTGCCATCATTTGTTGTGTCCTAGTTCTAGCGTTTGAAAGTAGAACAACCTCAATCAGAGTAGGGTATACTCTGAATTCCATGCCTTGTGGGTATTGTCTTTGTCGGTTAATGCCTATTCTCATCATGTGAGATGCATTCAAGTATTGGAGAAGTTCTACAACATGAAGGGAGTGGAAAAATATGTTATCTATACATCGCATGAGTAAGTTTTGAAGATGCTAGGATGAGGGTTCCCTAGGTGTTCCAAGAGCATTATGTGAAGCCTTTTAATGTAAATGTCTCTTAAATGTCTTAACGAATATGGATTGACTTATGTTAATTTAGGTGAGTAAAAGGTATTTATCTAGAGTAACTTTGTGGATTGTTTAGGTAAGCTTAAAAAGAGTATATGGGGCGTCTCTTCATGTCTTACTTAGGTTATCCTTAGAGTAACTTTAGGTAGATATTCTAATGATGAAACTGAAATAATATTATTTTAGTAAGTCTTGAGGATCAATTAGGTGTGTGTGAAGGGGTTGTATGGATGTCCGCTACATATCTTACTTAAGTGAGTCTTAGGAGGACCTTTGATAGGAGGTCTATGTGTTCATATAGTTTCTAAGTGTTGAAATATGGATGTCGTGGATTACTTGAAGTATATGTTTTATGTGTATATATCTTGGTTGTTCTTTTGATACTTGTTTTATCAGGTTTTGATAAAAAAGATCATGAAAACATATTGTAAGGAAATGTTCGTTTTAACATGGTTTTATTGCGTATCATGATACTTAGTTCATTCAATGTACTAATTCCATATGTTGTTTTATCTCAAAATGTGTAGGTGGTATGTAAGGAGACTATGGGAAGCATGTTTAGAAATTGCATCCTTTCAAGCAAGTCTTGGTATGTCCTTAATTGATTCGAGGTCATATTTATGCTTACATTTTCTTTTCAAAAGACATTGTATTAGAGATTAATATTTTGCTTTTGTTAATGTATAGGTTGTGACCCAAGATATTCATATGCATAAGATGTCTACAAAGAGACTTAGTATTTCCTATGTTTGGTAACAAAGAGATTTTGAGCTATTGTTCTATTGTTGTGAAAGGTTTTAATTCTGCACTACTTTTCAAATACATATATGCAATGAATGATATCTAATGGCCGGTGCAAGATCTCTGAGAGGTCGAGTACGCCGTGTGGCAACTTGAAGAATGCCATATCTTCTAGGGTGTGCTTGAGCTCATGACGAACTTGGTATCATAGAATAAGGTTATGAAGTAGTCTTTAGCATTCCAAAGTATAATTAAAGCCACATCTAGTTGAGTCTTGTTCTCAGTGTGACTCACAACACACATATAATTAAGAGGCTATAGGACGATAGAGTTTTACTTTCTTCATGACTCTTTTATCATGCAATAGAGTTGAGTTTATAAGTGTCTGTTTCTTAAATCTTATTTTTTGATTGTATATATTACTACAAGAATGATGGCCCCAAGATATTTGTAAGGTGAAGGGGTGAATGAGGAAGTTCCTCCCCGAAGGTTGACAAGTTGCACAATGTGTCCAATTTCCCCCACGAGGTAATAAAGTACCTATAATGGGTGAAAGTAATGAGGTTTTGGTTGTTCCCAAGACATGACTAATGGGGAGACTATAGAGGCTCTCCTTGCCCTAGCCCGAGCCATGACAACTCATGTGAAGAGGGGTGTTGAGCCTAGGATTAATGTTTTGGAGAGTAGCATGACTCTATATTGAGGAACTTTGTGAGGATGAAGCCGCCTATCCTCCTTGTTTCTAAGGTGGGGAGTATACCCCCAAGATTTCCTACATGGTGTGTCTAAGGTCTTGAGTGATTTAGAGGTGACCTCTAGGGAGAAGGTGGAGTTGGCTTCCTAATAATTTAGGGAAGTTTCTCAAGTATGGTATACTCAATGGAAAGACAATGGTCTGGTTGATTCAGGTCCTATAGAGTGGGAGAAGTTTAAGGATGCTTTGTTTGTAAGTACTTTCCCCGTGTGAGGAGGGAGGTGAAGGTTGAGGGGTTCATTTACCTTAGGCAAGGTAATATAATTGTTGAAGAGATTTCCTTGAAGTTTACTCTCTTTGATAGGTATGCTCCATCATTGGTGTCTAACCCTAAGGAAGTGATGAGTAGGCTTGTGTCAGGTGTTTCTGACCTTTCCAAGGAAGAGTGTCGTACGACCATGATCAACAATGATATAAATTTACCTAGTCTTATGGTGTATGCACAATCCATTTAAGAGTTCAAACTTAGTACGATTCAAAGGAATTTTAAGAGGTGAAGTTCCGATGAGCAAAACCTACCTAAGTTTTAGAAGAGGGCTCCAAATAAAGATTGGTTTAGTACCTCTAAGGTCAACCATTAGAGTGGTAGTGGTTCTCTAGGTGTTCATCCTTCTTGTTCTAATTGTGGAAAGAGTCACTTTGGGAAGTGTCTAGCCGGTACCGCTGGGTGCTTATGTTTTGAAAGGATGGTCATAAGGTGAGGGATTGTCTTTCTATTTTGGCTAGAGGATGAGAGGCCAAGCAAATTCGTCCTTATGCTACGGGTGGTGTTGCACCAAGAGGAATCACTTCTATATTCTCCATGGTAAGGCATATTTTGATGAAGATGCCGATAAGCTATGTCTCTTTAGTTTTGATAGGTTCCTTTTAGTTTTTATAGGTTCCTTCTATGTGGGGGAGTATGGTGAGTAGTTGGGTTGTAGATTGTTGTCTCCTGTCTTCTATTCTATTAAAGATTGAGAGTTAGAATGTTATAGTGGATGTAACACTACAAAAGTCCTATGATCTATACTAGAGCCTCACCTATCTAATACTGATTAAAATAATGTTTCTAGGCCTAGACTAACATAATAAAGTTTATTTACAAGTATTAGAGACTAAATGCCAAAGGAAGACCTTGACATCTAGAAACTAGAGAAATTTAACTAGTAGACGTCCTTCTATTTTTGTGAAGGTTTGGAAGTATCTTATGGAGTCTAAAACTTATAAAGAGAGTTTTAATAGGAAAACCAGTTTTTATAGGGTCAAAACATCCAGTCACGGCTCCCCAAGAATAACCCAAGGGGTCGTTGAGGAGAACACGAACATTGGCAAGCAGGCTACCAAAGCAGCCTCGTGCAGCCTAGATTTGGAGGCTGTCACGAATTTCTCAGCAAACACTTCGAATAAAAAAATTCCCCGCGATGCGGGGCCTTCACGAGTCTCACTGCCTCTACTCAGATTTTAAAAAATAGATTTGGAAATGCCCGCGCCACGCGCAGAGACCTCTCGGAATTTTTTGCATCGTTTTAAAGTAAATTTAACTTCACAAAAAGACTCAATTATGTGAGGGGTATTTTGGGTAATTTAAGGGGTGACTATATATTGATTTAGGGTATGTTTTAATTCATTTTTACCTACCCAAATTAACTACTCAAATAACTATCAAATTTCTCTCAAAATTCTCTCTCTAGTTCAAGCTCCATTTAAGAGCGTTGAAAGCTTGAAGAAGAAGACAAAGTTCTCAAATTTTCTTCCCTAAATTATTGAATTAGTCTTCATTAAGGTATGTATTCTTCACTCTTGGTTTTCCTTTCCCCAAGAGGTCCATTCAAAATTTATTTCTAAAACAACTGCTTCCAAGGTTTTTTTTTCTCTATAGCTGGGTTTTCTTTTAAACATGAAATTGATGATTAATTATGACAATTGTGATTACCTATGGATAATTAAGTATATATTGTTGAGTTATTGGTGTTGATCATTGGGAATTTTGTGCGATCGATGTCATTTCCCCAATTCTCCGAAGCCTTGGATTTTGGATTTTGATTATGATTTGATGTTTAGACTTGTGATAATTATGCTACTCCATTCATGTATTGTCGGGATTGGATCTACTTTTTAGATAAATGCATTGATGAACCTTTTTACCTAACCCTAGATATGAATTTGACTTATAGATGCTTAGGGTTATTGGAATTTATCATGTTATTGCTTAATTCACCATATCATGATGATGATGAGTGGATCATTGAATAATTGTGGTGAATTTAGGGTAATATCTTGAAGGAGACTTATTAAGGCTAAGTGGTAAGACTTCATGATCTTGAGTTCTTTCCTTCAATGATGATGGCTTATACATGATAATTGTATTCGATTGAAGTAGTGTATGTGATTAAATTAGGAAGATGAGGATATGATGATCATGATGAAATGTCTTGACCTTGTGAATTGTGAGATAATTTTACGGGTATGATGATATAAGGTTGAATATGAATCACTTGTGTGCCTTACTATGATAATACTATGATATGATTATTATGTTATGATCTCATAAATAAAGGGTTGTTATGAAAGGAAATTCTCATGCAATACCAAATGACCTAATGATATGATATACAAGGGGTTAGTTTCCTATGGCCAATATTAAGTTATGATGATTAAGAATAACTTAAAGACATTTAAAAAGGTCCCTTCCAAATGAATGAAGAGATATTCACAATGGTTCTTATGAAGGAGACTATAATGCAATTGTACATAAAGAGGGTTGCAAGTATATCTCCTAGTTCCCTAACTAAGTTGCCTCCACAGGAAAACTAGCTAGTAGATCCATCTAGGATGATATGTTTATGTTTTGGTTCTTCTTTGGCAAATATTCCTCCTTCTTTCAGTATTGGGCTTCATGAAACTGGATTCCATGTGTAGCTGACATTGTCTATTTTCGATTTAGGCAATTTTTTTCCGGAAAGTAAAGTGTAAGCAGTGAAGTTAACAATAACTAAGGTGACTTAAGGGGTTCCGCTAAGTGTAGGTAGGTATGAGACTCTTTATATACATTGCACAAGTTGGACTTGAGGGAAGTCCTACGAGGTTTTTCTTCTGTACTTATGATATTAATGAAATGTATTTGATGACTTTAAATTTTAATTATCCTATATGATGTTAGTTTCATTGATAAACATGCTATTGGTCTATTGTGATACACATAACTATGAATATTCATCATATAAAAATATATGAAGTGTAGACATTGTTATGTTCCTTTACATGGCTTACTTGATTATGTGGGGTTATGGTGCTTCACATAAGCATTGCACTTGTATGCTTGGGTAAGGGGATGTAAGTAAGGGTCTTGTGATGTGATGTTATTGTAACACTCCGAAAGTGAAAGACCTAATATAGAGCATCACATGTTGAAATAAGTTTGATAACATTGTTCTAAGCCTAAAGTAATGTTTATAAACCATTTAAGAAGTTCTAGAGTCAAGACGTCTTGAATTTGGTGTAATTGAACAAGTAAAATGTCCTTAGGTTTTGTGAAGTATTGAAGGTGGTGTATGAGGTCTAAAACATTTAAAATGACTTCATATAGGGAAAATCATGTATATATAGTCAAAACGTCTAGGTACGACCCCTCAAGGGTCTCCCTAGGGGTCCACGAAGGGACCCCACACTTAGCAAAACAAGATTCAAAAGCAGCAGCCAAAGTGCACTTGCGTGAAATAGGTCCGCGTCGAAGACTTGGTGTTCCTTTGGCCAAAACTAAAGTCTTTGTTACGGACTCTTCTATCTCGGAAATTAATTTAGAAAATTTTTTGCAGGAGCAGCTCTCCGTCGGGGATTTGTTCCTTAACGAAAATCTGAAATGTGTAATTCAAGTTTTACTTTATTAAAGGATCAACTTAAGTGAGGGTTCTTTTGGGTATTTCATGGAAGGTCTATATATTGATTTTAAATTAGTTTTACCTCACATTCGCTCACTCAAATCAAAACCCAAAAGCTCTCACCTCTCTCTACTTTCTTTCTCTATTCAACCTCCATTGAAGGAACAAGAAAACTTGATAGAAGAAGAAAAAATTCACTAGGTTTTCACATGAATATATTGGATTAATCTTCATTAAGGTATGGGTTATTTAATCTTGGGAAAACTTTCCCCGCTTCAATGTTTTTTTCTAAATCACCTAATTCAAAGAGTTTTCTTCTATAATTTGGTTTTCTTCTAAACTTTAAATATTTCATTGATTATGACTAATGTTGATTAACCATGGCTAAATAAGTGTATATTGTTGAGTGATTGATGTTAATTATGGGAATTTTGTGTGGATCATGTCCCTTTTCCCAATTTTCCCAAATCTTAGTTTTTACTTATGAATTAATGGCAATTGTAGAATGTAGTGAGTGTTAGACTTATTTTATATTTATAATTGATTCATGGACTTCCTAGGGTGATGGGTTGTTGGGATTGGATCTAAGTCTTTAATAATTCATGATGAACTGTATTCCCGTAACCCTAGTTTATGGATTGATTTTGAATTAGGGCAGTAATGATACAATTGACTTAGTTCTTGTGTTAATTACTATTGGATGATATTATTATACCTATTTTTTTATGAAATTGGTTGGTTGACGGTAACACCATGGAAGGAGGCTCATGAAGGTGAATTGGTAAGACCTTATGATCTGAAATTCATTACTTTAATTGCGATGGCTTGTACTTGGTGATGAAGTTCCATTGAAGCTTGTCTTGTGAATTGATTAAGTAGGTGTTGGTATGATGATGAAATTAAAATGTCTTGATTATGTGAATGTGTGGATAATGTTTAAGATGTAATGATATAAGGTTTGTTACGAATTGCCTATGTGCCTTATTATGACATAATGATGATAATGTGCTAATCTCACATATGAGGGTTTTATTGAAAGGATATTCTCATTCAATTCCTAATGAGCTAATGATTATTAATATACAAAGGGTTAGTCTCATATGACCTATACTAAGATATGATGATTAATAAAGGCTTAAATACATTTAAAAAAGGGAGATTAGCTTAGCATCAAGAGTTTTAGATATGAGAGGTGTCCCTTCCCAATGTGGAAAGGAAGGTTCATAATGGTTCTCATGAGATGGTGAAAATAATGCAATTATGCATCAAGAGGGTCTCAATTATATCTCCTAGTTCTATAACAATATTGGCCCCATAGGAATACTAGCTAGTGGATCCACCTAGAATGTTATCTTAATGTTTTGTTACTACCTTGGCAAGTAGTTGACCTTCTCTCAGTATAGGGTTTTATGACACCTTATTCCACATTTAGCTAATGTTGTCTATGTCGGTTAAGGTAAGCATTCCCAAAATTAAAATGAAGTAATAAAGTGAACACTAACTAGGGTGATACATGATTTTTATTAAGTCGAGGTTGGGGTATTGTATTCTACCGATACATTGCACTAGTTTACCTCAATTAAGTATTAGAAGGTTGTTCTTAGGTGTTATAATGTAAATGTTATGCATATGTTGAATTTTCATGTTGTTGATCCTATATGATTCTAGTTTCATGTATGAAGATGTTATTGGTCTATATTATTAAATATAATGATGACTATTCACGATCCTATCTTATATGAAGTAAGATATTGCTTGTGATCTCTTGTTTGGTTTACTTGGTTGAGTAAGTTTATGGGGTTTTACTTAGTCATGTAGTTGTGGACTTGATGATGGGTTATGAATAAAGGTCTTCTATATATTGTAGTGTTATGAGGTCTTATACATGCTTAGTTATTATAACATTATGTTAGAGTTGGTTTGGCTATGTACTCAAATATTTCATACATGTTGACTTGGTTATAATTGATAATATTGGTCTTATATTTTATATGTCTTTGTCTTAAGGAATATAAGCTTATTGTCTCATAAGTGTTCTTGATTGGGCATAAGGTTTTCAAAGTAACTTAGCATTGTTTTTAATAAATGTCCCACGTAAAATGATTTCAAATATTTTATGTGCATGTCCCATACATACTACATGTCTATGCTAACCCATATTTCTAAGTTTCTACATTTATTTAGGTTCCGATCGTTGAGCTTCTAGAAGGGATATTTAAAGATAACTTGGACTTTCATTGTCAAAGTTTTGTTGGTCCTCACCTTCTGGGTACAATGCCACTATCTAGTTATGGGATGTTGTTTTAGTCATAAAGACATTTAGTTCTTTAGCTTTCATTTGAAGAAGATTGTTGTATATGTCAATATGTAGCTTTTGTTTAAATGAAGTAAGGGCTATGCCAGAATCTTGTTTTTTATTTAGATTGTTTAAAATTGAAAGTTATCCTAAATTTGCTATTAGAATATCTTTATATCATATATATGTGAAATAAAATTAGAAGCCTGTGTAATGCTTCCTATGCAAGGAGTCTATGTAAACTCCCTATATATATATATTATGTGTAAACAAGAGGTGTATGTAAACCTCAATGTTTAAGTAGATCAAAATTTTTAAATTTTCCCCAGTTTAACCTATGAATTATCAATGCTAAGGGGTTACTCTTAGTCCTTTCTGAGGACGATTTCTGTTACTTATAGGGAGTGCTTCCCGGATGTGTCAAACTTCGTATTAGAGAATGAGGCTGAATATCTTTATGATTTAAGTATCACTAAAATACGTCTATGATGATTCTTATTCATAATTGTGAAGCACGCCGCACTTATGAATGAGAAACTATGTGATGCTTCCGAAATCCTCATCTTCTTGTGTTCCGGTGTCGTTCCTGTAGAGTTTTAAAATATGTGTTCTTTTCGCCTAAACATGTACTGTGGTTATAGGTATGAATATTCAATGTGAAGCTACACGAAAGTATGAGGAAGCAATTGGTAATGCAGGGGCTTCTGACAAACAAGATCCTCCGCAAGACAATCAAGTCCCTCCAAATGAAAAAGTTGCTATCGGTGATCAAGTTTTTATTGTTCCTCCATCGATGAAATTTAGAGAGATAAAGGATGCTTTTCTCAATTGTACCAAGCCATGACTTCAAAAGCTAATGTCATAACATCAAAATTACAATCTATGACGGCTCAAGTGAATAGGGATGTTGGACCCCGAGCGCCTCCAAATGCTAGAACTATGACATCTCGTTTGAGAGACATTACTAGAATGAACACTCCTATATTCTACTGTTCTAGGGAGGATGAAGATCCTCTAGATTTACTGGATAATGGTTGTAAGGTTCTATTTTCTACAGGTGTGGCTATAGGTGAAATAGTCGATTTGGCCGCAAGTTAACTCAAAGATGTGGCGCAAACTTTATACACCCAATGGAGAGACAATAGGGTACTAGGAGGTGGCCGGTGACTTGGGAGATCTTCATAAGGTCTTTCCTTGATCAGTTCTTTACTAGAGAGTTGAGGGAAGCTAAGGTGGAAGAATTCATCAACCTTCATCAAGGAGGTATGAGTATACTTACCTACTCCTTGAAATTTATAAAATTGTCTAAGTACTCTCCATCCTTGGTGTCTAACCCAAGGGATGAGATGAGTCATTTTCTTACAGGAGTGTCCATTGACATTGTGGAAGGATGTCGTTCGGCTATGCTTCATGATAATATGAGAATCTCTCGTCTAATGGTTCATGATCAACAAGTGGAAGAAATGCGGTTAAGGAGGAAGAATAGAGAGGCCAAGATGTCCAAGTCTTTTGAAAGTGGTTCTTCAAAGAGAAGGTTGGAAATTCAAGATAAGCGTAGATTCGAGAAGATGTTCTCCAGTCAAGTTCCTTCTAAATTTCCCAAGGCTCGTGATGAAAAGGTGTCTAACCCTGTGTCCCAAAAGTCTATGCCAAGTGTTGCAAGAAACATTGGGGTGAGTGTCTAGTTGGGGCAGAAAATTCTTTGGTTGTGGAAAAAGGGTCATAAATTCAAACATTGCCTTAATGTGAAGGGGCAATACGAAGATGGTGGCAAGCTCAAGCAAGTTTTTATTATGTTGATTCTAAAAGAAAGAGTCGCTTTTACGTTGTCCGCTCTAGGGGTGAACAAGAAAGTTCTCCCACTGTGTTTATCGATATGTTACAAGTCTTGCATATAAATGTTAATGTTTTAATTGATTTTGGGTCTACCATGTCGTTTGTTACTCCTTTAGTAGCTAGAAAGTTTGCTATTTTGCCCGATATCTTGAATGAACCTTTTGATGCTGACTACACCGGTAGGTGAATCGGTGGTTGCAAAATGGGTGTATAGAAATTGTTCTATAATGTTACCCAATAGATATACTCATTTTGAATTAGGAGAACTTGATATGGTAGATTTTGAAGTCATTTTGGAAATGGATTTATTGCATTCTTTCTTTTCTTCTATTGATTGTGGGACAAGAGTTGTCAAGTTTAATTTTTCCTAATGAACCCGTTGTAGAGTTGAAGGGGGGCCGTTCTATTCCTAGAGGTCATATTATTTCTTGTCTAAAGACTTTGAATTTGGATAAAGAAGATATGGTCAGTATGAGCTTAGGGTGATGTCTTTCAGGTTGACTAAAACCCTGGTGGTATATATGGACCTAATGAATTGGGTGTTTCGTAACTACCTAGATTACTTTGTTATTGTTTTAATAGGGGATATCTTGGTGTATTTGAAGAATGAGAATGATCTTATAGGGCATTTGAGAGTGGTCTTACAAGTGTTGAAGTAAAAATAACTATTTGCCAAGTATAGCAAGTATGACTTTTGTTAAGTTCGGTAGCGTTTCATTGTCATATTATCTCTAGTTAGGGTGTAGAGGTTGATCCAAAGAAATCTGAGGTGGTTAGCAATTGGCCTTGACCTTTGGCTACAACCGACATAAGATGTTTTTGGGTCTACCAAGGTATTACATGAGGTTTATGGTAGGTTTTGCATCCATTGCATCTCCTTTCACTACTTTCAGCCAAAAGAATGTTAAAATTGAGTGGTCGGAGGCTAGTGAAAGAAACTTCAAAATCTTGAAAGATAGGCTTACCACCGCTCCAGTGTTGATGTTACTGGAGGGTACCAATGGTTTTGTGGTATATATTGAAGCAAACAGAGTTGGATTGGGTTGTGTCCTTATGCAACACGGGAAAGTTATAGCCTATGCTTTTAGCCAACTCACGGTTCATTAGAAAAATTACCCAACTCAAAATCTTGAATTAGTGACCGTGGTATTTACTTTGAAAATATGGAGGCATTACCTATATGGTATTGATATTATTCCCAAGTATAGCAAATGAGAGTTTTGGTTATAATTTGTGCGTTTCATAGCAATTTAATCTCTAGTGAGGGAGTTGAGGTTGATCAAAGGAAAACCGAGGCGGTGAAAAATTGGCCTAGACCATTGACTCCTATTGACATTAGAGGTTTCTTGGGTTTAGTGGGTTATCATCGGAGGTTTGTGCATGGTTTTGCATCCACTGCATCTTACTTCACTACGTTGACGCAAAAGAGGAAAAGTTTTTTGTAGTCAGAGGCATGTGAGAGAAGTTTCCTAATCTTCAAAGAAAGGCTTACTTTTGGTGTGTTGACTTTACCGGAGGGTAAAAAGGGATTCATTGTGTATTCTGATGCATCCCAAGTGGGTTTAGGGTGTGTGCTTAAGCAAAAAGGGAAAGTGCTATCCTATGCTTCTAGGGATCTAAAGGTGCATGAGAGGAACTATCCAACTCATGAATCTTGAGTTAGCGGCCATGGTATTTGCCTTGAAAATATGGAGGCCCTACTTCTATGGTATCCATGTTAATATTTATACCGACCACAAGAGTCTCCAATATGTATTTATTAAACATATGTTTAATCTCACACAAAGAAGGTGGCTGGAATTGTTGAAATATTACAACATGAGTGTACTCTATCACCCCGTCAAGGACAATGTGGTTGCAGATGCTCTAACTTGGTTATCCATGGGTAGTGTGTCTCATTTATATATAGCAAGGAATAACCTAGTGAAAGATGTTCATAGGTTGGCTAGATTGGGTGTGAGGTTGGATAATTCTCCCAATGGTTGTTTTATGGTCCATCATAACTCTGAGTCATCATTTGTAGTTGAGGTGAACTCCACAAAACACCTTGATAAGTCCTTGATGGAGTTGAAGGAATCAATGCTTACCAAGCTTAATGAGTCATTCTCTTTGGGGGGAGGAGGGGAGGCGGGCTGATGTCTTGAGGTATCGAGGAAGGTTGTGTGTTTCCACTTTAGATGGTTTGAGTAACCAGGTTCTTAAGGAAACTAATGCGTACCGTCACTCCATTCATTTGGGTTCGACAAAGATATACCATAACCTTAGGGAATGGAAAGGTGTGAAAAAGGACATTGATAAATTTGTTGCTAAGTGTACAAATTACAAATAAGTGAAAGTCGAACATCAAAAGTCGGGTGGTTTACTTCAAGAAATCCAAGTTCCCTACTTTGAAGTGGGAAGACATCAATATGGATTTTGTGTAAGCTTTTCCTCGGACACAAAAACAATATGACTCTATATGGGTGATTGTTGATAGGTTGACCAAGTCCGCTCATTTCGTTCCCGTCAAGTCTACTTATTTGGCGGAATATTATGCAAGGATCTTCATATATGAGATTGTATGTTTCCATGATATTCCCTTATCCATCATATCGGATAGGGGTGAACAATTCTCATCTAGGTTTTGGAGGTCATTCCAAGAAGGTTTGGATACTAAGGTGAAGCTAAGAACCACTTTTCATCCCCAAATTGATGGTAAGCGGAACGTACTGTTCAAACCCTTGACGATATGGTTGGAGATTGTATTATTGATTTCCAGGGAAATTGGGATAAGCATTTGCCTTTGGTTGAGTATGCTTATAATAATAGTTTGAATCTCCTAAAGCACTTGTAACACCACCCTCAAATTGTTCATGTGATCACTCTTATTTTTCGATTATACCTAGATGTAATTAATGAAGACAATGACAAATGAATCTAAGTAACTTTGAAACACCCTATTCATGAGATGCATAAACGCCGCCGGGGCATTTTTGAGGACAAAGGACATTACAAAGAACTCATAGTGACCATGTCTAGTCCAAAATACAGTCTTTGGTATATTCTCACCTCTCACCCTAAGTTGCTGATACCCCGACCTCAAGTCAATCATTGAAAAGTAGCTTGCCCCTTCGAGTTGATCAAACAAGTCATCAGTTTGAAGAAGAGGATACATGTTCTAAATAATGACTTTACTAAGTTTGCAGTAATCAATACACATTCTAAGGGACCCATCCTTCTTCTTTATAAATAAAACCGGAGCACCCCATGGAAAAATGTTTGGTCTATTGAAGCCTTTGTCTAGTAAATCATTAAGTCGAGATTTCAACTATTTCAATTCAACCGGAGACATCGGATAAGGAGGAATTGAAATTTTATTTGTATCCGATGAAAATTTGATACCGAAATCAATTTCCCATTTGGGAGGAATACCGAGAAGGTCATTAGGAAAGATTTCCGAAAATTCCCTCACTATTGGGACCTACCCAATGGGAGAAATTTGGATTCTAAATCTTGGACTCTTAAAATATGGTATAAAAACCCTTTAGAGATCATTTTGCATGCTTTCAAACAAAAGATCATATGAACTGTAGGAATATAATTTCCCCCTTTCTACTCAAAAACGTGCTCATTTTGAAAGTTAAACTTCACCACCCTGTTTTACTATTTATACAGGCAAATCAAGCATGCAACCAATCCATACCCAATATAACATCAATCAAACCTATAAAGTTCTAGTAGTTCAACATAAGTAACTCTATTGTGCAACATTATGGGACAATTCTATACACCCACTTTGAAACAACTGACTCACCCAGCGAGTCAGACACTAGGCAAGCTTCAAATATATTGCGGGTGAGATTTCAAATTTTTTAGCTATCAAGGGAGTAAGAAAATATAATGTAGCACCCGGATCAAGTAAAGCATACACATCAATAGAAAAGACTTTCAAAATACCGGTCACCACTTGGGGAGATGTCTCTTTATCACGCCTAGGGCAGAGAGCGTAGAAGTGATTCTTCTTTGGAGTCTCATTTGAATCACTTTCTTAAACTTGGCAACTACCCTTGTCTTGACCCCTCACATAAAGGATATTTCAAACTTTGTGTAAACTTTTACAACAAAGAAAACAATTATCCATTTCTATAAGATAATCACCATAATGCTTGTTGCTTCTCAGTTGGTGAACTAGTACCTTTTCCCTTGTTAGAGTTAGGTTTAGACACCCAATCATCCCTTGCCCTAGGAAACATAGAAGGAACTTTATTAGAAAACCTCTTCATGTACATGGCTTGTCTTGAATATCAAGATTTCCATATGAAGAACAACCATGAAAAGATCTTTCCCCCTTGGCATCTCTACTTTTCCTCATAGCCCTTGTCTCTTCCACTTTTTGAGTGTAACACTCCGGAAATTCCATGACTTAGTCTAGGGGTAAATATATATAATAATGCATAAATGATTTTCCCATAAAATATAATCATCCTGTGAAGAGCCAATTAGATATTAAGAATATGTGTTAAGGTACATAGGCATACCATTGTCCAATATTTCGTAATATTGGGCATGTCAAGAAATATATGTTTAAGGGTGTTAGCCAATTTCTATGTATTAAAAAGTAACTTAGAATACACTTTCATGTTCAAATGCCCCTATCCAAGATTGTGTAGGAATTGTACCTGCAATGAAGACCCTAAGCTATAAAATTAATTTCTTAGTTGTGCACATTAGGTATGAGGCATCCAAGTGTCAAGCCTAGCTACCATAGAACATAACCAATTAAAATGATGATGTATATTAATCAGTGCCCAAGGACATAGTGAGTATCCTTGGGACAACAAGAAGGGCGCAGCAACACATGTGATGCCGGCCGAGAGAGAAGAAGACAAGCCAAAATTATTCAATTAGGGCAGTTAGGGGGGCAGGCGTACGGCGGTCCGAAACACATGGGGCCATGCTTCCCTACCCAGTACTAGGAACGAAATAACTTACCTAACTAGCTAAAAAAACATAGTACAATCAAAAATAATATAACAAGTGCACCTGACAACCTAAGACCTAAACGGGTGACACTAGCCGAGTAACTAACTAAAGAAACATCCTAGTACCTAACCTAGGATGGTACAAAGGGGTTGTTTATGTTACTAATGTCTTAGGGGTATATTAGTAATTACCCTAGGTCACATAATTAATTAAATTAGCAACTTAATTAATTTTAATCCTAGTCAAAACCCGAGACCCTCAGTCAAATTTTCTCCTAGTTGTAGTCAATTTAGGAGGGGAATTTTAGGTAATTTAAGAGGAGAGTCTTTAAGGTAATGCTTGGAATGTCTATGTATTGATATTAGGTCAGTTTTATACCACATTTACACGTCCCAAATTAGAATAAAATTAAATTCTCTTAATCTCTTGAGAACACTCTCTTTTTTCCAAATTCTGTTGAAGAACACGAAAAGCTTAAGGAAGAAGATGAAGGTTTCGAAGTTTCCAATCAAGATTTCGTGGATTATTCATGTATAAGGTATGGTTTTTTCAATCTTGGTATTCCTTTCCCCAAGAGGTCCTTTTAAGATAAGTTTTCAAGAACTTCAAATACTAGGGTTTTTATTCTACAAAATGGATTTTCTTCTTAACCCTAGATTTATGATTTTTAATGAAAAGTAAATGTTTTCAATATCTAATTTCGCATGAATTGTTTATTAATTGATTGATAATTATTTAATGTCATGTGATACATGATCTTTCTCTATGTTATTGTTTCGAATGGGTTGTATGTAGTGTTTGATAACGTGAGAACGTTAGGGTTAGTATTTAATGTTTGAATGAACTCTTTTATGATCCGTTTACCCTCTCATATGCGATGTTTTGATCTTGTACATGATTTTATGAGTTTTTCTTCATTATGTCATTGAGTATTTGACTGAGTATTATTATGAATATCGCATGATCAATAAGGTTCTTTGAAACAAGAGGTAACTCTTCTAAAATTGTGATTACTCTAAGATGTTTATGTTAGCCTATAAGTTGTGATGCTATGTTATGAAAAGTATGTATGATGTTGCTATGTTTATATGATTGATATGAATATGTAAATCGTGAGATCATGATAAGAACAAGAGTATGCAATTTTATGATATCCCTTGTATGCTTTACACAAGGTGATTATGCTATGTTAATCTCACAAATGAAAGGTTACGATGAAAGGACAATGCTTATCTAATCTAAAAGATCTCATGATCATGTTATACAAGGATATAATTTTCTATGTCCTATGATAAGTTTATTATGAAAAACAAATTAAAGTTTATTTCATGAAAAGGGACTTAAGCTAAGCACCGATGAACTAGATATGGGAAGTGTCCCTTCCCTAGGGGAAGGTAGGTTCCCAATTATTCTAATGATATTGAGACTTCCATGTATTGTTGAACTATTGGTCTCTAATAAATCTCCTAGTTCTTAAACTATGTTGTCACCATAGGATACTAGCTAGTGGATCCACTTATAAAGCAATGTCATTTTCGGTTCTACTTTTGCAGGTAGGCCACCTCTTTTCGGTGTGGGGAAGACATTGTTTCCATGTTTAGCTCATGTGGTCTATGTATGGTTATGATTATCTTCCGTCATGTAAAATGAAAGACAAGTAAATGAACGTTGACTAGGGTGAAATGAGGAGTTTGCTTAGTATAGGTAGTGATATGGGACGCTACCTAGACATTGCACAAGTTTACTCTAAGGGAAGTCCTAGGAGATTTTTCTTAAGTAATATGATGATGAGAAAGATATATGTTATGGTATATGATGCTACTCCTACATGAACATTGGCTATAATAATGAATATGTTATTGAGTTATATTGTTATATGAAGCAAAGCTTTACTAATGGTCTCCTATCTTATCTACTTGGTTATGTGGGGTTATGGGGCTTCATATGACCATTGCACTTGTAGGTTGGGGATGGGTTCATTGGTAAGTGTTTTGCATGTTATGTTTATATAATATAATGAATATGAATTGTTAACGTGACTTTATGAAAATATGTCTTCGATTATGATCATGTTCTATGTGATGGAATCGTTACTTATATATGTTATATGGTATGTGCATCGAAGACTTTCATATGACTTATCATGTTTTCTAAAGAATGATAAATGATAATTTATCATTCATGTCCCTATTTGTTATGTGCATATACCAATACTTAGTACATGTGGCGTACTAACCCAATTACTTTACATTACTATAATTGTAGGTTCCGGCCATTGAAAATTAAGGAGGTCGATTTGAAGAAGCTTTGAAATCCTTCTCCAAGTCTTGGTAGGTGCTCATGTTCGGGGATTCTATCTTTCATATTGTAGCTTTAGTTTATTTGTTAGTAGTTTTAAGAAAACGCTATTTCCGTTATGATCTTAGGATTCTTTTGTAATAAAACCTATATGGCATATTAACTACTATTATCTAAGTTTAGATTTGCACTCTTAGATGGTTTTTATATATGTGAGACAGTTTTAGAATATCACATATTTTTATAAATCTTAAGTATAAAGTGTAAGTATACTTCATTAGTATATTAAACGTTTTTAATTTTTCGCTACATTAAACTGTATGATTGTGATGAACGTTAAGAAGAGGCTTGTCTGTGACCTCTAAGAGGTTAACGACGGCGCTCGCATCCGGCGTCTAGATTTAAGGTGTGACATTGAGCATGAACCATGACATGAGAAATGGTCATATTATCATATAGCATATCTGAATGACAGTCTTCTTTCAAATCATCTGACAATTTTGCGGTTCATCTCATCTCTATGTTCGGAAACCAAAGAAGGAGCATATTTTGATAATTTAGTGAATTTCAAAGAGTATTAAAGAACACTCATACCTCCTTGGAGAGTGGTTTATGAACTACACCACCTTGGCTTCCCTCTTATCCCTAGGAAAGAACCTATAAAGAAATGCCTTCTTGAATACTTCCAAAGTCACCTGTCCACCCCTGAGCAACCTATTGTCCCTCCATTGAACATACCATGTTTGGGCCACATCTTTTAGTTGGTAAGTGGCTAACTCGGCCTTCTCACTAGTAGACAACCCTATCGCATAGATGATATTATAGATTTCATCAATGAACTCATACAGGTTTTCTTCAACCTTGGACCCATATGTATTCATCCTACTGAAATCCCTTAAACGGGAGGCCATGGTAGTAACTTTTTGGTTTGCCTGGGGTACAACCTCCAGATTATCTTGGGTCGTCATGTCTTGTGCTTGAGTAGTGGCGGTTTGTTCTAGGGTAGTAATGTCTTTGGACATTTGGAAAAGACCATCCCATATAGAACCATCATTAAAAGGAGGAGGATCGACCGGATCATGGTCATCATTAGCTTCTTCCTCAAGAGGAGGAACTTGATCACCACGGGAAGGAAATCCCTCATTGTCAATATCTTCTTCAAGAATTTGTCTCACATTCCTTCGAATATTCATTGTCTTTAGTCACAACAACAGGATTTGATGCAAAAGCACATAGATCTAACACTCCAAAAATATGATGATGGATTTCCAAGAAAGTGAGAGTTTCCTAAGCATCTCATAGATTCTTATTCGTAAGTGTGGTGCGCTTAACAATTATGAATACAATCCTATATACACGTTGTTAAGAGAAATATCAACTAAAAGATATATAACATCATGTATTAATAACAAGTTTGTCATATCCGGGAATACCCCCTAGACGTCACCGGCGTTGTCGTCCTCTTTGAGGACTAAGACTAGCCTCTTATCTTAAATCATTACTTTAATAGGTCATATTTAGCGGAATATTTAGAACTTTTCATTACTTCTACTCAGAGGTTTACATAGACCTCTACATACACAATGTATTTATGAATCGAGTATATATAGACCCTTCATATATGAAGATTACTTAGTCTTCTACTTTTATTGCGCAAAATAAATAGAGTGAGAAGATAACATAACATAGTTATAACAGTCCTCTCATCTCATAACCATCCAATA
Organism: Solanum pennellii; assembly: GCF_001406875.1. Taxonomy (NCBI): domain Eukaryota; kingdom Viridiplantae; phylum Streptophyta; class Magnoliopsida; order Solanales; family Solanaceae; genus Solanum; species Solanum pennellii. The sequence goes on along the minus strand of NC_028645.1, from coordinate 48,311,015 downwards.
AGAATATATCAAATTGGGCCTATCCCATATATCAAAGTAAGAAAGCCTTACATGAGCTATAAAATGTTTCATATAAATGGAAAGGAAAGAAATATAAGAGTCTTAATACTAAAACGACATCATGGCTTAATAGTGACATCGCCATTGCAAAGTGACGACCTACCCTACTTTGATGAATAAAAGATCCAAGTCTTTCTCAAGTCATCTCCAAAAGACCTTCAACGACCAGAACATAAAATGTTTGGGAAAAGGAAGAAATGGGGTTAGTACACCACTTGTACTATGTATGATACCATATGAACACATACTATAAAAACATGCTAAAATGGGACATTTCATTAATTATTTAATTTACTTTGAAAACATTAATGCACATTCAACAAGACCATACAAAATGAATTAAACATATTCATTAAGTTATAGTCATGTACATCACAACACCAAAAACATAAAAACTAGTCAAGTCAACATGCATAACATGTTATTAGACATATAGTCAAAGAAACTCTATCATAAAGTCATAACTTCTACAAGCATGAATAAGAGTTCACTACAACATAACCAAAGCAAGACAATTACCCACAACCCCTATCAACTCAACCAATGCAATAACCAAGCAAAGCCCCATAACCTTAGTCAATAAAATAACTCAATAAGAATCATGACCAATATCATACATCACATAACATGGCATTTAAGAGTACATATCATCAAAATTTAACAGTATAGACCAAAACATATTCATCAAGTTAAACTAATCCTCATATAGTATCAACCCTGTGCAAGTTTATCATTTACATATCATACACCATAATAAACATATTCATACATAAGCACATCCTCCTACGACTTCCTTCAAGGATAACTACTGCAAAATTTAGATAGATGCCCATAACCCTACCTAGACTATGCTAAACCCCTTAGGTTGTCCTAGTTCGAGTTTATTCCTTTCATTCATTTTACCTTTTGGGAATATCTTGTTCTAACCGACATAGAACACAAGAGCTAATGTGAAAGAACTAGGAGATATAGTTGGGACCATATTTATGATACATGCATTGTAGTCTACAATATCAACAGTACTTTAGTGATCCTACCTTCCCTATGTTGGAATAGACATTTCTAACTCTAGTTTACTCGGTTCTAAGCTAGAGTCCGTTTTGAAATGTCTTTAATGTCTTCGTTAATCATCAAAGCTTAATGTAGATCATAGAGCCTAACCCATGTAGAAACATCATCATCACTATCATAGATCAATAAGAACTGAATGACTTAAATCATTTCATTACAATTCATATAAGGGAGGTTAGCACATTAGCATATCACTTCATAATAAGGCACATTGGTAAATCATTCACCATCCATAAAGAATTTACATCTTAAGCCATCACCTCACAAACCATAGTCAAGACATTTCAATTGAACATCATACCAACCCTATAAATCCTAATACAAGGCATACTCCAATACAATATCATGACTTAATCACAATTTACCATAATTGAAGTAAAGAATAGGGATTACAAGACATACCAAGTCTCCGTCATGACTCATCATCAAGGTCTTAGTTAATATTGATTTTTTTGGGAATGTGAGTTTGTTATGATTTGCATCTCTCATTCATAATTTCAGAGTAAAAAGATGAATTTTGGATTAATATGTAATTTCTGTATTCAAGTGGTATGAATTAAAATGTATTCATTTAAGGGGTGTGAATTCACAGTTAAAAAAGTATTAATTTGGTAGGTAAAAATGTGTATGTGTATATCTATACACACACAATAGTATAGGGTAGGTCGTGTCGTGCACGGGCCCAATAATACTATATTGAATATTTATCTAGATATTTTATTAAAATTTTATATATTTTTTATACAACTTTAATATAATTAATTATTATTCACTTTTCTAGTTAATTGCATTATTTTATTCTATCAAAAAAATTTGTCATAAAAAGGAATATATTATTATTTTATAAAACAAATTAATTTTATCAGATTAAAATAAGTTATTAATTTTTTTTCTATTGCTTTATACAGTTATTTAAGGATAAAAATAGATAGGTAAAATGATAAAGTGAAAATCATTAATTGAAAACAATCTTCATTAAATCGATACTAATTATGCGTAAGCACATAAGTTGACATACTCTTCTCAGCGAAAAGGAGAAGTCCATGCAATTATTTCAAATTTTATTTTTTATTTTTAGTACTTTCAATTTCTTAAATGCAATATTAGTTATTTTCTAAGTAATAATAATATTACAATTAAAGGGTAATTTATACATAAAATATTGAGAAACAAAATAATCAATATACATATATATTGATTTTATATATAAACATATACATATACATATATATATATATATATATATATGATCCATCAACAATTTTTTTGTTTACCACCTTTCTATATTAAGCCTTTTTAAGAAAAGGTATAAAATTTATTAATGATGAGGGAAACCTCCATATACAAGTCATATACTGAGAAACCTTCAGTATTAAGGTTTTCAATGACGATTACATAAATGAAGAATCATTACTAAATTAAATCCTTGACTAGTGATGGAATCCTAAATGAACCAAGCTAAGCTTAGGTGGGTTCCTTCACTATCCTTGAACCAAGTTACTGCTTTGTTATTGGGTACCAATAGATATTTCTTATAGATTTAATAGATTTCACAATATAAATACAGGTTTAGCACAAAAGTTACTGGGTTCCNTTTAATTGACACTCAATAAGATAAATGATGACAAAATTAAAAATATATATTTAAATAACAAAATCATATGTCATTTAGTGAGTATGCTAGAAAAATAAAGTCTGCAAAATGAAACGTGTTGGATGAGGCTTGAGGTCAAACGCCAATGGATGACCAAGACGTCTACAACTAGTCGTTTATATGCTCGTATGTCCTTGTATGATTACCTTATTTTTATGTGTTGTTAGGAGTGTAAAAAAAGTTGATGATACCCTAGAGTCTTAATAAACATGTGAAGGGTCAAAATGTTCAGGTATGACTCCCCGACGAACATCATGTATTAATAACAAGTTTGTCATATCGGGGAATACCCCCTAGACGTCACCGGCGTTGTCGTCCTCTTTGAGGACTAAGACTAGCCTCTGATCTTCAATCATTACTTTAATAGGTCATATTTAGCGAAAAATTTAGAATTTTTCATTACTTCTACTCAGAGGTTTACATAGACCTCTACATATACAAAGTATTTATGAATCGAGTATATATAGACCCTTCGTATAGGAAGATTACTTAGTCTTCTACTTTTATTGCGCATAATAAATAGAGAGAGAAGATAACATAACATAGTTATAACAGTCCTCTCATCTCATAACCATCCAATAAGAATATATCAAATTGGGCCTATCCCATATATCAAAGTAAGAAAGCCTTACATGAGCTATAAAATGTTTCATATAAATGGAAAGGAAAGAAATATAAGAGTCTTAATACTAAAACGACATCATGGCTTGATAGTGACATCGCCCTTGGAAAGTGACGACCTACCCTACTTGGATGAATAAAAGATCCAAGTCTTTCTCAAGTCATCTCCAAAAGCCCTTCAACGACCAAAACATAAAATGTTTGGGAAAAGGAACAAATGGGGTTAGTACACCACTTGTACTATGTATGATACCATATGAACATATACTTTAAAAACATTGCTAAAATGGGACATTTCATTAATTATTCAATTTACTTTGAAAACATTAATGCATATTCAACAAGACCATACAAAATGAATTAAACATATTCATTAAGTTATAGTCATGTACATCACAAGACCAAAAAAATAAAAATTAGTCAAGTCAACATGCATAACATGTTATTAGACATATAGTCAAAGAAACTCTATCATAAAGTCATCAGTTCTACAAGCATGAATCAGAGTTCACTACAACATAACCAAAGCAAGACAGTTACCCACAACCCCTATCAACTCAACCAATGCAATAACCAAGCAAAGCCCCATAACCTTAGTCAATAAAATAACTCAATAAGAATCATGACCAACATGATACATTACATAACATGGCATTTAAGAGTACATATCAGCATTATTTAACAGTATAGACCAAAACATATTCATCAAGTTAAAATAATACTCATATAGTATCAACCCTGTGCAAGTTTATCATTTACATATCATACACCATAATAAACATATTCATACATAAGCACATCCTCCTACGACTTCCTTCAAGGATAACTACTGCAAAATTTAGATAGATACCCATAACCCTACCTAGACTATGCTAAACCCCTTATGTTGTCCTAGTTCGAGTTTATTCCTTTCATTCATTTTACCTTTCCGGAATATCTTGTTCTAACCGACATAGAACACAAGATCTAATGTGAATGAACTAGGAGATATAGTTGGGACCATATTTATGATACATGCATTGTAGTCTACAATATCAACAGTACTTTAGTGATCCTACCTTCCCTATGATGGAAGAGACCCTTCTAACTCTAGTTGACTAGGTTCTAAGCTAGAGTCCGTTTTGAAATGTCTTTAATGTCTTCGTTAATCATCAAAGCTTAATGTAGATCATAGAGCCTAACCCATGTAGAAACATCATCATCACTATCATAGATCAATAAGAACTAAATGAGTTAAATCATTTTATTACAATTCATATAAGGGAGGTTAGCACATTAGCATATCACTTCATAATAAGGCACATTGGTAAATCATTCACCATCCTTAAAGAATTTACATCTTAAGCCATCAACTCACAAACCATAGTCAAGTCATTTCAATTGAACATCATACCAACCCTATAAATCCTAATACAAGGCATACTCCAATACAATATCATGACTTAATCACAATTTACCATAATTGAAGTAAAGAATAGGGATTACAAGACATACCAAGTCTCCGTCATGACTCATCATCAAGGTCTTACCATCAACCATTAATTCAACCCAATTAGGGTAGAACATCATCATAATTCAATTACCAACATTATATCAATGATAAAACAGTAACTACATCACAATTCAATACTAGTTCATAGCTTAAGACAAAACACTTAGGTCAAACTCACAACATAGTTCCTAACCTAGATCAATTCTCAAGAAAAAGCAACAAAATACTATAAATAATCTTAATTCATTCATTATTTTTATAACAACATAATCTAGTAGTAATTCAACCAATAATTAAGTCTATTGTACCAATAACACATAATCATATAAACATCATAACCTAGGGTTAAGGGGTATAGGTCATCTTCTACAAACTATATCAAATCATCAAGATATATCATAATTAAGTTAGAATAAATGTTAATCTATTCATAATATCAAAAACAAATCATAATCTACTCAATCGTAACATAAATTTCAAGATTGGAAAAGATCCACGTGAAAACCCAACTTTGGATATCAATTTTATGGAACCCTTTGATGAAAGAGGTATTAAAGGTCAAAGAGATCCCATACATTGTTAATTGTTGAAAATTTCTGGTGAAAGTTGACTCTTTGCAGCCCTTAGACCCTCCCCTAGCTTTGTCTTCAATGGAAATCTTCACTAGACAGAGAAAGAAGAGAGAAGGAAGAGAGTTTTGGTTTTGTGAGTTATGAGAGGTTAGATTAGTTTAATTAGGTTAGGACTTTATTTAGGTTTTTAAATAATTTAATTATACCTCCCTAATTCCCCAAATAATTAACTTACCCTTTAAATATTATATTGGAACTAAATTTAAACGTGCAGAAAATCACGCCATCACAGACGACACCACGAGTGACGGATCATGGGTCAATCGACGGACAGCCCCCCCCTTACGTGTTGCACATCCGTTGTTTAGAGACTGGTAAAAAAGTACCATTTGCAAAAATGTATATGTGTTGGTCGACGAATGGCATCGACGGCCCGACAATCGTCACACGCACCGTCATTTCCCTTTATGGGTGCACACTGCGAAAGCAATCTTTGACCACAAAATGCAAGGTCCTCCTCAAGGGCCCTTTGTTAATCCTTAGGGATTCGTACCCCGACCTTTACACTATGAATCAACTCAAACAATTTTTAGACACACTTCCACCATTTTTCATCTTTTTCCACCTTCTAAAAGCTAGTCAAATAGGCTACGGTACACTACTACCTCCTTGTATTAGTTTCCGGTCATCATGGACGTTGATGGAATTATTAGTTTCTAGACTTCCTAAAAGACTTATATTCATTATTATTGACCTTAAATCAATTTCTAATTATGTTAGGATCTAGAACATGTCATAGATTTTCGCAGTGTTACACTTATGATGTGTACTTTCTCGATTGTCTTTTAAATCAAATAACAACCCAAAAGTGAAGACTCACCCACTTTAAACCATCCAATTCGACATTTACATCTCCTGCAAGACAAGGCTTCATAAGGCTTCATATATTTAGATGAATGGTAGCGATTGTCTTAAGCAAACTCCACCAAAGGCAATTGCTTATCCCAATTTACCTTGAAATAAATTATGGAAGCTCTAAGCGTATCCTCAAGGGTTTGAATACTACTCTTCGCTTGACCAACTTTTTGGGATGAAAATCGGTACTTAACTTCACCTTGTACCCAACTCTTGTTGTAACGACCTCCAAAACCTAGATGTGAATTGGGCACCCCTATCCGCTATGATGGATAACGGAATACTATGGAGACACACATTCTCATCTATGAAGATCCTTGTATAACCTTTTTCCGAGAAAGTAAACTTGACCGGCAATAAAATGAGCGTATTTGGAAACCTATCCACAATCACCCATATAGAGTCATATTGCTTTTGTGTCCTAGCAAACCTACCACAATATCCATATTGTTGTCTTCCCACTTCAATGTTGGTGTTGGACTTTCTTGGAAAAAACCTCCCGGCATTTTTTTGGGCATTAAGTTCTTGACAATTTGGAAAGTTAGCAACAAATTCTTCTATGCCCTTTTTAATACCTTCCAACTAAAACACTTCCCTAAGGTCATGGTACATCTTCCTCGAACCCGGATGAATGGAGTAACAGGACTGAGCTTCCACAAAAATCTTACACCTCAAACAATCTATATTGGGAACACATTTCCTCCCTTTGTACCTAAAGACACCCCCTAAGGAGAATCACTCATTATGTTTACCAAAGATCGATTACTCTGACTCCATCAATGCTTGATCTAGGTGTTGTTTGGACTTCATCTCGACCACCAAGGACGACTAAGAGTTATTACATACCACTACACCACCTATAAGAGGATCTTCAAACAAAACCCCTAAACGAGACAAACCTATGAGCATCCTTCACTATGTTTCTATTGGCTTCCTCAACATGGGACAAAATTCCCATGGACAACTGAATCAAAGCATTCGCTACTACATTAGCCTTATCGGGGTGATAGAGGACACTCATGTCATAGTCTTTCAAAAACTCTAACCATCCTCTTTGTCGAAAATCGAACTCCTTTTGGATGAATACATATTGAAGACTTTTCTGGTCCATATACACATCCACATGGACCCCATACAATCAATGCTTCCAAATCATTAAAGTAAATACCACCACTGCTAATTCAAGTACATGAGTTTGATAATTTCTCCCATGCACCTTCAGTTTCCTAGAGGCATAGGCTATAACCTTCCCATGTTGAATAAGCACATACCCCAACCTAACTATGGATGCATCAGAATACACAATGAAACCCTTGGTACCCTCCGGTAAAAGTCAAACAATAGCGTAAGTAAGCCTATCCTTCAACATTTGGATGCTCTTTTCACATGCTTTTGACCACTAAAACTTCTTACTCTTTTGGGTCAAGGTAGTCAAGGGAGATGCAATGGACACAAAACTATCAACAAACCTCCAAAAATATCCCACTAAACCCAAGAAACTCCTAATGTCGGTTTGAGTCGATGGTCTAGGCCAATTTTTCACCGCCTCTGTCTTTCTTGAATAAACATCAACTCCCTCATTAAAGATGATATGACCAACAAAACGCCACCGACCTCAACCAAAACTCACATTTACTATACTTGGAAAATAATTGGTGTTCCTTAATTACTTGTAACACCAACCTCAAATGATCCATATGTTCACCCTTATTTTTCAAATATACCAAGATATCGTCAATGAAGACAATTACAAAGGAATCTAGGTAACTTCGAAACACCCTATTCATAAGATCTATAAATGACGTTGGGGCATTAGTGAGACCAAAGGACATGGCTAATAACTCATAGTGACCATATCTAATCTGAAATGTCATTTTTGGTAAATCCTCACCTCTCACCCTAAGTTTGTGATACCTTGATCTCAAGTAAATATTAGAAAAATAGCTTTTCCCTTGGATTAGATCAAACAAGTCGTCAATCCCAGGGAGAGGATACTTTTTCGTTATAGTGACATTATTGAGTTGATGATAATCAGTACATTCTAAGGGAACCATTCTTCTTTTTCACAAATAAAACAGGAGCACCCCATGGCGAAATACTAGGTTGAATGAAGCCCTTGTCTAGTAAATCCTTAAATTAAAGTGTCACCTCTTTCAATGCGACCGAAGTCATAAGATAAGGAGAATTTAAATGGTATTTATATCGGGTAAAAAGTCGATACCAAAATCAATTTCTTGTTTTGGAGGAAAGGCCTTCGGAATTTCTCTCACTACGGGGACCGACTGAATGGGAGGAATTTCGGAGTCTAAATCTTTGACTAATACAATATGGTATAAGCCTCCTTTAGATATTATCCTACAAGCTTTCAAAAAAGAAACTATACGAACTCTAGGAATAGAATTTACCCCTTTCAACTATAGACTGGGTTCATTTGGAAAGTTAAACTTCACCACCCTTGTTATACAATCTATAGAGGAAAAGCAGGCATGTAACGAATCCATGCCCAATGTGATATCAGAATCAAACATATCAAGTTCCTCTAATTTAATATAACTCTATTTGTCAACAATATAGGATAATTTCTATACAACCTTTTTGCAACCACCGAGTCACCTACCGGGGTAGTTACTATGAAAGGTTAATTTTGAATGTCGGGTCAATTCTAAAACTTCATAGCTATCAAGAGAGTAAAAAAAGATAATGTAGATCCTCGACCAAGTAAAACACATAGATCAATAGGGAAAACTTTCAACATGCCGATCACCACATCGGGAGAAGTCTTTAGCTGATCCTTTGAATGAAGTGCATAAAAGTGATTCTTCTTTGGAGAGTCATTAAAACCACATGCTTTATCTTTACAACTACCTCTGTCTTGAACCTTCATATTAGGTCAATCCGTAATCTTGTTACCGCTCCTGCCACAACAAAAGCAATTGGTCGTTCTAACAAAGTATTCCCCTAAGTGATCCTTTCCACATTTTGCATAAGTAGGCTTCTTAGTTAATGAACTAGCATCCCTTCCTTTTTTAGTCTTATGTTTAGACGCCTGATCATCAAGAGCCTTAGGGAACTTGATTAGAGAACCTCTTCTAAAACTTAGGCTTGTCTTTGATATCAAGCCTACTATTTTGAAGAACCATTATCGAGAACTCTTGCACTCTTAGCATCTCTACTCTTTCTCTTAGCCCTTTCCTCTTCCACTAGTTAATCATGAACCATCACACGATAAATTTTCATACTATCATATAGCATAGCCAAATGACACTCCTCTTGCAAGTCATCTTACACTATCGTTACAAAGCAACTCATTTCATCCCTAGGATCGAAAGACAAAGAAAGAGCATATTTTGACAATTGAGTGAATTCCATGGAGTATTCAAGCACACTCATACCTCCTTGACAAAGGTTGATGATATCAACCACCTTGGCTTCCGTTTTCTCTGTAGGAAAGAATCGATAATGAAAAGCCTTCTTGAAAACTTCCTATTGTTCGTCCATTGGACATACCATGTTTTGCCAACACCTTTGAGTTGGTAAGTGGACAACTTGGCCTTCTCACTAGTATTCAACCCCATAGCATAGAAAATCTTATAAATCTCATTTATGAACTCTTGGGGGTCTTATTAATCCTTAAACTCATAGATAGTAGGGGAATTCATTCTAGTGAAGTCCCTCAAAGGGGAGGCCATGGTATTAACATGTTGATTTGCTCGTAGTACAGCCTCCCTATTAGCATGGGCCATCATGTCTTGAGATTAAGTAATGGAGGCTTGTGATTGAGTAGTAATGGCTTGGTCCATTTCGAAGAGAGCGGCCCTTTTGTCACCATCAGTCAAAGGAGGAGGATTGACCGGGGCTTGGTCATTATTAGCATCTTCTTCAAGAGGAGGAACTTGAACACCACAGGGAGGAACTCTCGCATTGGTCATCTCGTCTTCAAGTATTCGTGCCGCATTCCTTTGTGTATTTATTGCTTATAATCACAATAAGAGGATTAGTACTAAAAGCACATAGATCTAATCTCCAGAGGCACGATATTGACTTCTAAGAAAGTGAGGGTTTCCTGAGCATCACATATATTCGTATTCATATCTGTGGCGCGCTTCAAAATTATTACTACTTACCTACCTAGACGTGGTTTAGAGGGACATTGACTCCAAGATATTCAACCAGGCTCTGATACCAACTTTGTCACATCCGAGTAGCATCCCCTAGACGTAACAGCCGCCGGCGTCCTCTATGAGGACTAAGACTAGCCTTTTAGCTTACATCATTATATTCATAAGTTAAACTACGGAAAATTTTCAAACTTTTTACTACTTCTACATTGAGGTTTACATAAACCTATACATACACGTCATATATATATATATATATATATATATATATATATATGTATCTATATATATATATATCGAGTATACATACACCCTTCGTATAGGAAGATTACTTAGTCTTCTTATTTATTGCACATAGATATTTAGAAATATAACATAGTCTCAAATAGTCGTCTCATCTCCTAACAATCTAACAAGAATAACAATTTGTGCCTAGCCCATACATCAATGAAATAAGACCAAATATATGTTATACAATGTTAGTACCCAAATGAAAAGGAAAGAACATAAAAGTCCAAATACTAAAAAAACTTCATAAGCTTTATAGTGGCATTACCCTCAGAAAGTGAGGTCCTACCCAACATGGATGATTAAGAATTCAAAGACATCTTCAAAGTCGTTTCAAAAATCTCTTCAATAAAAATAACCTAAACTATTTGGCAAAATGAACAAATAGGGTTAATACAACACTTGTACTATGTATGAGATAATATGCACACATGTTATTAAAACATGATAAAAAGGGACATTTCGTAAGTATGCAATTTACTTTGAAACCTTTATGCACATTCAACAAGACCATATTAATCAATAATACATATTCCTTAAGTCATAGACATATACATCACAAGACGAACAATAGAAGGCATAGTCAAGTCAATGAACATTTCAACATACTTGAGCACATAGTCAGATTATTCTATTGTCAAATTATAATAGCAACAAGCATGAATAAGAGTTCATTTCAACATAACTAAAGCAAGACCATTACTCATAACCCTATTCAAGTCCACTTGTGCAATAACTGAGAAAAAACACCATAACCTTAATTAATCGAGTAACCCTAGTAAGAATCATACCCAATGTTTAACTTCAAATAACATAGCATTAACAGTACATGATATCATACTTTAGCAATATAGACCAAATACATGTTCATAAGAGTAATCAACATCACCTAGTGTCATTTGCATATAAAATCATCATGCACATATCATTTACAATTATAAGCACATCCATACATAAGAACAACCTCCTAAGGCTTCTTTCAAGGCAAACTAGTGTAGGGAATATTTAGAGTGCCATACCCCTAACTAGGCTACGTAAGCCTCTGAAGTCACCTTAGTTGGTTTATCCTTCATTACTTCATTTTAATTTAGGGAACACTTACCTTAACTGACATAGACCACAAAAGCTAAATGTGGAATCCATTATTGTAAAACATTTCCCTGATAGAGGGTGATCTACAAGCCAAACTAAAACCAAACATAAACGTAGCTTTCTAGGTAGATCCACTAGGTAGTCTTCCTATGGGGGAAACATAGTTCATGAACTAAGAGATAGGTAGAGCCTCTCTACATGCAATTTTTCAATTTGTGACTCCTCTAATGGGAATATATAAATTAAGCATCCCTCATAGGGGTGTAAACACCTCATGTAGAACTATAGGGTGAATCTTCCTCTATGGAATGTCAAAACGCCTCCCATTGTCAAGTTCACTCGGTGCTAAGCTACGTCCCTTTTGAAATGTCATTATCGTCTTTATTAATCATCATAGCTTAATATAGATCATAGGTTCTATCCCTTGTATAGTAATCATCATTGTCATAGTTCAATAAGAAATGCACGAGTATAATTATTTCATTACAATTCATATATTTGAGGTTAACAAAATTACATATCACTTCATAATAAGGCACATTGTTAAATTATCACCATAATTATAAAATTTACATATTAGCCAACCCTCACAAGCAATATCCAAGGAATCTCAATTCCAATATCACACCTTCCAATAAATCCAACCACAACACACATACTTTTATTGAAGCAACATCCTTAAGTATATTCATCACAATATAGTTAAGGTTTGAAAATCACAAATTCTTAAATCTTCCCTTTCCAAATCCATCATCATGGACTTACCATCGATTAAAAAAATTTCATCCAACAATAGGTGTAATAACATCATTAAATAGTAATTAACCCAAGAACTAAATAAATTGTATCATTATTATCAAATTTAACTTCAATTGATAACCTATAGTTAGGGAAGAAGGGTTCATCATGAATTATTCAATAATTACATTTAATCCCATAAATACAAGTCCCTAGGAAGACCATAGGTTGAATAACATGACCATAACAGTCACCATATTCACGATTCTTCTTCAATTTACAAGTAAGAGTCAAGACTTGGGAAAATTGGGGAAAGAACATGATCTATTCACAATTCCCAAAATTTACATCAATAACACAATAATATATACTAGATTAGTAATAAGTAATCATAATTCAACATAATCAATCATAAATTTTGACTTTAGAAGAAAACCCATTTGTAGATAAAAACCTTAAGAATTGGGTAATTTAAATTCAACTTTGAGAGGACCTCTTGGGGAATCCCAAGAGTGAAGGACTCATACCTTGGTGAAGCTTTTCCCAAAATTTGAGTGCAAACCTTGGAGACTTTGTCTTCTTCTCAAAGCTTCTTTGTTCTTCAATGGAGGATGAAGTGAGAGAGAGAGAATGTAGATAGAAATTAGATCAATTTGGTTTTCAATCTAGATTTTTGTTTTTGGAGTGGGAATAAATGAGAAATGACCTAAAGTCAATATATAATCAACCCCCAAAATACCAAAAAATGAAGTACAATTAACTTCAATGTGTTACCCTATCCAGCTTTATACCCTCTTCACGAATTGTGAATATAGCTTGATGGGTCGTGGTGGTGGTCATGAACATGGAGGCAGTAGCTACTTCAAGGGAGCCTCATCCATTTCTCACACAAAGGCAAGACCACGGAGAAAATAGCCTCCTTCCATGAATATACACCACGGCCCGTCATGTGGCTCGTGGTGCTCTTAGTATGTAGCTTCCCAACAATCAATGTAAGCCACCCACTTTGGTTAAGGCATTTTAACGGAAGACCCTTGCCTTTTGTCAAGTCCACCACGAGTCATGAAGTGGCTCGTGGTTTCTTGTATAGTAGCTAGGCTACTTTTGATCTTCCCCCATGGCTAAGGCCACTTTACGAGCTACCCACCTTGGTCGTTGTTTACCTCACGGGCCGTGGGCATGCCCGTGAAGGGTGATGGTAGTAGCCTCCATTTTTGGGCATGCTTGGCCTCTTGGCTTTGGCTTGTCCTTGAAAGTAGGCACACCCCGCTTGGACCGTCTTCGTTAAACCTCCCTTTGACATCTAACTTCTCCCTCATCGTCGCATTATGATAAAACTATCAATACATCTTTCAAACCTCAAAGCACCACACTAATCCATGTGACTAGTTCATCGGACGTCATGGGCGTTCCTTGACGTTTTGATTTCTAAACTTTCTAAATGGGTTATATTTATTTAACATTGAACTTAAAAAAGTGTCTAAAGATTTTTACACCTATTATAGGTCCTAGAACAATTGTTAGGCTTTTGAAGTTTCATACAACTCTAAAATCATGTTATCACAACAAAGCATGTATAAGAGTTCATAACATTACAACATATACAAGACCCTTATTCATAACCCATCATAAAGTCGACAAGTGCAATGACCATGTAAAGCCCAATAAACATACTCAACCAAGTAAATAAAACAATAGATCTCAATCAATGTATAACTTCATATAACATAACATCATGAGTATATCATCATAATATTTAGCAATATAGAGCAATAGCATTTTAATACATTAAACTAACATCATATAGGATCATCAACATGTAAAGTCAACATGTGCATATTATTTACTTTATAACACATAAGAACAATCTTCAATCACTTCCCTCAAGGCCAACTAGTGCAATGTAAAGGTCGAGTCCCATACCCTTTAGCTCGACTAAGTAAACCCTCTCAGGTCACCCAAGGTTAGTGTTCACTTTATTACTTCATTTTACTTTTGGGAACACTTGCATTAATAGACATAGACCACATTAGCTAAATGGTGAATTCGGTGTCATGAAAACCGACACTGAATGAAGGTGGACTACTTGCCATGGTAGTAACAAAACATGAACATAACATTCTAGGTGGATCCACTAGCTAGCCTTCTTATGGGGGCAACATAGATCACGAAATCGGAGATATATTTTGGCTTCTATTAGTGTATAATTGTATTATTGTCACTACCTAATAAGAACCATTTTGAATCTACCTTCCAAAATTTTGAAGGGACACCTCTCATATTTAGCTCACTCGGTGCTAAGTTAATGTCCCTTTTTGAAATGTATGTTAGACTTCATTAAGCATCATATCTTAGTATAGGCCATTGGAGACTAAAACCTTGTATATTCATAATCTAACTCATTAAGAATTACATGAGAATTTCCTTTCAATACAACAATCAGATGTGAGATTAACACATTATCATAATCATGTCATAATAAGGAATATAGGCAATTCATAACAAACCTTATACAATTAGATCGTAAACATAATCTCAAACGCTCAAATAATCAAGACATTTCAATTGCAGCATCGTACCAACACCTACTTAATCAATTCACAAGACATGCTTCAATGGAACTTCATCACCAAGTACAATCCATCACTATTGAAATAAAGGATTCAAAATAAGCCACATTCCATGGTCTTACCATCTACCAACCAGTTTAATCCAACAATAGGTGTAATAAGATCATACAATAGTAATTAACACAAGTACTAAGTCAATTTTATCATCACTACACTAATTCAACATCAATCCATAACCTAGGATTAGGGGAATAGGGTTCATCAAGAATCTTCAAGAATTAGATCCAATCCAAACAAACGTCACACAAGGTAGTCAATGAAGCAATTAGAATAGATAAAACAAGTCTAACAAACAAAACATTCTTCATTTCCCATGAAGTCATAAGCAAGATCTAAGATTTGCGGATATTTGGGAATGGGATAGGATCCACAAGAAATTCCCACAATTAATATCAATTACTCAACAATATACTCTAAGTTAGCCATGGGTAATCACAATAAGTCATAATCAATCATCAATTTTAAGTTTAGAAGAAAAACATTTATAGAAGAAAACCCTTCGAATTGGGTGATTTAGAAATCAACTTTGAAAGGACCTCTTGGGGAAATAAATACAAAGTGTGAAGAACTCATAACTTAATGAACCTTAAATTACGAAATTCAAGTGAAATCCTAGTCAATTTGGTTTTCTTCTTCAAGTTTTTTGGTTCCTTCAATGGAGGTTTAATAGAGAGAAAAAGTATAGAGAGGTGAGAGGTTTTGGGTTTTATTTGGGGATTTAATTTGAGTGAGTGAATGTGAGCTAAAATTTATTTAAACTCAATGTGCATACCTCCCATGAAATGCCCAAAATGCCCCCCACTAATGTTAACCCATTAATGAGGTCACACTTGAATTAAAAAATTCAGACGGGGAACAAGTCCGCGATGCGTAGCTGCTCCCGCATGATTTTAAAATTAATTTTTGAGACAGAAGACGTGCCCGCGATGGATACTTAATTTTTCGAAGGTACACAAAGTTCGTTACGCGGACCTATTTCAGCAAATGTCATTTGGCTGCTACTTTGGCAGCTTGCTTGGCTATGTTTGGCGTCCCTACGTGGGTCCCTAGGGCGACCCTTAGGGGGTAAGACCGGGACGTTTTCACTCCATATATACTATTTTACCTATTTAAACTCGTTTGACATGTTTTAGACCTCATACAAAACCTAAACATTCACGAAACCTAAGGATGGTTTATAAATATTATTTTACCTATTTAAAGTCGTTTGACATGTCTAGGGCATTTCTTGATGTTTTGACTCTAAAACTTCTTAAATGGTTTAAAAATATTATTTTAGGCTTAGAAAAATTGTTACCAACCTTATTCAAACATGTGAAGCTCTTTATTAGGTCTTCGACTTTTGGAGTGTTACTTTGTCCCCTTCCCCTAAGAAACATTCGTTCCCAAATGACACTAAGATCTTTTGAAGGGCAAGGATAGACTCAATACTAGAAACACAAGAAACAACATACATAAACAACATGAGTTACAACTCAAATTAACATAAAATCATTGTATTTACCCGTAGCAACTCAAAACACCAATTACTACGTGTAGGATCTCAACATCACAACATGAGGAATTTCCTTCTCAACATCAACATGAAGTCAACAACACCGAAGAGTCACTTATGCTAAGCACTCATTCAAAACACACCAACATGCTCAATAAAATTTCATTGAGTCACAACATACCAAATACAAAAATAAGTGCAAGTCAAGCTAATGAACATTTTTTCATGAAAATCTCATTTTAGCAATACTTTTACCATAATTATGCACATGTTTGAAATAAAAGTAAACTTCAGTTTTATTCATTACACACATTCTCAATAGGAACAAATAAACTTAATTATCAAAGAGATGAGCATAACAGGACTTTTTGTCGGTCTCTGCCTCCCATGTTGCTCCCTCTACTAGGTGGTTCTTCCATAACACCTTTATGGAAACCACCTGCTTATTCCTCAAAATCTCCACATGCCAATCAAGGATTTCCATCGTAATCTCTTCATAGGAGAGATTCTCATCTACATCTAGACGTTAAATAGGAAGAATAGACACAGCGTCACCAATACACTTCTTAAGCATGAATACATGGAATGCCGGATGAACAAAAGCTAGCTCACTAGGTAGTTTTAAGTCGTATGCAACTTTTCCGACCCTTTGCAAAATTTCATAGGGACTCATATGTGGAGGACTTAAATTCTCTTTCTTGCCAAATCTCAGCACCCATTTTGATCGGTGAAATTTTGAAATACACCTTATCTCCTTTTTCAATCTCTAAGTCTCTTCTCCTATTGTCAACATTCAACTTTTGCAATCTATAGGATGTTTTCAATCGATTCCTTATGATATGAACATTCTCCAAAGTTTTATCAATTCGTTACCAAATATTGAACACTCTCAAACTTCAAATAACCCAATCGGAGATCTACATCTCCTTCCATACAAGTCTTCAAAAGTATCCATAGGTATAGTTGAATAGTAACTATTATTATAAGAGAACTCAACCAAAGGCAAGTGTTCATCCACCATCCCTTAAAATCAATTACCCAAGCTCTAACAATATCCTAAAGAGTTTCAATAGTACGCTCCACTTGACTATCTATTTGGGGGATGAAAAGCGGTGCTTACCATAACTTGAGTACCTAACACTTTTTTGGAATGACCCCAAAAATTGAGGCATAAATTGAGCACCTCTGTAAAAAATAATAGATAAATGGATCCTTAAAGACTCACAATCTCATTTATATAGATCCTTTCATACTCTTCTACTGAATAAGAAGCTTTAACAGGGATAAAGTGCGTAGATTTCGTCAACCTATCCACAACCACCCATATAGAGTCATTTTAGCTTCATGTTGGAGGCTAACCCACTACAAAGTCCATATTAATGTATTCCCACTTTGATGTGGGAACTTACATTTATTGAAGTAAGCCACCCGACTTGTGCTGCTCGGCTATCACTTGTTGGCAATTTGGACACTTTGCATCAAATCTGCTATGTCCTTTTTCAAGCAATCCCACAAAAATACTTCTCTAAGGTCATGATACATATTCATAGAACCCGTATGAATTGAATAATGGGAAACATGATCTTCCTCCAGGATCTGGTTTCTAAAATCATTCACATTGGGTGCACACAAAAGCTCTTTGTAACTCAAAACACCATCACGTCCTATGGAGAATGACTCAATGAGCTTGCCAAGAACAGATTATTAGAACTCAATCAATGATAGATCAACGTGTTTCTTAGACTTGACCTCAACAACCAAAGGTAATTCGGAATTATGATGGCCCATACATCCACCATTAGAAGAATCTTCCAATATTAAACCTGAACGAGCAAACCTACGAATATCATTCACTAGGTCTTTCTTAAAGATTTCAACATGAAACACACTACCCATAGTAGTATGACTTGAGCATCCTCAACAATGTTGGCCTTGTCAAGTGGTATAGAACGCTAATGTCGTAATCTTTCAACAATTCCAACCACCATCATTGTCAGAGATTGAACTTCTTTGGAGTAAACACATATTGAAGACTCTTGTGGTTGGTATACACATTAATTTCATTCAACCATATTCGTGGCTCCCTATAAAGCCTTGTATGGTAGGAGGTTTAGGTCTACCATTGGATGGTTTTTTGAAGTGGGTGAGACTTCTCTTCTTGGTCGTGATTTAATTTATAAGACTTTGTAGGAGGTTCATATCATATGGAACCGACTATAAACAACCTATAGTCGGCAAAAGTCTTATGTCTATCATAGGAGAAGGGATTTAGTGTTTGAAGAAGGTGATAAGGTGTATTTTAAAATTTCGCCTATGAAAGGGGTGGTTATATTTGGCAAGAAAGGGATGTTGAGTCCTCGTTATGCTGGTTCATATGAAATCATGCAAAAGGTTGGTAAGGTTTCTTATGAGCTAAGGTTTCCTAGTGAATTGGCTTCGTTACATCCGGGTTTTCCATGTTTCCATGCTTAAGAAGTGTATCGGTGACCTAGAGTCTAATCTTTGTCTTGAGGGTGTTGGTGTGAAGGATAACCTCTCCTATGAGGAATTTCCCGTTTAAATCCTTGATATGCAAGTAACGTAGTTAAGAAATGAAGAGGAATCTTCCGTAAAGGTTTCATGGAAGAATCACCTAGTTGGGGGCGCAACATGGGATGCAGAGGCCGACATGAAGTCCAATTACCCTCATATATTTGATAACTAAGGTTAGTTATTTCTATTACATGAAAATAAATATAAAAATTAAAGTTTCATGATTTTTGGTGATGTTTTGAAATATGTGAAGTTTTAGATGTTGTTATGGTGAGTTACAGTGAAACATGCTAATAATTTGGAATTTTGCGTGTTAAAGTTATGTTGTACATTTTTATATGGTGAGTCCTTATTAAATGATTTGTATAATAATTGGTAAATTTGACTTTGGCATAATTGAATCATAAATGCTATGTGGAGCTTTTGTTTTTGTGAGAAGGATGTTCCTCATAATCTGATGTTGAGCCGTATTGTGGTAATTCAAGCCATTTGAATTACCTTATTTAAATGATACGATTGATGTTGTTATGTATTGTTTTTGGTTCTTCTAATAGTCTTGAGTCTATTCCTTCTTTCAAAAGATTATAGTGTCATTCTGGGACGATTGTTTCTAGGGGGGATAATGTATCACTTCGAAAATACAAGGCATGTTGTAGAGCCTAACATAAGTGAAATAAGGTTTAAACATTGTCTTAAGGTCTATATTAATGAATATAATTCTTTAAGGAAGCCTAGAAACCAAAACGTCAAAGAACAACCATGACGTCCGAAAACTAGTTCAATGAGGTACTAGCGTAACTTAACCTATTTAACTAGCTTTTAAAAATCAGAAAAAGATGAATATTGGTGGAAGGGTGTCTAACAAGTGTTTAAGTTGATTCATAGTCGATGTGTTCAGGTACGACTCCCCAAAGACCATCCAAGGGACCTTGAGGAGAACCCTTGCATTTTGGGGTCAAAGATTGCCTGGGCACTGTGCACCCAAAAAGGGAAACAACGTGGTGTGTGTGGATCGACCAGACGTCGATGCATCCGTTTACCAACACTTAGACATTTTGAATAATGGTCCATTTGTACAAGTCTTTGAATCAAACAACGGGCTGCTCCACGGAAAGGGGGGGGTTGGACGTTAATTGACCCACAATCGTGATGTTATTTGGGAGTGCTTGATTTTCTGAATGTTTTATGTTATTTTTAATTAATTAATGAAAGGGTTACTTATTTATTTAGGGGATTTGGGAGATCTAAATAACTTAGTTAACACCCTATATAAATTTCTAACCTAATAAAACTAATATAAACTCTCATAACTCACAAACCCAAAACGGTCTTCCTTCTCTCTTCTTTCTCTCTCTAGTGAAGGACTCCATTGAAGAAAAAGATAGGGGAGGGTTTAAGGGATTGAAAGAGCAAAGTTTAATCAATAATCATCATCAATTAACAAGGTATGATATCTCTTTCACCGTTGAGACCTCTCTCCTCAAAGGGTTCAATCAAATTGATTTCCAAAGTTGGGTTTTCAAGTGGGTCTTTTCCAATCTCCAAATTTATGTAATTAATTGAGTTAGGTATGATTTATTTTGGATATTATAAATATATTAACATGTATTCTAAATTAATTATAATATATCTTTATGGTTTGGCCTAGTTGGTAGAACATGACCGCTACCCCTTACCCTAGGTTATGATCTTGATATGAATTATGTTATATTTGTTCAATTGACTTGGTTATTGGTTGAAGTACTACTAGGTGATGTTGTTATAGGAATCATGATTATAGTAGGGTGATTTATAGTCTTTTCATGCTAGTTCTTGAGAATTGATCTAGGTTAGGAACTATGTTGTGAGTTTGACCAAAGTATCTTGTCTTAAGCTATGAACTAGTATTAATTTGTGATGTAGTGATTCCTTAAGTTTTGTTATCATGTTGTCATTGAATTATGATTATTTTATACCCTAACTAGGTGAAATTAAGGGTTGATGGTAAGTAATACCTTGATGATGAGTCATGAAGGAGACTTTGTAAGTCTTGTAATCCCTATTCTTTACTTCAATTATGGTAAATTGTGATTAAGTTGTGTTAATGTTCTAACCTCACTTATATGAATTGTGTTGAAAGGATTTTACTAATACAATTCTTAGTGAGTTATGATGATGATGTGATATTTATGCAAGGGTTAGGCCCTATGACCTATATTAAGCTATGATGATTATTAAAGACATTAAAGACATATCAAAAGAGATTCTAGCTTAGAACCGATTGAATTAGAGTGAGGAGTGTCCCTTCCAACATAGGGAAGGTAGGATCACTAACGTACTCTTGAGATTGGATACTACAAGTCATGTAGCATAAATAGGGCACCAACTATATCTCCTAGTTCTTGAACTATGCTCCCCCAAAGGAATACTAGCTAGTGGATGCACTTAGGCGCTATGTTCATGTTATGGTACTACCTTGGCAAGTAGCCCTCCTTCTTTGTGTGTAGGGTTCCACGAAACTGGATTCCACATTAGGTCATGTGGTCTATGTCTGTTAGAGCAACATGTTCCCAATAGGTAAAATAAATTAAAGAAATGAAGTATAACTAGGAAAACCTAAGGTGTTTAGCTTAGTATGGGTAGAGGTATGGGAGTCTACCTAAACATTGCACTAGTTAACCTTCAAGTAAGTCTTACGAGGATATTCTTATGTATGAATATGTTTATAATGGTATATTATATGTATATGATGCAATTGCACATGGTTATACAAATGATAATTAGTTTCACTTGATGAATATGTGTTGGTCTATATTGTTAAAGTATGATGATATGTACTCTTAAATGCAACACTATGTGAAGTAACATGTTGGTCATGATTCCTCTTGAGTTACTTGATTGAGTAAGGTTATAAGGCTCTGCTTTGTCTTTGCATTTTTTTATTTGATACGGGCTGTGGGAAATTGTCTTGCTTTGGTTATATAGTATTGAACTCAAATTCATTCTTGTAGAGGTTATGACATGATGGTAGAGGTGCTTTTACTAGATGTGTAAATACATGTTATGCATGTTGACGTGTCTATTTTAGATGTTGTTGGTGTTGTTACATACATGGATTTGACTTAATGATAATTTTTTTATTTGGTATGGTCTTATTGAATGTGCATAAAGGTTTTCAAAGTAAATTGCATATTAAAGGAAATGTCCCTTTTTAGCATGTTTTCAATGTATGCGTGCATAAGGTCACATATATAGTACAAGTCGTTACTAACCTCATTTCATCCTTTTCCCAAAAATTTAAGGTTCCGGTTGTTAAAGGGATTTTGGAGAGGATTTGAAGAAGACTTGAATATCTTATTCAACCAAGAAGGGTAGGTTCTAACATTGCGACGGCGATGCCACTATCATGCCATCATGTTGTTTTAGTATTAAGACTCTTATGTTTCTTTCCTTCACATTTAGTATGGAACAGTTCATAGCCCATGTGAGGCATTCTTACTTTGATGTATGGGATAGGCCCAATTTGATATAGTCTTATTATATGGTTATGAGATGAGACGATTATTATGACAATGTTATGTTATCTTCAATATATATTATGGGCAATAAAACTAGAAGACTAAGTAATCTTTGCATATGAAGGGTTTATGTGTACTCGATATATCATATATATATATATACATATATATATATATATATACTATGTGTACTTAGATGTCTATGTAAACCTCCGAGGAGAAGTAACGAAAAGTTTTAAATTTTCCGCTAAATTTGACCTGTGAATGTAATGATGTAAGCTAAGAGGCTAGTATTTGTCCTCAAAAAGGACGAAGACGTCCATCACGTCTATGGAGTATTCCTGGATGTCACTAATCTCGTATCAGAGCAATAGGTTAAATATCTATGAGTTGTTGTCTATCTCAACAACGTTTATATAGGTTGATATTCATAATTCTGAAGCACCCCACCCTTATGAATAGGAATCTATGAGATGCTTATGAAACTCTTACTTTCTTGGAAATCCAACATCGTGCCTTTGGATTGTTAGTTTTATGTGATTTTGCATCTAATTCTCTTATTGTGATCATAGGCAATGAATACTCGAAGGAATGCGGCACGAAAACTTGAAGAAAAGATTTCCAATGTGGGAGTTCCTCCCTGTGGTGCTAAAGTTCCTCAATTTGAGTAAGAAGCTAATGATGACTAAGCTCCGATCGATCCTCCTCCTTTGATGGATGGTGCTATAAGGGTTACTCTTTTAAAAATGACCCAAACCATTACTACCCAAGCTCAACCCTCCACTACTCAAGCACAAGCCATGATGGCCCAAGTTAATCATAGAGGTTGTACCCGTGGCAAACCAAGAAGTTTCTACCATGCCCTCTCATCTAAGGGATTTCACTAGGATGAATCCTCCTTCTTTCTATGGTCCAAGTTTGAAGAAGACCCCTATGAGTTCATCGATGAAATCTACAAGATCCTTTCTTCTATGGGGTTGTCTAATAGTGAGAAGGCCGAGTTAGCCACTTACTAACTCAAAGATGTTGGCAAAACATGGTAAGTCCAATGGAGGGACAATAGGACCTTAAGGGGTCGACCGATTACTTGGGAAGTTTTCAAGAAGATATTTCTTCATAGGTTATTTCTTAAGGAGAAGAGGGAAGCAAAGGTGGTCGAGTTCATTAACTTTTGACAAAGAGGTATGAGTGTTCTTGAGTACTCTTTGAAATTCACTAAATTCTAGAAATATGCTCCTTCTTTGGTTTCTTACCCTAGCGATGAAATAAATAACTTTGTGATGGAAGTGTCGGATGATTTACTAGAAGAGTGTCATTTGGCTATGCGACCCGATAAAATGAACATTTCTCGTCTCATGGTTCATGCTCAACAAGTGTAAATATAAGGGCTATGAGGAAGAGTAGATATGCCAAGAAGGCAAGATCTTTTGATGGTGGCTCTTCAAAGGGAAGGCTTGAGATTCAAGACAAAGCCTTGGTTCAAGAAGAGGGTTTCTAATCAAGTTACTTCTAATTTTATTAAGCATAGGGATGATAGGGTGTCTAACCATAACCCTGAAAAAGGAAAGGGTACTAATTACCAACCGAGTAGACAACTTGTGGAAAGTGTGGCAAGAAGAATTATGGCGATAGTGTTAAATGAACGAATAATTGTTTTCGTTTTGGTAAAAGTGGGCACATAGATTGAGATTTCCTTAATGTGAGGGGTCAAGACAAGGTTAGTGGTTAATATCAAGCATGTGGTTCGAATGAGGCTCCGAAGAAGAATCGCTTCTATGATCTCTGCTCTGGGGAAGAGCAAGAGACTTCTCCTGATGTTGTGACCGGTATTTAAAAGTCTTTCCTATTGATGTATATGCCTTACTTGATTTGGTTCTACATTATCTTTTGTTACTTCGCTGAGAGATATGAAATTTGAAATTTTACCAAACATTCTAAATGAATCTTTTATGGTGTCTACCTCGGAGGGTAAGTTAGTTGTTGCAAAGAGGGTGTATAGTAATTTTCTCATAATATTGCCCAATAGGGTCAGTTATGCTGAACTAGTAGAACATGATATGTTTGATTTTAATGTCATATTGGATATGGATTGGTTGCATGCCTGCTTTGCCTCTTTAAATTGTATAACGAGGATGGTAAATTTTAACATTCCATATGAGCCCGTTTTAAAGTGGAAGGGGGGAAATTCTATTCATAGAGATTGTATCATCTATTGTTTGAAAGCATGATAAATGAACTCTAGAGTGTGTTTGTACCATATTGTAAGAGTTCAAGATTTAGAATCCAAAATTTCTCCAATTGAGTTAGTCCCTGTAGTGAGGGAATTTTCTGATGTCTTTCCTAATGACCTTCCCTATATTCCTCCTGAACGAGTTTTTGTATCGACTTGTTACAGGATACAAATCACATTTCAATTACACCTTATCGGATGGCTTCGGCGGAATTGAAAGAGTTGAAATCCGAACTCAAAGATTTACTAGACAAAGGTTTCATTAGGCATAGTATTTCTCTATGAGGTGCCCCAGTTTTATTTGTGATGAAGAAGGATAGGTCCCTTAGAATGTGTATTGATTAACTCCAACTTAATAAAGTCACTATTAAGAATAAGATCCTCTTCCTCGGACTGACGACTTGTTTGATCAACTCCAAGAGGCAGGCTACTTTTCTAAGATTGACTTGACGTCAAGGTATCACCTACTTAGGGTGAGGGATGCAGATATAACAAAGATGTCATTTCGGACTAGAAATGATCACTATGAGTTCGTAGAATTGTCCTTTGGTTTAACAAATGCCCCGACGGCATTTGCGGATCTCGTGAATTGGGTGTTTCAAAGTTACCTAGATTCATTTGTCATTGTCTTCAATGATGACATCTTTGTATGTTTTAAAAATGAATGTATCACAAGAAAAATTTGAGGGTGGTGTAACAAGTGCTTAAGGAGAATGAATTATTTTCCAAGTATAGCAAATGTGAGTTTTCGTTAAGGTCAGTGGCATTTCTTGGTCATATCATCTCTAGTGAGGGAGTTGAGGTTGATCTAAGGAAAACTAAGGCGGTAAAAAATTAACCTAGACCGTTGACTCAAAGTTACGTTAGAAGTTTCTTTGGTTTAGCGGGTTATTATCGGACGTTTTTTGATGATTTTGCGTCCATTGCATCTCTCTCGACTAAGCTGACCCAAAAGAGTGAGAAATTTGAATGGTCGGAGGCATGTGACAGAAGCTTCCAAATCTTGGAAAATAAGCTTACTTCCACTTCACTATTGACTTTACCAGAGGGTACAAAAGGCTTCGTTGTGTATTGTGATACATCCCTAGAGGGTTTAGGTTTGTGCTTATGCAACATTGGAAATTTGTAGCCTATGCTTCTAGGAAACTTATGGTTCATGAGAGGAACTACCCGAATCATGATCTTGAGTTAGCGACCCTGGTATTTGCCTTGAAAATATAGAGCCATTACTTGTATTGTGTCCATGTGGATGTGTATATAAACCACAAGAGTCTCCAACATGTATTAAGCCAAAGGGAGTTGAATATCCGATGTAGAAGGTTGTTGGAATTATTGAAAGATTAGGACATGAGTGTTCTACATCATCCCCAAGAAGGCCAATGTGGTTGTTGATACTCTAAATAGGTTATCCATGGGTAGTGTGTCTCACATAGATGAAGCCAAGAAAAAACTAGAGATAGATGTTCATAGGTTTACTCGATTTGGTTTAAGGTTAGAATATTCTCCGCATGGTGGTTTTATGGTCCATCATAATTCCAAGTCATCACTGGTAGTTCTGGTGTAGTCCAAACACCATCCTGATCAATCATTGGTGGAGTTGAAAGAATGTGTTCTTAGTAAGCTTAATTAATCATTCTCCCTAGGGGGAGGGGATGGTGTCTTAAGGTATTAGGTAAGGTTGTGTGTTCCCATTGTAGATAGTTTAAGGAACAAAATTCTTCAGGAAGCTCATGGGTCCTGGTACTCAATTCATACGGATTCGACAAATATGTACCATGACCTTAGGGAAGTGTTTTGGTGGGAATGTTTGAAAAAGGACATAGCGAAATTTGTTGC
Source organism: Solanum pennellii (assembly GCF_001406875.1). Lineage (NCBI taxonomy): Eukaryota > Viridiplantae > Streptophyta > Magnoliopsida > Solanales > Solanaceae > Solanum > Solanum pennellii. Next base: position 48,284,174 of record NC_028645.1, on the reverse strand, counting down.
TAAGTGTCCAAATTTCCAACAAGTGAAAGCGGAACATCAAAAGCCGGGTGGTTTACTTCAGGAAATTCAAGTTTCTACTTTGAAGTGGGAAGACATCAATATGGATTTTGTGATAGGTTTGCCTCGGACAGAAAAGTAATACGACTCTATATGAGTTGTTGTAGATAGGTTGACCGAGTCTTCTCATTTCATTTCCCTTATGTCTACTTATTTGGCGGAAGATTATGCAAGGATCTTCATAGATGAATTGTGTGTCGCCAAGGTATTCCATTATCTATCCTATCGTATAGGGTTACACAATTCACATCTTTGTTTTTGAGGTCATTCCAGAAGGGTTGGGTACTAAGGTGAAGCTAAGCACCACTTTTCATCCCGAAACGGATGGTCAAGCGGAACGTACTATTCAAACCCTTTCGGATATTATTAGATCATGTATTATTAATATAAAGGGAAATTGGGATCAGCATTTGCCTTTGGTTGAGTTTGCTTATAATAATAGTTTTCATTCAACCATATCCATGGCTCCTTATAAAGCCTTGTATGGTGAACATATGGATCGGTTGAGGTTTGTGATGGAAGTACTTAAGGAACACCAATTAGATTCAAGTATAATAAATGTCAGTTTTGGTTGAGGTCGGTGGCGTTTCTTGGTTATATTATCCTTAGTGAGGGAGTTGAGGTTGATCCAAGGAAGATGGAGGTAGTAAAAAAAATTTCTACATCATTGACTTCAACAGACATTAGTTGTTTCTTCGGTTTTGTGGGTTATTATAGGAGGTTTGTGTATATTTTTGCGTCCATTTCATATCCCTTGATTACATGGAACGAAAACAATAAGAAGTTTTAGTGGTCGGAAGCATGTGAAAAGAGCTTCCAAATGTTGAAGGATGGGCTTACTTCCGTTTCAGTGTTGACTTTACCAGAGGGTAGGAAGGGTTTCGTTGTGTATTGTGATGCATCCCGTGTTTGGTTAGGGTGTGTGCTTATGCAACATAGGAAGGTTATAACCTATGCCTCTAGGAAACTCAAGGTGCAAGAAAGAAATTATCCACCTCATGGACTAGAATTATCTACGGTTGTATTTGCATTTTTGATTCGGAGTCATTACTTGTAGGGGGTCCAAGTGATGTGTATATGGACCATAAAAGTCATCAATACATATTCACCCAAAAGGATTTGAATATCCAGCAAAGGACATGGCTAGATTTGTTGAAAGACTATCACATGAGTGTCCTCTATCACCCTGCTAAAGCTAATGTAGTAGCGGATGCTTTTAGTCGGTTTTCTATGGGAAATGTGTCCCATATGGAGGAAGCCAATTGAAAACTAGTGAAGGATGTTCATATGTTGGCTCGTTTAGAAGTTCGGTTTAATATTTTCCTATAGGTGGTGTAGTCGTACGTCATAACTCCGAGTCAGCTTAGTGGTCGAGGAAAAGTCCAAACAACTTCTTGATCCATCATTGATGGATTTTGAGGAATAGTTTCTTTGTAAACTTAATGATTCATTCTACTTAGGGGGGATGGTCTCTTAAGGTACAAAGGGAGGTTATGTGTTCCTAATAGCTGGTTTAAGGACTCAAATTCTTGAGGAAGCTCATAGGACCTAATAATCCATTCATCCGAGTTTGACGTATATGTACCATGTCCGTACATAAGTGTTTTGGTAGGAAAGTTTGAAAAATAACATAACGGAATTTGTTTGTAATTGTCCAAATTGTCAATAAGTTAAAGCCAAACACCACAAGCAGGGAGGTTTTCTCCAACAAATTCGAACTCCTATTTTTAAGTAAGAAGACATCAATATGGATTTTGTGGTAGGTTTGCCTCAATCACAAAAGCAATATAACTCTCTATTGGTGATTGTGGATAGGTTGACCAAATCCGCTGATCTTATTCCTGTGAAGTCTAATTATTAGGTTGAAGACAATGCAAGGATTTTCATAGTTGAGATTGTGTGTCATCATTATATTCTGTTATACATTATATCAGATAGGGTTGCACAATTCACATCAAGGTTTTGCAGGTTGTTCCAAGTAGGGTGGGATACCAAGGGGAAGTTAAGTACCAGTTTCATTCCCAAACGAATGGTCAAGCGGAGAGTACTATTCAAACCCTTGAGGATATTATTAGAGATTGCATAATTTATTTCATGGGAAATTGTGATAAGCATTTTCCTTTGGTGATGTTTTCTTACAATAATAGCTACCATTCATTAATATCTATGGATCCTTATGAAGCCTAGTATGGTAGGAGATATAGATCTCCAATTGAATGGTTTGAAGTGGGTGATTCTTCACTTTTGGGTCCCAATTTTTTTATAAGACCTTGGAGAAAGTACATATCATAAAGAACCGGTTGCAAATGACCTATCATAGGTATAAGTCTTATGACGATCATAGGAGAAGGGATTTAGAGTTTGAACAAGTTGATTAGGTGTACTTGAAAATTTCGCCTATGAAAGGAGTCGTTTGATTTTGAAAGAAAGGGAAGTTTAGTCCTCATTAAGTGTATCCCTATGAAATCTTGCAAAGTGTTGGTAAGGTTACCTATGAGTTAAGGTTGCCTAGTGAATTGACTTCGGTTCATCCGGCATTGCATGTTTCTATGCTTAAGAAGTATATTAGTGATCCCGAGTATATTCTTCGATTGAGGGTCTTGCTGTGAAGGATAAGCTCTCTTATGAGGAGGTTCCGATTCATATGCGAATTGCGCTAGTTCTAATTTTAATTTACCAGCTACCTGTTTCATGGCTTTTATTTGAGCTGCGGACCCCACTCTGGTTCCTTGATAGGCAAGTATAAAAGTTGAGGAACAAAGTGGTATCTTCTGAAAGGCGGTATGTACGAACCACGTATTTGAGGGTGCAACGTTGGACGAAGAGGCCAACATGAAGTCCCATTACCCTCATCTATTTGATAACTAAGGTTAGTCATTCCGATTAAATAGTGAAAATCATAACTAAAATTGAAGTTACTTTGAATTTTTGTAAAGTTTAACAAATATGTGCATTGTGATGTCATTACAGTGAAATTACAGTTAAATTGTGCATATTGGGTTGAGAAATTGCAATTATTCTTGTTTAGAGTCATCTTGCGGATTTCGATATGGTAAGTCTTTATGAAATGATATGAAGCATGTTAATAAGTTGAGTGTTGGCATAATTTACTCATATATGGCATGTTGAGCTCATGTTGTTGTTATTAGAAGGAAATTCCACATAATGTTATGTTTGGGCCTTATAAGTTGTAATTGATATTTTGAATTTCCTTGTGTGAATGTCATGATTGATGTTGCAACTCATGTTGTCATGTATTGTCGATTGGTTTGGCTACTAGTCTTGATTCTATTCCTTCCTTCCAAAAGATTCTAGTGTTATTTGGGGACGAATGTTCCTAAGGGGGGATGGGGGATAATGCAACACTTCAAAAGTCTAAGACGTGTTCTATGGCCTAAATAGGTGTAAAAATGTTTAGTCACTGTTTTAAAATTATTTTTAAATGAATATATGTCATTTAGGAAGTTTAGAATTGAAAACAGCAACGAACGCCCCTGACGTTCGATGAACTAGTAACATGGATTAGTGTGGTGCTTTGATGGTTTGAAAGAAGTATAGATTGTTTTATCTTAGTGAAATGATGAGGGAGAATATAGGTGTAAAAGGGAGGTTTAAGTAAGCAACGCCAAGTGTCAAGTGCCAATCTTTAAGGGCAAGCCAAAGAAAAGTCACCAAGGCTGCCCAAGAAGTAAGAAGGCAATGAAAGGGAAATAAGGTATGAAGATTGATTCTTCTTCAATTCAAATATGAAGTACGATATACTTAGATTGTAAAGCTTCTATATATAATGTGTGGTTGTGATGTTTATAGGAAGTATTCCCCATCCTTAACCCTAGACTATTGGATTGGTTATGAATTTTGTAAGCATGTTAAGATATGAATTCTGTAAATGTGAAAAGCTTGTTCTCATTTATGAAGACCTATGAGCAATTATGACGAAATATTCACATAGTGTCTAGAAGAGACTAATGTGATATTGTATAAAGAGTATAATGACTACAAAACGGAATAAATATGTAGCCCTGAAAGGGCATGTAAATATGATGAAGGTCTCTACCTTAGTTAGTCCGGCCTCCAACATGAGTGTCTGCACGTTTTGTAAGTCCGGATTCCCAAGATATGTGTTGTCTCATGAGATTTAAACCTACATGACCCTTAACTATGTCCCTAAATAGGACTATAGCTTTGTGGATCAACCTAGATATCTAAGTATGGATGGTTAAAGGTTAGGAAAGTGTTAACCCTCTCTTTTTTATGTGGGAGAAGAGCATAGGATTCCATGTAGCTCATATGGATTCATGTCGGTTATTACACTTTCCTTGTCAAGACCCGCAAGTACACCCTAGATGTTAGAGTGTCCTTGTGTCACCACATGGCAAATGAGACTTCAAGAAGTGTCATCTAAGCCACTCTTATCATTCATTGCATAATAAATACATATGGAAATGTGTAAGAATTTAAAACTTTCTTTACACACAAAGACACTTTCCATAGTCATTACACAAGCGGAAAACTTTTATTTAAAACATTAAACGTTTATAATATCTCCTTGAACCATCTAATCATTGGAGTATACAACAGTTGATTCTAATCCTATTCAAGAAAATAAAATAAAGACTAAAACGTAAAGGAACACGTGGATATTGTCCTCGAATCGATGAGGACTGACCAATACTTCATCTTCAATCATTAGAAACCTATCCATCCTCCATGGAACATCAAGACTTCCAATTCCCTACACTTTATTCTAAAAGGGAAAACAAGGGGTTAGCACATTAGATGCACTAAGTATGGAAGCCATGCAAAAACCATGAATAAGGGACATTTCGTAAATAACATGGTTTTCATGAATTTTGATTAAAACATCATTCTATTATAATAAGAACAACATTTAAGAACTTAGAAACACATAACTAATCATTTAAGCAATTATTCACATTTTAAAGAAAATAACAAAGTGAACTACTTCATTGTACAGTAAACTTCTTCACTGTTACGGTGAAATTCCTTAGCTTAACTTTACATACCTTTAATAATATATTCCCCTCACTAAGAGCTATCCGAACACTCACTTAAGTAAGACAAAGAGATACCGCCCATACACCCTCTCTAGGCACACCTAAATGATCCTGAAGACCCCCGATAATGATATATACACACTTACAAATACATCAATGACATGAACATGATATCCTCCTAAGGTTCACTTGAGTGAGTTGTGAAGAGACCTCCCATACAATACCTTACACACACACTTAAGAGATACTATACACTACCTAAGATATAATCATTTTAACATAATACATTAACATACATATAATATGACCTTCTCCCCTATAAAGGTTATCGAAAGACTTACTTAAGTAAATCAATAAGATAACGTCCATAATTGACCTCTTCAAGATTGCCTAAGTAATCCCTAAGAATACCTATGTTTTGATCATGTCTACATAATCAACCATCTTTCGTAACTAGAGTCATTCTTAAGACTTATCTAGGTAAGATAAAAAGTGACAATTCTTATGACCACTTCACACTTTAACTAAATAACCCTTAAGTACTCTATATAATTACTTATTCATTTAATAGACTTTCTTATCTTAAGTAATTACATTCATTGGTTTATTAGGAGACATTCACCACATAAAGGACATTCAAGTAATGATCATGACAATACCTAGGGACTCTAACTAACACCTTCAAAACCTATTGTGCAATGTCTAGATAGCGTCCCATACCTCTACCTAAACTTCATAGAACTTCGCTAATTCTATTAGGTATCCGATATGATTAGAATAGCCAATAACCGACATACACTATGATAGCAAAGCATCGAATCCGAAGTGTTGTCCTACTCCGATGAGGGTATTCCACATTCCAATGGTAGAACTTGGACACATATCATTTAGGAACATGGTTAAGGAATATGAAGGGCGTGCTTGTATTCTTGTCTAATCATTTAACTAGAACAACTTCCCTTACGACACTCACTCGGTGCTAGTCTTTGTTATCGTAGAGTAATTTTCAATAAAGGTTCATATAAAGGGTTTCCATATCAATTTCATATCCCAGTAACATTTATCCTACCAAAGTGGTCCTCTAGGGCTACCTTTCGATGGATACAGGAAGCTCATCATGACTTTCCTAAGGTTTGATATAATGCAGTTCCAGCCAATCAACCTTAAGTCTATCATTCCTTTACTTGAATGTTACCATTATGACTTTCGACTTCAACATTCATAACCTTACCAGTAGGTTCAAGGTTTCACGTCATTCGTTCATACAAGACTAAGAGGCATTACCATTCTACGTCAAGATATCTCATATTCACATTCATACATGCATGAAGTAATGGACAAAAGTCAACCAAGATAAGACACAACATACTTCACTTCAAGACATATTACATGTCATTCTTAGGGTGACTTAGGAATATTTATGATCATATTTATGTTATCCTATACACTACCATATCATCATCAATATAACCAACATAGACTAATATAGTCGAGTAGGAACAACCATGCATCAGCATCTAAGACTACACATATAAACACATAGAAATAGTCTACATGAACTCCTAACATACATAGAAAGTTACTTCACATATTGGTACGTATACTCATACTTCACGTAAATCAACTATACAAATCATCATAATACTTCAAGTATTGCCGACTAGGCCATGATCTTCTTATTGCATAAGTAACGCTGACAAGGCCACATTAATTCACATAGCACTACCACCATAAGTGGACCATAACAATCAAAACATAATTTAAGTCTAATTAAGATAAAATAAAGGGAACTAGGGAAGCATACCACCACTCCATTCTCAACACTTCAATCGAATGTGAAACCATCCAATTCAATACCATAATGCCCTTACCCATGGCCATGAACATCGATTCACTACAAAAGCTACTATCCTCAATGAAACTAGGTAAATTCAATATAGATTTATCAATCCAAGACAACCTAGATATCAATATAATACAATTATTACATCAATCAATAGACCATAGAAAACTACACTTGAATTCATAAGCATTAAGTCAATATCAATTGAATAATCTTAATGTTTAACAGATCTAAGAATATACAACATTCAATTGATCAAATTGAAATAGGATATAAATCAATTAATCATACTCTATACATGAATAAAAAGCCCATAAAAATCTACACTTGAAATCATTAATATTAAAGCATGATCACATAACCCACATTTTAGTCAAATTGAGATATTTGTGAAAGTCAAGAGTTCATGGAGAATTTCATTGGAAAATATCAATTATACATCAATAATATCATATCATAATGTTTGAAAACCTTTCATGCAAGAATCTAAGACGTAGAGTAGAAATTTCACTTTTCATCTTTTTGAAATCTTTGAAAATCATCTTTTAAATTGGCTCTAAGGCTATAACAAACCTTAGATGAATAACTCCCATACCATATTATAACAACCCAATGATAATTGAAGAATAAAATTTATTGAAGAACCATCTTCAAGCTCCATCTTTACCTTGAGCTCTCATGGAGGTTTTTGAAGAAACTTTTGGAGGGAATATGTTTTTATTTAGGTGTTAGGGTTTAAATGAGTGTTTAATGACTTATATACTCTTAAAATACCCTTAAACACCCAAAATAACCTTCCTCCTATTTTATAAGACTTGGGGTGAATATCCCCAAAACCCCAAGTCTTAAAAGAAAAGCTTCTAGTTTTCACCACCAACAATGCGCAATATCGACGGTCCGTGGTCTCATCCACGCCCCGTCGATGGGGTATAGTTTGTTTCTCCTGAAACTTATCAACCTTCAAGACACATGGCTCCATCGATGCCGCGCATCGATTGCCTATCACCTGGTGGGCTGGCCATGGTTTGGGTCAGTCAATTGCCACTGCATCGCAATGTTGAGCTCCAAGTTGTGGTCCTCCTTTAGGGACCCTTGTGGGTCGTACATGGAGTCGTACCTAGACGTTTCTAACCCAAATATGTTTTGATACGAGTTTAGTACCTACCACATCCATATAATCCCAAAAGAACATGTAAAACTTGACAGAACATACATAGACACACAAGGTCATTTCAAGGCAAATCTTTCAAACGTCATGGATGATCTTGTACGCTTGACCTCCAAATTTCATGAAACATGACACACTGACTATATAAACAATAATAACTCATTTAAGGACCATAAAACCTCATTAATCACACATAAACACATAAACCACATATGAGGCACATAGGTTGCTTAGTCGTTGAACGTCTTGGTCGTCCCTCAACTTTTGACATCTAATGCACCTAAACTCTAAGAAACATACTCAATACCACATTATATCCAAATTTAGGACCTTAGAAAATCATGACAACCATGTTAGGCTCTGCCTTCACCTAAGTCGTTTTTGGGGTCTTACATTATTTCCCAAGTGTAACATTCTAAATGAACAAGCCAAGTATGTGAATTCTTATTTGGGTTTGTCTCATGGTTTACTACATAGGGTGAGGTAGTTTATGGTACCTCTCTTACTAATTTCACATTTGGAACCAAACGAATGGTTCTAATAGTGTGTTTGTATGATTATGTTTTTTTACATGTTCTTTATAATAACTTTTATATGATATTATAATCTAAGTATGTTATGATAAAGTATAACATTATGTTGTATTCATCTAGTAAGTGATATTATGTGATACTTAGCTTTGGATAAGGTTATGAGGTAATATTCTTGGCATTGCACAAGCATTGTTCTTGGTTGCTTATATATTGGGTCAATATCATGTTGGATTGGCTTATGATGTTCCTTATATGTTCATATTGAGTTATTTTATAGCATGCTTAGTTTTATGAAAATTGTGTCTTTTCTCATGCATTAATGATTTTATGCAAGGAACAATACTAAGTACATGTGTTTTTTACTAACTCATATTTCCTATCTTTTTTACAACATGTTAGGTTCCGTCCATTGAAGAGTTTCTAGGCCACTTTGCAAGGATACTTGGATCTCTTCCTCCAAGTAGTTGGTGAGTCCTCTGAGGTGTAGGATTGTGCCCTTTGATCTACCCTAGTAGTATTTATATTGTATAAGGAAATTTGTTTATTCCTTATCTTTGAAAACATTGGTTGTAAGACCCAAGTGGAAATATGTACTTGTGTGAGGCTATGACCAAATATTTTACTTCGTTTATATGATTTTATGTGAGACGGTATTATGAGACTAAATTCTTATATGTTTGTTATGTTGATTAAACAAGAAGCTTATGAATGCTTCATACGCGAGGAGTTTAAGTAAAATCCATATGTAGTATGCGAAAGATCTATGTAAGCTTCACAATATAGAATGTTTTAAATTTTTCTGCATTTTTAATCTATGATATATTATGACGAATGCTAAGAGTCTAGTCTTAGTCCTCTCCAAGGACGATGACGCTTGTTATGTATAGGCGATGCCCTCCAGTCGTTAAAACTTTGTATCAGAGCCACGTAAACTAATCTTAGAATTTATGTCTCACATAACCACGTCAAGAATAGTCTTGTTCAAAATTTGTGAAGTGTGTCACACTTATTAGTGAGAGGCTATATGATTCCTAGGAAAGTCTCACTTTTTTTGTATTCTTGAGTCGTGCCCGTAGCGTTTTAAAATCTATGTGTCCATAACTTATAACCTATTTCTTATGCTTATATGCAATAAATACAAGTACGAACAATGCTCAAAAGGTTGAGAAGAATGAAAATGAGGTGGTTCCTCCTCCAGCACCTCAAAACACTATAATTCCTATTGAAGAACGAGATATGACTAATATGGATATTAGGGAGACTATTCAATGATTGACCCAAGTGTTTAACACTCAAGTAGCTAGAGATACTAGGGTGAAAGTGGCCCCCAATGCTAACACTACCACATCAAAGATAAGTAATTTCTCAAGGATGAATCCCCCTACATTCTTTGACTCAAAGGTGGAGGAGAACCATGAAGGGATCATTGGTGAAGTGTTCAAGGTACTAGATTCAATAGGGGTGTCTTCTCAAGAAAAGGGGGACCTAACCGCCTATCAACTCAAATATGTGGCTCATGTTTGCTATGAGCAATGGAAGGATGAGAGACCAGTTATAGAAGGTTAGATTACTTGGGTGTTTCAAGACGACTTTCCTTGATAGCTTCATTCTCTTGGAACTGAGGAAAAAGGAAAATGCAAGAACTCATCAACTTACGCCAATGGGGTATGAGTGTGAAGGAGTATCGTCTCATTTTCACTCAACTATCCATGTATGCTCCTACTATTGTGTCTGATTCTAGAGCCAAGATGAACTAATTTGTTATGGGGTTATTCTACCTTATGGTGAATGAATGTAGGTCAACTATGTTGATTCATAGCATGGACATCTCTACTCTAATGGTTCATGCAAAACAAATTGAGGAGAAAAAGCTTAAGCATTTTTTTAGATAATCGAATAGCACAAGGGCCGAAGATGGAAATTTTTCTAAGGATAGATTTGAGGTGAATGATAATCCAAGGTTCAAGAAAATATTTCCCAACAAAATTACTTCAACCATTTCAAGGGTCAACAAATTTAAAGGGTCTACACCCAAGCCTAAGGAGGAAAAAGGTAGTGGTTGCTATATTAAGAAACCTACTTGTACTTAATTTGGTAGAGAACATGATGGCAGGTGTCCAGTTTGTACGGGAATTTGCTATGTTTATGGCAAGAGTGGTCACATAAACACAGATTTTCTTATGATTAAATATCAAGGGAGAGAAAATTCTCAAGCACGAGAAAGTTCTCCCAGTCTCGATGATCCTAAAACGTATGGCTTTTATGCCCTTCTCGCTAGGGGTGATCAAAAAGAGTCTCTAATATCCTCACCGGTATGTCAGAAGTGTTCTCTATTAATATCTATGATTTATTAGATAACGGTAATACCTTATCATTTGTAACCCCTCTAGTACCTAAAAAGTTTGATGTGTTTCCCGATGCTTTAGCAGAAACTTTTTCGGTTACAACCCTACTAGGTGACTCCGTGGTTGTTAGCAGAGTCTTTAAGAGCTGTCCAATATCATTTCCCAATAGAGTTACTTTAGTTGACTTGATAGAACTTGATATTATTGACTTCAATGTAATATTAATAATGAATTAGTTGCATGGTTGTTTTGCTTCTAGAGATTTTAATACAAGTATAGTAAAATTCGAATTCCCAAATGAAACCATCTTAGCATGGATGGGGCATAACTCAATCCCTAGAGGTCAAATTATTTCGTCTCTAAAAGCATTCAAAATGACCTCTAAATGGTGACTTTATCATTTTGTAAGGGTTGACCTTTAATAAAAAATCCTCTATTAGAGTCGATACTTATAGTGAGGTATTTTCCGTAAGAATTTCCAGATGACTTAACCGGAGTTCCTCCCAAACGAGAAATAGATTTCGACATAGACTTGTTTCCGAATACAAAACCTATTTTAATCCCTGCTCACAAGATATATCCTACCTTTTTGCAAGTACTTAAGCTTCAACTCAAAGATTTTACTTGACAAGGGTTTAATAGGACCTATTATTTCTCCTTGGGGTGATCCGGTGTTGTTTGTAAAGAAGAAGGATAGGACCCTTTGGATGTGCATTGACTATCGTCAACTAAATAAAGTTACTACAACGAACAAGTATACTCTCACAAGAATCGACGATTAGTTTGACCAATTACAAGTGGAGAGCTATTTCTCTATGATTGACCTAAGGTCTAGCGATCACCAACTCAGGATGAGAGGTGTGGACATACCTAAAACGATCTTCAAAACTATGTATGTTCATTGTGAGTTCCTAGTCATGTCCTTTGTTCTGAAAATGTCCCAAAAGCTTTAATGGACCTAATGAATAGTGTGTTTCGAGAATACATTGATTATTTTGTGATTGTGGTTATTGATGATATTTTGGTGTACTCCAAGAGTGAAAAGAGGATATGGATTATTTGGGGGTAGTATTGTAAATTTTTAACAAACACCAATTATTTCCCAAGTATATCAAGTGTGATTTTTTATTAATGCCGGTTGCGTTCCTTAGTCATATTATTTCAAATGATTGTATAGAGGCACATCGGGGAAAGACGGAGGCGGTTAAAAAATGGAATAGACATTTGACTCCAACCGACATCAAATGTTTCTTGGGTTTAGACAGGTACTAAAGGAGGTTTGTGGATGGGTTTGCATCCATTTCTTCTCCTTTTGCTACCTTTACCCAAGAGAATGTTAAATTTGAGTTGTCGGAGGCATGTAAAAGAAGTTTCAAAATTTTGAAACATAGGCTGACCTCCACTCTGTTGTTGACCTTACCAGAGGGTACCAAGGATTTTGTGGTATTTTCTGATGCATGCCGAGTGGGTTTGGGTTGTGTCCTTCAACAAAATGGAAAGGTAGTAGCCTATGCATCTATATAACTAAAGGTGCATGAGAAGAATTATCCAACTCGCGATCTAAAATTAGTGGTCGTAGTGTTTTCCTTAAAAATATGGTGACATTACTTGTAAATTGTTCATGTGGATATGTATACTGACCACAAATGTCTTCAATATGTGTTCACTCAGAAAGAATTAAATCTCCGACAAAGAAGAAGGTTGGATTATTGAAAGATTACAATATGAGTGTTCTCTATCACCCCGACAAGACCATATGACCATGGGTAGTGTGTCTCATGTAGAAGAATATCAGAAGGACCTACTTAAAGATGTTCATAGGTTGGCTTTGTCGGGTGCTCGGTTGGAAGTTTATTCAAATGGTGGTTTTAGGTTCACCTTAACTATGAATAGTCTTCAGTGGTTGAGGTGAAGTCTAATCAACATCTTTATCCTTTATTGATGGAGTTTAAGCAATCGGTCCTTACTAAGTTTAATGAATCATTCTCCAAGGGAGGGATGGTGTACCTAGTAACAATGTAGATTGTCTATACAAGATACTAATAACTTGAAGGGAGAAATTTTAGACGAAGCGCAGGGGTCCCTATATTCTATTAATCTGGGAGCCACAAAAATTTACCGTGATCTTTAATAATTTTATTCATGGGAAGGAGTCAAAAGGGACATAGTGGTGTTTATTGCTAGGTGTCCAAATTGCAACAAGTAAAGGTTGAGCACAAAAAGTTGGATGGTTTGATTCAAGTAATGAATGTTCCTTTTTAGAAATGGGAAGAAATCAATATGGACTTTTTTGTTGGGTTGCCTTGAACCCGAAGGCAAAATGACTCAATTTGGGTTACTATGGATATATTAAAATTAGCTCACTTTATTCCTATCAAGTCTACTTATTCGTCGGAGGATTATGCAAGACTATAGATTGATGAGGTAGTGAGCATACATGGGATCCCCTTGAACATTATTTCGATTAGAGGTGCCCAGATCACTTCTCATTTTTGGAGATCTTTTCAAAAGGTTTGGGTACCCGACTGAAACTTATCATAACCATTCATCTTTAAACGGATAGTCAAGAGGAGTATACCATTAAAACCGTAGAAGATATGTTTAGATCTTGGGTAATAGAGTTGAAGGGTAATTGGGATGATAATTTACCATTGATTGACTTCTCCTTTAATGATAGCTACCATTCAAGTATATCCATGGAACCTTTTGAAGCACTCTATGCTATGCGATGTAGGGCTCCGATTGGGTGGTTATGGGTAGGTGAGTCTTCACTACTTTGTCCCGAGATAAGATATGAAGCATCGCAAAGGTTCAGATGATAAGGGATTGGTTGAAAACAACCTTTAGTCGACAAAAATCCAATGACGACAATAGAACAAAAGATCTATAATTTCAAGAATGAGATAAGGTGTACTTAAACATTTTACCTATCAAAGGGGTGATGAGGTTTGGAAAAAAGGGGAAGTTAAGTCCTCGGTATGTGGGTCCCTATAAAATATTGCAATCGGTTTGAAAGGTTGTATGTGATTTAGGACTACCTATTGAAATAGCTTCAGTTCATCCGGTATTTCATGTCTCCATGCTAAAGAAGTGTATTGTTTATCCCATGTACATTCTCCCTATTGAAGGGTTAGGTGTGGATTAGATCCTTTCCTATGAAGAGGATCCGGTGGAAATTCTAGATCACCAAGTCGAGAAGTTGAGGAACAAAGAGGTGGCCTCCGTAAAAGTCATATAAAGAAACCAGCTTGTTGAGGGGGCAACATGGGAGGCTGAGGCCAACATAAAGTCCCGTTATCCTCATCTCTTTTCTTAAAATTCTAGACTTGAGGTTAGTAATTCTCTTAGAATGAACTAATTAATAATGTTTAATATGTCTTGATGTCACATCAGGGTTTACCCCCAATATTTAACCAGCGTCATCGCCCTCTTTGAGGACTAAGACTAGCCTCTTAGTTTACATCATCACATTCATAAGTTGAATTGAGCGGAAAATTTAAAACATTATTACTTCTACTTGGAGGTTTACATAGACCTCTACATACACAAAATATATATATCGAGTCTACATATACCATTTGTATAGGAAGTTACATAGCCTTCTACTTTTATTGCATATATATGTATATATATATATATATATATATATATACACACACATAAGATCGAGTATAGTCTTAAGTATTGTCTCATCTCGTACCGTCTAAACGATCATAGCAATTTGGGAATAACCCTACATCAATGTAAAGAAGCCATATATAGGCTTATACAAATCATACTTAAATGAAAGTTAAATGAACAAAAAAGTCTTTAGAAAACCAAAGCAACTTCATAAGCAAGATATAGGCATCACCCTTAGAAAGTGAGGACCTACCCAGATTGATGGTAGACAATATCCAAGTGTTTTTCAAGTCATCTCAAATTAGGCTTCAACGACCGGAACCTAAAATGTTTGGGAAAAAGGGAGAAAATGGGGTTTGTACGCCACTTGTACTATGTATGAGACCATATGCACATATAATCTCAAAATATGTTAAAAAGGAACATTTAGTTAAACCATGCTATTTTACCCTTTTAAAGTCTTATGCATAGTCAAGCAAGTTATACTAAGTAACAAAACATGTTTATTAACTCAAACAAGTAATGTGCATATCATCATACATGAACCCATAATCTACTACAACCCTATCATCAAGGAATGATATCACATGCATGAATAAGAGTACGTTTCATTATCACAAAGCAAGAAAATCACCCATGAACCCCAATCACGTCAACAAGTGCAATGACCAAGAGAAGACCCATAACCTTACTGAATCATGTAACCCAACAAGAATCATGACTAACACCCTACTTAATATAACATGGCATTTAGATATACATTTCATCTTACTTCAACAATATAAACCATCATGTAGTCATAAGTGAACTGGTCAACATATTGTATTAATAATGTGCAAGTTCTTCATATACATATCATAAATTATCATAAACATAAAAATACATTAGAACATCCTCGTATGACTCCCCTGAAGGCTAACTAGTGGAATGCTTAGGTAGAGTCCTATACGCCTACCTACACAAAGCTAGACCCCTTAGGTTGTCCTAGTTAGAGTTTAATCCTTTAATTCATTTTACCTTTTGGGAACATCTTTATCTAAATGACATATACCACATGAGCTAGTGTGGAATACAGTTTCATAAATTCCTACACCGAAGGAACGCGGACTACTCGCCAAGGTAGTACCAAATCATAAAACATAGCAACTATGTGGATAAACTAGCTTGTATTCCTATGGAGGAAACACAGTTCAAGAACTAGGAGATATAGTTTGGACCCTCTTTATGCTCCACACATTATAGTCTCCAATCTCAAGAGTACTTCAGTACTCCTGCCTCCCAAATGTGGGAATGGACACTCCTTACTCTAGTTCACTTGGTGCTAAGCTAGAGTCGCTTTTTGAGATGTCTTGGATCCTTTAATTATCTATCATAGCTTAGTTTATGTAATAGGTTATACCCCATTTATAATCATCATCATCATCAATAGATCAATAAGAATTATATGAGTAAAATTCCTTTCATTACGATTCATATAAGTGAGGTTTGCACATTAGCATTTCATATCATAATAATGCACATTGATAATCATCAGCATCCTCATAAAACATACACCTTATTCAACCTCACAACATATTAAAGACATTTCAATTAAATATCATACCATCCTATCAATCTTAATACAAGGCTTACTCCAATATAACATCATTACTTAACCACAATTAAACATAATTGGAAGTAAAGATAGAGATCATAAGATATTCCAAGTCCCCTTCATAGTTCATCATTTATGACTTACCATAAACCCTCAATTCAATCTAATTTAGATGTACTACGTCATAATTCAATAATAAACATATTAATAAGGCTAGAAGAGTCAGTACACCATAATTCAATACTAAATCAAAGCTTAAGAAAAATACATAGGTCAATTCTCCTAAGCTAGATCATTTCCCAAGAACTAGCATGAAAGAATAAAATTCATATTAATTTTCTCATTATTAGTGTAACAACTTCATGTATTAGTTATTTAACCAATAATCAAGTCAATTTAATCAATCACAACCCAATTCACATCAAGATCAATCCTAGGGCTAAGGGTTACGGATCATGCTCTTCAATTTTGACCAAACCATAAGATATTATCATAATAAAGTTAAAGTAAGTGTTAATATAGTCATTATATCCTAAATAAACCATAAATAACTCAGGTAATAACATCAAATTCGTAATTTAATGAAACCCACTTGAAAACCCAGCTTTTAGAAATGCTTTGAAGGAACCCTTTGAGGAAAGAAGTCTCAAGGTTTAATTAGATACCATACCTCAAATTTTGAAGAAGATTTGATGGTGATATCCTCCCTTTTAAGCCCTCAAAACCACCCCCTAGCATGTCTTCAATGTAGGTTCCAAATAGAGAGAGAAAGAAGACAGAGGGAAGAGAGTTTATTTTATGAGGTATCTTTAGACTAATGAGAGTTGGGGGTCTTTGTATTGGGGCTTGATTAACTTAATTAGATTCTCTTAAACCCATAATTAGTCACCTAGCCCTATAAATTATTAAGTAAAACTAATTTAAAATGTGCAGGAAATCTCGACCTTCACAGACGAGACCTTGAACGATGGGTCGTCTGTGAGTCGACGACTTGCCCCCCCCCCCTCCATCATACACACTCGTCTTTTTGGTAAGAGATTGGTGCTGTCAATGTCTTTCCTATTTTCTATAATTGTGGGATTAAGTTTTTCATCGACGTCCCATCGATCCACACACGAGCCGTCGTTTGCCTTCCGTGGTTGCACACAAGCAATGTTGTCTCTCCTACGTGCTAGGGTCCTCCTCAAGGGCCCTTGGTTTTTCCTTGGGGAGTTGTACTCGAACGTTTTGCTCAAAAATCATTTTAAAAACCTATTAACTATCCTTTCACCAACTTTTATGGATTTCTGACTCCTAAAAACTAGTTAAATAGGCTAAGGCACGCTGGTACCCCTTAAAACTATTTTTTGAAATTCATAGATGTTCTTGGATGTTTTGGTTCCTAAACTTCCTAATTGACGTATATACATGAAAATAAGTCCTAAAATAGAATTTATACCCCTTACACTTATGTTATACTTTAGGACTCATCTTGGATTTTTGAAATGTTACACTTGATTTGATAATGTGTGCATAATTATGATAACGGCAAATGCTAGAATGGGTTTAGTGTAAATATGTCCATTTGCTTAACGTGCTCTTATTTGTGGTTTTATGTATAGTTGTTTTCATGAAATGGTATTGAGCATGTTTTATGTGACATGAAGGTGGGTTTTTCATATGTGACTCTTGATGTTATGATTAGTTCATGTTTATAATGAGAAGGTAGTTCCTCATGTTTAGATGTTGAGATCTTATATGAGCTAAATTGTGATTTAAGTTACAATCTGTAAATACCATGTTTATGTGTTGAATGGAGTGTGGGTTATTCCTATGAGTTTTGACTTATGATTATTGTGTGTTGTTAGTTGGACTTCTAGTCATGGGTCATATTATCATTATGAAAAGATTTAGGTGTCATTCCGAGTCAAATTTTCCTAAGGGGGCGATAATGTAGAACTCCGAAAGTCCTATGAACTAGACTAAAGTCTCACCTATATAATCATGATTAAAATGATGTTTCCAGACCTATACTAACATAACAAAGTTGAGTTAGAATTATTAGAGCTATAATGTAAAAGGAAGACATTGACATTTGGGAACTAGAGATATTGAAGTAGTAGACGTCCTTGGATTTTGTGTATATTCGGGAGTGCTGTATAAAGTCTAAAACTTTTAACAGACATTAAAAAAGTAAAATAATATTTGTAGGGTCAAAAATCTCAGTCACAACTCCCCAAGTACCTCATGAAGGGTCCTTGAGGAGGACCCGAACATTCGCAAGCAGGCCGCCAGAGCAGCCTGCGTGCAGCCAAGATATGAAGGTACTTGCGCTTCTAGCAACAATCAATTGGTCAAAATATTTTCCCTCGCGACGCGGGTCCTTTAGAATTCTCACTGCCTCAGACCGTATTTGAGAAAAAAATAATTGCAATTGCCCCCGTGACTCGCAACCACTTCCCAGATTCGTTCGCGTTGATTTTATGTGAAATTAACTAACAAAAAGATCCAATTAAGTAGGGGTCATATGGATATTTTAGGTTAGGTTTATATATAGATTTAGGTTTAGTTTCAGTCTTTTGTACCCCTTCAATTCAATTCCCCAAGGCACTCTCACTTCTCTAAAAAAATCTGTCTACTCAACCTCCATTGAAAAACAACTTGGAGCTTTGAGAAGAAGGCCAATTTCTCAAGTTTTTCAATTCAATGTCGTGCATTTAACAACTTTAAGGTATTTTATATATAACTCTTGAGATACTTTTCTCGAAGAGGCCATTTCAAATATGATTTTTAATTTCGCCAAAAGTAGGATTTCAATCTTGACATGGGTTCGCTTTTCAAAATGGAGTTGTTATTAAATTGTGATGAATTATAGTCTTTAATCATTGTTTAAACAATTATTGATGTTCAATTGTAGGTAATCACTCAAGATTTTAACTTTGAACTCTTATTCTTCCCTATACTCATTGTACCTTTAAAATCTATAGTAACTATTAAAGATGATGACTATATGAATATGTAGAATAGTAATTCCTATGTATTACCTCTGCAATTTACCTTGTTTATGTATTGGCTATGTATTTTTTGGTTATTCTAGAATGAAGGAAATGAAAGGGCAATAAGGTATAAAGATTGATTCTTCTTGAATTCAAATATGAAGTATAATAAACTTAGATTGTAAAGATTATATGTCTAATGTGTGGTGGTGATGTTTATAGTAAGTATTCCTCATCCTTAACCCTAGACTACTAGAGTGGTTATGAAGTATGCATGAATGTTAAGATAGGATGGTAATATGATTGAAAATAGCCTCTCATGATTATGATAAAATGTTTGGTGCAAGGTCTACTAACTTGTAGATGGCTTTGTAAAGTGAAAATGTCTCACATTTGAAGACCTATGAGCTATTATGATATAATATTGACATAGGGGTCTCGAAGAGACTAATATGATCTTGTATAACGAGTATGATGGCTAATAAAGGGAATAAATGTGTAGCACCGAAAGGGCATATAAATGAGATGTAGGTATCACATTTAGTATGTTTGTCCTCCCACATGGGTTTCTTCACATTTGGTATGTTTGGATTCTCAAGATTTGTGTTGTATCATGGGATGGAAACCTCCACGTCTAACAATTCAAGGTTTCTAGAAGCAATATCCTTGACCCTTAACTATGTGCCCACATAGGAGAATAACTTAGTGGATCCACCTAGATTTCTATGTATGAATTGTTACATCTTAGTCAAGTGTTTACCCTCTCTTTTCCGTGTGGGAGAAGAACACCGATTACATATATCTCACGTGGTGTAAGGTCAGTTACTACACTTTCTATCCCACATATAACATGACAAATGAACAAGTCATGTATATGAATTCTTATTAGGGCTTGTCTGAAGGGTTACTATATAGGGTGAGGGAGGGTGTGTGACTTCTCTTACTCATTGCACATGTGGTATTCCAAGGGATAATTCTAGTAGTGTGTTTGTATGATTTAGTTGGTTACATGTTCTTTATAATATGTTTTAAGTGAACTTATGAACTAAGGATGTCAGGATAATGCATAATATTATGTTGTTTTCATGTAGTAAGTGACTTGATATGATACTTTGCTTTTGATACGGTCATGGGGTACTATTCTTGGCATTGCACAAGCATTGTTATAGGTTGCTTAACATTGGGTCAATATCATGTAGGGTTGGCTACTATTTTCCTAAAATGTGCATATTGAGTTATTTGATAACAAGCATGATTTTGACTTAATTGTGTCTTTTCTCATGCATTAATGATATTATGCATAAGAACCATACTTAGTACATGTGTTTTGTACTAAACCATCATTCTTCCCTTTTTTCCCAACATTATTGGTTCCGGCCATTGAAGAGTTTCTAGGCAACTTTCAAGGATACTTGGACCTCTTCCTCCAAGTAGAAGGTGAGTCTGCCATGTTTGGGGATAGTGACTTTTTATCTACCCTAGTAGTACTGACATTATCAAAGGATATTCGTTTGTTCATTATCTTTGAAGACATTGGTTTAAAGCCATAAGTGTCAATATGAACTTTTGTGAGGGCTATGCCTAAACATTGTACTTCGTTTAGATGGTTCAAAGTAAGACCATATTATTAGAATAAATCCTTATATGTTTGTTATGTTTACTAAACGAGAATCATATGTATGTATCATATGCGAGGAGTCTAAGTGAACTTCATATCTTGTATGCATAGGTGTATGTAAACCTCACGTTATAGAATGTTTTAAAATTTTCAACATTTTTAACTTATGATACGTTATGACGAATGCTAAGAGATTAGTCTTAGTTCACTCCGAGGACGACAATGTTGGTTACATCTAGGGGGGGCTCCCCGTTCGTGACATGTTGATAATATCCATGTTGACTATCAAGACCAGCACCTATACCCTAGAAGATAGGTCATTCCTTTGGTCATGACGTGGCACACTTGAACTCTCTGGGGTCTTGTACAATCCTTTCGTATCATTCATCACATATACCTAAATTAAAAGTAATGCGGAATTAAAACTTTTCACAACATTCAAATAGTTTTTAAAAATCTCTTTCATATAAAAAACATAGGAAATACTAAGTATCATATCATCAAATCCTTGACAGAAGAATACTTGGGACAGAGCCCATACAATAGAAATATGATACTACTAAGTCTATTACAATATATCAATAAAAGAAAACAAAGACATCTATGCCCTTGAGTCAAATGAGGACATACTTCAAACTTGCTTGAAAGATCCTATAATCCAAAATCCTCTTCCAAAAGAACCTTAACCCATTAATAACTTTAGAGATAGATAAAAGCATGGAATAAGTACTATCACATGTACTACGTATAGCATAATGCATAAAATCATTATAACGGACATTTATTGGAAATATTTTTTTTATTAAAACATTATAGTGTAAGCATTAAAACAAAATTTAACACCTTAGAAACTCATTATACAACAAATAACCATTTTATCACTTTTTAATGGCATAACAGTGAACGAAATCACTGTTACAATTAACTAGATCACTGTTACAGTGAATGTATTCACTGTTACAGTGAAGTTCCTAAACTTTAAAATGACGCTTTTCTAGCATGAAATCTTGTCACTAAAAGCTATACTAAAAGTCACTTAAGAAACACAAAGAGATGCCACTCATACACCCTCTCTAGACACACCTAAATGATCCTTAAGACCACCTATAATACGTTAAACACACTTAGAATACACCAAACACATGAACATGAGATCCTCCTACCAAAGGTGATTCTATAGTTCACTTGAGTGAGTTGTGAAGCGATCGACCATACAATTCCTTCACACATACTTAAGAGATCCTAGTGATTACCTAGGATAAGATCATTATCGCCTTATACAATCACTTATATAATCATCCCAATGGTTATTAAAAGACTTACTTAAATAAATCAAGAAGAGAATGTCCATTCTTAACCTCTTCAAGATTACCTAAATAGTCCTTAAGACAACATAAGTTTGGATCATGTCTACTAAATCAACCAAATTTATTAACTAGAGTCATTCTTAATACTTATCTAGGTAAGATACAAAGTGACCATTCCAATGCCCCCTTCACATCTTAACTAGATAACCCTTAACTACTCTAGGTAAGTACTTATTCATTTAACATGCTTCCTAACTTAAGTCATTAAATTCTTTAATACATTTAAGAGACATTCATCACATAAGGACATTCAAGTAAGGTTCTTAGAGAAGACCTAGGGACTCACTCACTAACATCTTCTAAGCCTATTGTGCAATGTCTATGTTGGGACGTCCAAAGATAACCCCCTAGTAGAAACATGGCGTACTTGACGTCTCAGAGGTCTTATACAAGCTCATAGTTATCATTCATCGCATTGTCATAGTAAATTTAGCGGAAAATTTAAAACTTTTCATTGAAAGTCATATGCTAGAAACATCACTTCGTATATATATAAAATATAAGTCATAATACATATTTAGACTCTAAGTCTCTTTGCCATCATAAACTCAACAACATTAGAGTACATTAGGGACACAACCCTTAAAACATAAGAAATAACTATACAACGTTTAAAAAACATTATATTAAGACATGACTAGGGAATCCTTGGAATTTAAGGACCCCTTTCCTTGAGATTGGGAATAACATATAAAGCTCCTCGATCATAGACATCCTTTAAGCATCCATAACCTAAAATTTGTAAAAAGTAAAGAAGAATAGGATTAGTACAAGAATGCACTAAGTATGAGAACCATGCAAAAACTTATATTTAAAAGGGACATTTTCTTGAAATTATACTTCATGCATTTTTGAGTAAATCTTCATGAAACCTTTATCCAATAGCATTTATATCTTGCACGTACTTAATATAAACATATTTAAAGGCCAACATTTCATAAGATCATAAATAGAATTTAAGCCATAATTGAGATCACTTTATAGTGAGCTCCTTCACGTTACAGTGAGCATTATTTCCTTTTATTCATTCACTTCCCAAGTAACCCTCTAGTGATATTTGGTGCAATGTATCACCTTAAGCTCACAAGAAAATATATACAACCTACATAAGTCATCACACATCATCATATAAGTACAACCTATCAAACATACATTAAGGTCAAGTCTGTAGGAACATTACAGTAAGCTACTCCAATTTGTACATATTTTTACCTCCGTTCATATACATAATTATAAGACCTTGTTCATGACCCCAATATTAGTCTACTAGTGAAATGAACATTTGAAGCTCCATAACCCAATACATTCTTATTAAACCCTTCATGAGACCACAAACCTTAACACTTCATACATCAACATAACACATAAAAAACAACTCCATTAATATCAACAATCTTCATAATAAAGTCATTAAGATTCACATGGTGCATATACGAATAAGACCATATCACATAGACTCATACCATGGACATCTTAATGACAAATAAACAAATACTACTATGCCATGCATAAAACATATTCATAATCATGCACATTAGGTCACCTTTCTAGGACTTCCTAGGGAGCTACTTGTGCAATGTTTATATGGGTTCATTACTTCCACCTATCCCAAGTAACCTCCCCTATACCCACCTAGTTAGGATCCTATTCATTTAATTCTATTTTCAATTTTACTTTAGGGAAAGTACAGTCTTAACCGACACTAAAACCATGGGTGCTAAACATGGAATTCGGTGTTGTAGACCCTTACACCAATGGAATATGTTCGTACCTAACCAAGGTAGAACATTAACATATATCCTAGCATCCTAAGTGAATGCACTTTGCTACATACTATGTGGAAAGCATAATTTATGGAACTAAGAGATAGGTATAATCCCGCTACATGCTCTTTGGCCATTGGGGCCTCCTCTAATGAGAAAATATGGGTGAACGTTCCTCAAAGGTAAGTCATCACCTCATGTGGATCCATAGGTGAGTATTCCTCTAAGGTAAGTCAACACTCTATAAGGAACAAATGGTGAATCTTCCTCCAAGGGAAGTCAACACCTCTCAATGTCAAGTCCACTCAGTGCTAAGCGAAGTTCCCTTTGTTGAAAAGCCTTTTTTACAGTTTTCATAGAACATAGGCTTAGGATTTTCATTCCTCATATGCCTATAGCATATTCGAGCACTTTTCTAGTTTAAAGTATTCTTGAGTACACTTTCGAGGCCTTTCTACTATCGAGATCATCATTCATGTGTGTGTGTGTAATCACATGTGAGCAAACCTTTCACATAACATAAAATGTCACACATTTACATATATCAATGCCTAAGTCTATATGTGTACCTATATGAGAAATCCTTTCACATCAACACTCCAAGACACTATGCAGATAACTTAACATCACTGCATATAAGTCATTCATAACATGTTTATACAATCCTATGCATGTCCCTAGAAGATTAACGTAGGAACTATCCCATAAAGGTGCATATGTGGAATACATAGTCAAAGTCCCATACCCTTGCCTATGCTAGTATATCTATCAAGTCATTCTAGTGAATGATACATCACACACCATAGAATGGTTAGCATAGCATAAGACTCATTTATATAAGACTTACAATATTTTGACAGTAAGCTTTAGTCTTCATGTACTTATCTTATCTTTACATAAGATATATCATTATAAGACCTCGTCATGGGAAACAAGTACATATAATCTTAACATAGCCATTTAATTCTCATAACTATAGTAAAATCACCTAGATTCACAACTTGAAAAGAAAACTAGGCACAAGTTAGTCATAAGGTGATCATTATAACCACTCCTTCATATAATCATAAATTTACCTTCAAGTCCATGGTCAATATAAACTAAACACAACCACCATAAGTGGGCCATACCACCCAATGCCATACAAGGCTTCATAAACTACATTAATATAAAAAAAAAACGAGATAAGCATTCTTACCAATTTCTCTCCCTTTAATAATCATTGATCAATAGACCATGTTTATCAGTAATACATGTATAATACAGTAGATAAATGTACTTTAATCATGAAAGAAACCATATACATGTCACTAAAATTTCATGATACTACTAGTGCAAAACATTACCATTGCTCTAGAGAATAGATAGGCATAATCAATCAATTTCCCCTAGTCTTGTTTATCAATAAAGATTCATCAATGATGTACATTTAGATAAGTAGCAAATGAAATAATATCCTAAACGATACACTACTACAATTTCCAATAAAGTCAAATTCATTGTAAGTATGCTTTATATTAGGAATTCATGGACGATAAGTCTACATAGGTTAATCCTATTCAACTATCATGCATTGATCCACATTATATACATTACATACAATTCATAATCATATTACGTCATAGGCAGTAGCGAAAGAGATTTAACCTTGATCGAATCACATAGCAATTATCCCAACATAAAGATCACAACTTCCTACTTGATAGCCTAGAAAAAACTAGATCAATTCGTGCAAGTCATATTTAATTTTATCACCCAGGATATATACCCAAAACTTATTCATATCATCAATATAAGTCAGTAGTAAAGGACAACATAATCTACACTAAATCGTACTACAATTTGGCATAACCTCTAGATCAAAGTGAACATGCCATTTTAGACATCAATGGGAAAGTAGAAGAATCATAGGCTAATCAATCTTGATCAAGATAAATAATTTATTTAAAATTCATCATAAACATCCAAGTAAGGAAGTAGATACAACCATCCCTACACAATCTAATTCCTCATTAAATCAATAAAATGTCAATGTTCTAGTGAATCATGGAATACTAAGCTAAGCATGTTCAAATCTTTATTCATTTATACACATGGATCCGTCATAATCAATTCATCATCAATTCATGTGAATAATAGTAGATATAGACAATTTAACGTAAGAGAATCACGTTCAACCATTAACAAGACATGATCAGAATGCCCATACAAGGACTAAATCGATTAGGGAGTGAACATGGGTTCATCATGCAATTGGATGTTCAAACCAATACAGTAAAATCAATTCATCATTATTTAACAATTTAAAACTTTTTTACAAAGAACCCATTGATAGATTGAAGAAAATGAACTTTTATAATATTTTCTCCTCGAAATTGATATTTACTCTCTAGATGGAAGGATAACAATAGATGAAGGATCAAAATACCTTTATCAACCTTAAACCTCTAATACTTAATAAAAAACCATAGGAATTCTTTCTCCAAACTGTTCTTGAGCTTCACCAAAAATGGAGGTTTCTAGGTAGAAGATTTTAGGAGGGAATGTTTATTTCGTGTAGAGGGGATAGGGAATGGGTTATTCACGTGTTTGATCCCTTATATACACCAAAATATAGGTAAATAATTTTATTAGAGTCAGGTTAGGACGTGGGTTGAATTTCCCATTCACCCTTTAAATAAAACAGTCGCAAAGCAGTATTGCAAGCCACCATCGATGGATCACCATCCACTTGTCGTCTATGCCTTCCGTGATTGGACCTTGGCCTGTTTTTTTGTTGATACCTTCCCAGGATAAATTACCATCGATGAGACCTCAACAAATGGCTTTTGGTCAACCAACTTTCCGTGGTTTGGCTCGTCACTTGACACTGCCAAGGTAGTGTCTTGACAGCATTGGGTCCTTCTTATAGGTACTTTTGCGGGGCCCTTTAGAAGTTGTACTCGGACGTTATCACATAAATGAAAACCTTTACAAGTTGTATGCCACCCACATAAGTTTCACTCAAAACAATACATGTATCACATCCAAAAAGTTTAGGCCCAATCAAGACACTCATTGAGAGTCTTCAGAGCTAATTTTTGAATGTCTTGGCGTTTAACCTCCAAACTTCACGAAACTCCATAGATTACAATTAAATATAGTAATAACTCATTTAAAGACTTCATAAGCTACTGAAATACAATAAATAAGCACACATAGATATATGAGGACATAGGTGACTAATCGTCAAACGTCTTAGTCATCCTTTGACGTTTGACTTCCGAATAACCTCAAACTTTACACACTGACTCTATACAATATTATAATTCATTTTAGGACATTATAAACTTAAGACGAACATGTTAGGCTCTAGAAACCCTTTTTGGGATCTTAGAATATCCCCAGCTTGTGAAATATTCGTCCTCAAATTATACCTAGAATACGATAATCAAACAAGGACTTCAATGCATCATCAAGTAGTTCATCAATGTTATAACATCACCAAATCATTTCAGCAATAAATGCACACAAGCAAGTAAAACTTCCATTCACTCACTCTTTAATACATCAAACACAAAGGCTCTTATCATGTTCATAGGAGGAACATCCTTCTCTTAATCATAACATGGTCATTATACTTCAATTCATTAAGAGGTCATCTTGAAATCATTCTTTAAGTCACATTTATGCAGATTTCAACAACACTCAAGAAGCAATTAGGTACTCATACTTCAATGCATATAGACATGAGTTAATTGAATCAACAAAGATCATTATTAGTCAGACCTAGTTCCATGAAGGTCATACTCAACTGTACCATGCTTAGTGGTGTCCATGGAGGAATGTCCTTCTCCTGAACACACTAACATGCGTCATGAGTTCACACCTAAGCAAAGTAAAAGGTCAATTTCCACTTAGAATGAGAAATTGTAAACTTTTTTTAAACCAAGGCATGCTCATGTTTCCTTCCTAGTACAGTCTAAATGGTAAGTCACACCGAGCACATCACAACAAATAGGAAGTAATTTCACAAAATGTCAATTACTAACATAGAAATAACTTTTATACTAAGCATCATTTGATAAAATAACACAAATCATAGGCACACACATGAACAATTAGCTAAACATGCTTTCAGTTTTGAAGAGTCAACCTACAATTATGCATTCCAAATCATACATATCACATAATTTCCAAGAGACTCAATATATTTCAATTTAAAGATAATCAAATTTTCACTATAAGGCTAAATATTTCAACACACGAGTTACTATTACTATATTTCTTATCTTATATCATGAAGTCAAATGCACAATTATCATATCAAGATGCAAATTAACATGAGAAAACATGGAGTTTATCAAAAAAAAACTTTCACGCAACTTGGAATCTTCACAATATCTTTAATGTACTGTCAATCAATATATACCAAACATATAAATGTCATGCAATTCATATTTTATGCAAAACTCTATTCATTAACAAACTTACTAAAAATTATAAGATTCAAGTTCAAGTAAAAATAGAAGGACAAGGTAGAAGATATCTTCAACCGTACTACTCTATCACCATTCCCCAATTTGGGTAAACCCAATTAAGAGCAACTTAACAAATTTTTTAAGAGGATCTTAACTTAACAACCTTCATTTTCATCACTTAAAAGTGATTATAACAACCTTCATTTTCATCACTTAAAAGTGATTATCACTTTAAAAAGGAACTACAGTAAGTTAACCAAGGAATTCTAAACCTTATTATATTAGGCAAATTGTCGTTCAATTATAAATTTACGTCACCTCATTCAACCCCATAAGGTTTTCATACGATACAATCGATACCAAGGTCATACATCATTAGGGGAAACAATAGAGGAGACTTAGTCTTAAGGAATCTTTCTTTACTTTCAACATTAAAATAAGGTAACTTCTAGGTCAATCAAACCCACATCATCATCCTATAAAGATAAGAATACTACCCTCAATTCTAGGGAAACATCAATTCCGCAACATCAAAGGACTCACAACAAATAAGAAGTTAGAAACAATTCTACAAGTCATCATGCCATAAGACTCTCATTCTTTATTAGAAATATAAAAAATCCTTTTTACATTCATTATAATGTTCATATGCATCAATTTTATACACATTACAATAACTTCCAATAAAAGGACAATTTAGTCGATTTCCTAATAATTATACAGTATGCTGCCTAGCATTATAGTGAACATTATTCCAATTTCCAAATAGACTACATTTAGGCTATAGATGGAAAAAGCATGACAATATGAGATACAAAACATTACCAAGACAAGCATATTATCATCACACCTAGGATCAAGTTTATACAAAGAACTCCAATCCATATTAGGAAACTTATCAAGGACCAGATATATACAAAGGGAAATATTGAACACCTTTTCAGCACATATTCTTAGGTTGGCATGCTTCCATAGGTAGTCGCTAAGCATTTCAAGTTCAAATCATATCATAAAGCTACCATCATGCAAAACCATATTGTAACACATTAATCTAAAAGAAACTCATGTCAACCATAATAACTTCTAACATGCTTTAACTATATTATGACATACATTTCTCCTTATAACATGTCATTTCACATAAATATCATATATAGGCATAATTGGCATGAAGCCATCAAATATGCAAAAAGTCACATTCACACATACTCATTCAAACCATAAAACAAAGATAAGCATTTAAACTCACCTTTTCTCCCTCAAGTATAGAGAACTATCTCATCCTAGCAATCACATCTAAAAGAGTTAAGTTCTATGGCACGATATGAGATTGATGAAGAAGGGAAACTCTATCGTTTTATAGCCTTTCATACCATTTGATGTGTTGCAACTCACCACCAATGATATAATACTCTGCTAGACGTAGCAATATGAGACTTCTTGGACCCTAAACAACTTTTAAAACCTCATGCTCGGATTCCACGTTTGTCACATCCGGGGAGCACCCCCTAGAAGTAATATGACGTACTTGACCTCTAGGAGGTCTTATACAAATCCATAGTTATTGTTCATCACATTCTAATAGTAAATTTAGCGGAAAATTTAGAATTTTACATAGCACATCATATGCTAGAAACAACACTTTGTATATATATAAAAGATAAGTCATAATACATATTTTGACTCTAAGTCTCTTTGCCATCTTACACTCCAACATTAGAGTACATTAGGGACACGACCCTAATAACATAAGACATAACCATACAACGTTTAATAAACTTTACATTAAGACATGAGTAGGGACTCCTTTGAATATAAGGACCCCCTTCCTTGAGATTGGGAATAATATATCAAGCTCCTCGATCATAGACATCCTTTAAGCATCCATAACCTAAAATTTGTATAAAGTAAAGAATAATAGGATTAGTACAAGAATTTACTAAGTATGAGAACCATGCAAAAACATGTATTTAAAGGGACATTTTCTTGAAATTATACTTCATGCATTTTTAAGTAAATCTTCATGAAACCTTTATCCAATAGCATTTATATCTTGCACGTACTTCATATAAACATATTCAAAGGCCACAATTTCATAAGATCTTAAATAGAATTTAAGCCATAATTGAGGTTACTTTACAGTGAGCTCCTTCACGTTACAGTGAGCATTATATCCTTTTATTCATTAACTTCCCATGTAAACCTCTGGTGATACTTGGTGCAATGTATGTATCACCGTAAGGTCACCAGAAATCATATATACAGCCTACATAAGTCATCATAGATCATAATATAAGTACAACCTATCAAAGACATATTTAGGTAAAGGACTTAGGAAAAATACAGTAAGCTACTCCAATTTGTACATATTTTTACCTCCTTTCATATACATCATTATAAGACCTTGTTCATGACCCCAATCTTAGTCTACTAGTGCAATGAACATATGAAGCCCCATAACCCCATACATTCTTAGTATACCCTTCATGAGACCACAAACCTTATCACTTCATACATCAACATATTACATAAGGACAACTCCATTCATATCAACAATCTTCATCATATTGTCATTAAGACTCACATAGTGCATATAAGAATAAGACCATATAACATAGACTCATACAATGCACATCTTCATGACAAATAGAAAAATACTACCATGCCATGCATAAAACATATTCCTAATCATGCACATTAGGTCACATTCCTAGGACTTCCTAAGGTTTTACTTGTGCAATGTATAGATGGGTTCATTACTTTCATTACTTCCGCCTATCCAAAGTAAGATTCCTTAATTATTCCTAGTTAGGATTCTATTAATTTACTTCCGTTGTCCATTTTACAATAGGGAAACATTAGCCTTAACTGACACTAGACCATGGGTGTTAAATATGGAATTTTGTGTTCTAGTGCCTTACACCAACAGAAGGTGTTCCTACCTAGCCAAGGTAAAACATTAACATACATCCTAGAACCTTAACTGAATTCACTTTGGTAGATCTATGTGTCAATCATAGTTTATGGAACTAAGAGATAGGTATAATCCTTCTACAAGCCCTTTGAAAATTGGGGCCTTGTCTCATGAGAAAATATGAGTGAACCTTGCTCAAAGGGAAGTCATCACCTCATGTGGATGCATAGAAGAGTGTTCTTTTAAGGGAAGTAACACTCTAAAAGGAACAAATGGTGAATCTTCCTCCAAGGGAAGTCAACACATCTCAATGTCAAGTGCACTCGTTGCTAAGCTATGTTTCTTTTATTGAAAAACTTTATTACATTTTTCATAAAACATAGGCTTAGGATATTCATTCCTCATATGCTTATAGCATATTCAAGCACCTATTTAGTTTAAAGTATTCTTGGGCACACCTTTTAAGGCCACTCTATTATATATATCATTATTCACGCGTGTGTGTGTGATCACATGTGAGCAAACCTTTTACATAACACAAAATGTCACACATGTACATATATCAATACATAAGTCTATATGTGTACCTATATGAGAAATCCTTTCATATCAACACTCCAAGACACTATGCACATTCATACTTCATCATATCATATACTTAACATCGTAGCATATAAGTCCTATTCATAACATGTTCATACAATCCTATGCATGTCCTTAGAAGACCAACCTAGGAACTATACTATCAAGGTGAACATGTGAAATAAATAGTCAAAGTCTCATACCATTCCCTATGCTAGTACATCTATCATGTCATCCTAGTGAATGATATATCACACAACATCATTGAATGGTTAGCATTGCATAAGACTCATTTATTTAAGATTCACAACCTTCTTACAGTAATATTTAGTCTTCATGTACTCATATTAGATTTACATCACATATAGCATTATAAGACCTCATCATAGGCAGCAATTACATATAATCTTAACATAGCCATTTACATGCTCATAAAAATAGAAACATCACCTAGATTCACAACTAGAGAAGTAGACTAGGAACAAGTTACATATAAGGTGATCATCTTAACCATTCCTTCATATAATAATCAATTTTCCTTCAAGGCCATGGTCAACATATATATAAAGACAATAAAGTAAATACCGCCACTATAAGTGGACCATACCATACAATGCCATACAAAGCTTCATCAACTACATTAATATAGAAAAGTAGAGGAGATAAGCATTCTTATCGATTTCTCACCCTTTGATCATCATTAATCAATACACCTTTTTTATTAATAATACATATATAGGAAAGTAGCTAAGTATACTTTAAACATGAAAGACACCATATACAAGTTGCTACAATATCATCATACAACTTGTGCAAAACAAAACATTACCATTGTTCTAGAGAATTGTTAGGCATAGATCATTAATCAATTTCTTCTAGTTTTGTTTATCAATCTAGATTCATCAATGATGTACATGTAGAGAAGTATGCAATGAAATCATAGCCTAAACGAGAGACTACTACAATTGCCAATTAATTTGAATTCACTATAAGTATTCTTTAATATTAGGAATTCATGGAAAAAAAGTTTGAATAGGTTAATACTATTCAACTATCGTGCATTGATCCACATTAGATCCATTACATACAATTAATAATCATATAACATTATAGGCAGTAGCTAAGGACATTTAACTATGATTGAATCACATAGCAACGATCCCAACATCAAGATCACAAGTTACTACTTGATAGCCTAGAAAAAACTAGATCAATTCATGCAAGCCTTATTTAATTTGATAATCAAAGATTTGTGCCCACAAATCATTAATATCATCAATATAAGGCAGTAGTTAAGGATAACATAATCTCCACGAAATCCTACTACAATTACCCATAACCTCTAGATCATAGTGAGCATGCTATTTTAGACATCAATGAAGAAATAGAAGAATCATAGGCTAATCAATCTTGATATAAAAAATCACTTATTTACAATTCATCAAGAATATCCAAGTAAGTCTGTAGATACAACCAAGCTAAGCTAAGCATGTTTAAATCTTCATAGATTGATCCACATGGACCCATCATCATCAATCATCAATTAATGTAAATAACAGTATATATAGACAATTCAACGTAAGAGAATCACAATTCAACCATTAACAAGCCATGATCACAAAGCCAAAGCAAGGACTAAATCGATTTAGGGAGGAAACATAGGTTCATCATGCAATTGGATTAAAATCACGTTGAAACCAATACATTAACATCAATTCATCATGATTTAACAATTTAAAACGTTTTGAGAAGGAACCCATGGACAGATTGAATAAAAAGAACTTTGATCATATTTTCTCTTTGAAATATTAAGATTAACTCTCTAGATGGAAGGATAACTAGAGATTGAGGATCACCATACCATGATCTACATGAAAAACACTAAAAATTTCTGAAGAAACCATATGAATTCATTATACAAGATGTTCTTGAGCTTTGCCAACAATGGAGGTTTCTAGGGAGAAGACTTTTGGAGGGAAAGTTTATTCCGTGTAGAGGGGATTGGGAATAGGTTGTTCACGTATTTGATTCCCTATATACACCAAAATATTTATAAATTAATCAATTATAGTCATGTTAGGACGTGGATTCAATTTCCCATTAACCCCTTAATTAAAACATTCGCAAGGCTGTGTTGCAGGGCACCATCGACGGATCAACATCGACTGGCTGTTGGTCAATCGACTGGCCGTGTATGGTTTTCATTGATTGGACCTTGGACTTTTTTTGTGTTGAGACCTTCCCACAATGAATTCCCATTGGCGAGACCTTACAAACGGTCCGTTGGTCAACCAACTGGCCGTCGTTTGGCTCGTCGATTGACACTGCGAAGGCAGTGCTCGACAACCTTGGGTCCTTCTTATGGGCCATTTTGCGGCGCCCTTTAGATATCCTACCCGGATGTTTCAAATGTAAATACAAACCTTTAAAAGGTTTCGACCTCCCACATCAGTTTAACCTAAAATAAATACATGTAACACATCAAAACAGGCAAGGCCCCATCAAGACACACATTGAGCGTCTTAAGGGATAACGCTTGAACTTCTTGCACGTTCTTGGATGTTTGACCTCCAAACATCACGAAAAACCATATACTACCATTAAAAATCATAATAAATCGTTTAATTAATTCATAAGCTCATGACATAAAATATTTAAGCACGAATAGATACATGAGGTACATAGGTGACTAGTCGTCGAACGTCCCATTCATCCCTTGACGTTTCACTTCCAAATCACCTCAAACTTTACACACTGCCTCTATAACATATTATGATTTATTTAAGGACCTTAGAACCTTAATAAAAACATGGTAGGATCTAGACACGCTATCACATTTTGGGGGTGTTACATAGATAGCATCCCATATTGCCACCTGAACTTTCTACATCTTCTCAAATACTAGTAGGTATCCCATATGATAAGAATAGACAATAACACCCATAGACCATTGTATCTAGGCATGGAATTCGGAGTTTTAACCTACTCCGATATACGGTGTTCTACTTTCCAATGGTAGAACTTGTACACATTCTATTTAGGCACATGATTATAAAATATGAAGGGTTTCTTTATATTCCAGTCTCATATTTCACTAGAGGTACTTCCCAAACCATTATCACTCGGTGCTAGCCTTTGTTCTCATAGAGTAATTAACATTTAGGATCACATGAAGAGGTTCCATATCTAGTTCATAACCCAATCACATTCACCCTACCAAATAGGTCCCTTACGTCTTCCTTTCAATAGAGAAGAGGATAGCTTAATGACTTTCCTAAGGATGATTTCATACAATTCCATCCAACCAACCTTAAGTCAATCATTCATACAAGAAGCATACTTATGACTTTCGACTTCAAGGATCATAACCTTACCACTTTGTTGAAGGTTCCACAGAAAGGACCTTCTTAGTAACATTCAAGGTCTCATCTCATTTATACATAAAAAACTAATGTCATACCTGGGTCCTAGATCCTAGATGAGACCGGCAACGTTAACCCCTCAGAGGTCGCAGACAATCCTCTTCTTAGCTTTTATCACAATCATACTAATAAATTTAGTGGAAAATTCAAAACTTTTAACTTTGCTGAAGTGTACTTAGACTTCATATAACTTCTGAATAAGAGTGCTATACTAACATCTCAAAATAAACAACCATCAATTAAAAGATTGAACAATTGAAATGAAGAAATCATAATATCATTAATAGTTAAAAAACCGGTCTTAATACGAAAGATTGAACAAATGTTTGAAATAAAATACAAGGGACAACATCCACTAGCTATGTTTATTCTACTAAAGAAAAAGAATAAAGCGTAGGCATCCTCGAACTCAAGAGGACCTACTAAAGTCTTGAGGTACTAGTCCAAATAGCGTCAACTGATCTTCAATCTTCTTCAAGGACTTGCATCTATAAAAATAGTAATATTATATGGGTTTGTCGACACAAGTACTAAGCATGGGCGTATGCA
The DNA here is from genome assembly GCF_001406875.1 of Solanum pennellii. Taxonomy (NCBI): domain Eukaryota; kingdom Viridiplantae; phylum Streptophyta; class Magnoliopsida; order Solanales; family Solanaceae; genus Solanum; species Solanum pennellii. Next base: position 48,248,345 of record NC_028645.1, on the reverse strand, counting down.
CATAAACATTGAAGGACTATGCATGATCAAGGAATGCTCTTCCTATAGTAACATGGCATTTTTGGAAAGTGAAGTCACTTTACTTTCCTAATTCATTATTTATGAATCATGCTATGAATATGAAATATTTTCATGAATTCAAAGCAGACAATTCATATTCTATATGAACATAAGACCTTGGAATTATGAACATAATTTTAGAATAACTCGAGCAAAATTTAATAATATTGCTCCCATTAGTCTGAGAGCTCCTCTCCCTAGACTTAGTTTATTTTTCAGTCTTTTCTTCTTTTTGTTTTGTAGTTCACTGATCTCCTTTGATGCTATATTTTATTTACGAGTGCATTGATTAATTGTAGTACCATTTCGACAATGAATCAAGTTAGTAGTCCAAAAGACTAAGGATATGATTTGGATACCTACTCAAAAGTTATTCTTTCCATTCTAGTTAAATTGATCATGAAATCTTTATAAGCCAATCTTTATTGCTTATGCCCATTACTTGATCATTTGCATGATATGAAGATGTCAGGGCATATATTCATACTCGAATTAATGAGTCATTATGTTTTGCTTCCTTTATTGGCATAATCAAATAACTGTTAAAACTTCATTCTTATCAAACACTGATGAATTGATACTTATGCTTTTGGTTACTTAGTTCTCTTTGAACTTACATTTTTTCTTCTTTGATATCATGTTCACTTTGAACATGCTAGGTTAACGTAGGATATTCTTTTAAAACATCCATTGGGATCTCTACATACAATGACTAAGAAATACTTACATCATTACTTAGTCTAACCTCACCCTTTGGTCATCCTAACCGAACACCCCTCATCTTTCTAGTTCTTTCTTTCTTGCATGCTTACTTTCTTAGAGAAATCTTTAGCATTTAACCATAATAGATCATGTGAGCTAACATAAAATCCAATATCTTCCCTACACTGAAGAGAGGTGGTTCACCGGCCAAAGTGAAACCCAATACTTCCTAGCTTTCTTAGGTGGATCCAATAGATAATAACCTATGTTGTCAACATCGTTCAAAGACTAGGATAATTTGGAGACCCTTATCCACCTTGTTGGTAGTCTCATCTTATGAGGCTTACATGTGCTTGCAGAAGCTAATTACTAGTCTATCAGTGCTTAGCTCAATTTATCATACTTTACAACTTTTACAGTTGACTCATACATTATGGAAGATTGCTTCTAGTATGAGGTATGCTTATCTCAATGGATGACTTGTCATCTATTTCTGTACTTGATGAATATGAACATAAATCTTACATTATCATTATGGTGTGAATGAGACTTGTCTCGCGATTTCTAACACCCTCTTATGGGAGTATCTTTAACATAATTGTTTAAGTGCAAGTGAGACTTGTCTCACTTCCTTTAACACTCCATTCAAGGTAAATTTCATAACTCATAAGCTTTTACTTGTCATTACTCACCTTATCTTGTTCAATGTTATTTGATAGTCTTATTCAATGTACTACTATGTTCACAAGTTCATTTAGATAGGGTATGTTGGACTTGTCCCAATCATTGGCATACCCTAGGTTATGAGTTCATTGAGTTACATCTTGTCATGTAAATACCTAACATGTATTTGGAATTACAAGAAACATCATAATTTACATTGGTCATATAATATTAGTATGACTTAGTCATTGGCCAAATCTATATCCTATTTCGGAAATAATATTGCTAGCCAATTTATGGGCATAAACGAAACTTTCACTAAACACCTGTCATGATATTATCACTAGCCAAGTAAATTAACTTCATATATATACTATTGAAATCCCATAATTTTAAGCAAGCCAACTTTTAACATTTGATTAGCTCATAAAAACAATTCATTGTCTAGTTTTGTCAAGCTATAAATTTAATTTGTCATTGAATATTAACAAACAAGTTTTGATCCTCATTCTTAATTCTTCTTGGAAACATTGCATTCCAAACACTTACGAACATATCTATTATAAACATACACAGCCATAAAAATCTTCATTCCTTTCAATAGTAAACTGAATTTCATAAATAACTTATAACAATTTCATCTTCTCGAACTGAGTTGGGCATTTCCACCATTCTTATCTCATCTAATTGATATTCTTATCATACGGATCTAACCTATAGGTCTCATTCGACATTATCAAATCATAGAAACCTACACATAATGATCAGTTAGCACCACATATAAACAACATGCTCTATATTTGCATTATACATACTACTAGAATCGGAAATAGGGAGAACTAGGGAGATAAACATCGACCATTTCATTGGGAACGACCCTAGTTTCGGTTTTCATGCATTCAAAATATTTGAAAAGAATCTTGGGGAAAGGAATATAAGAGAGAAAACCATACCTTAATGTAGAAATGAATCTACGAAGTTAACCTTGTACATTGCGCGAAAATCTTGAAGAATTTTCCTTGAAACCGCCTAAGGAGAAACTGGGAGTATTTTACTGATTTTCAGTCCTGAGTTTTTAACCTAGTTAAACGTGAGTCTATGTATTAGGAAAAGAATATTGAATAATTCAAATTAATATCATTAACTTAATTAAATAAATCAATTAGCTAATTACCAAAACGCCAGTCCTTAATTCCCTAAAATTGGAGAGCATTTGACTTGGCCAAATTCCGAAAATTAACTAAGAGTTGGGGTAACATAATTCTTTTTAAATTAATTAATTAAGTTGCTAAATTAATTAATTAAGTGAACTTGGGTAATTACTAAAGTACCCCTAAGTCACAAAGACCATAACAACCCCTTTGTACCATCCTAGGGTAGGTACTAGGACATTTCTTTACTTAGCTACTCGGCTAGTGTCAACCCATTCGGATATCGGGCAGACTAGCTAGTTTATTTTAGTTAGTCCTAGGTTAGTCATCTAGTTAGGTATGTTAGTTAGATACTATGATTGGTTAGGAATATAGGCCCCACGTGGCTTGACACGGTGCGCGCCTTCACCTAACCAAATTTTATTGGGCTTGGTCGTTCGGTCTCTTCGTCGGTAGCAAATCTTCTTGCACATGTATTGCTGCGCACTTCTAGTCCCAAGGATCCTCACTATGTCCTTTTGCACTGCTTAATCTACATGATAATTTTTAATGATCATGTTCTATGGTACCTAGGTTTGACAATTGAATGCCTCGTACCCAATGTGTGTAAGCTATGAAATCAAAAATTTTAGCTTAGGGTCTTCATTGTTGATAAAATTCCTCAACAAGCATGGATAGGAGCATTTGAGTATCAAAGTATATCTTAAGTTACTTGTTAATACATAGAAATTGGCTAACACCCTTAAGCCAATATTCTCTAACATGCCCAATATTACTCAATATTGGGCATTGGGATGCCTATGTACCCCAATACATATTCTTAAAACCTAATAGACTCTTTGCTAGACAGGTACATTTTCTAGAAATTTTATATTATCCCCCCCCCCTTAGGAACATTTGTCCCGTAATGACACTACACATTATTTTGAATCAAAGAGGGTATTTTCGAAAAATACATCAACATACTTGAAACTTTACTCTTTGTGAATATCTGATTCAAAACATACTCTTGATAAAGCACATAACTCAAAGCTTATCCGAAGCTTCATATCTTTTATTGAGAAACTTCCTTCTCAATCTCACTTTAACACAATACACATCACAACTCATGCGATGCAAAACAATATGCCTACGCTATACAAAAAAGCAACACGAATGCAAGCTTAAACTCATATTAAATCATATAGTGAAAGCATAAAACACATAATTATGGACTTAAACACCAAATCCGACTAATGTACTAAAATTAAGAGTTTCATCCACAAAATCAGACTTAGGAAGAGTATATCTAACCTCAAGAACTGAACAAGTGAGGGTAAAGGGATCTCATCTCGATCTCGACCTCCCATGTGGCTCCCTCTAAAAGGTGGTTACTCCATAAAACCTTTACGGTGGCAACCTTCTTGTTCCTCAGCTGCTTCACTTGGTGATCTAAAATTTTAACTAGAACCTTTCATGGGTGATATCATCAGGTAGACTTGATTACCTACCTCGAATTCAAGAGCCCTCTTCCTGTTATCACCATATGATTTATGAAGACTTAAAGTAGTAGCCAATCTATCCCTGATCATTCTTACCTTTTACATAGCCTCTTGTTTGATGTCGGGGACAATGATGGAAGTCTCTCCTACCTCAAACCACCCAATTGGGGACCTACATCTCCTGCCATGCAGTGCTTCAAAAGGTGCAATCCCAATACTGGACTGGTAGCTATTATTATAAGAGAACTCAATAAAGCAAGTGATCATGCCAACTCCCCTTGAAGTCAATAACACATGCTCTTAGCATGTCTTCAAGGGTCTGAATGGTACACTATGCTTGTCCATATATCTGAGGATGAAAAGCAGTATTGAGCTTACCTATGTACCCAAGCTCTTTTGGAAATATCTCCAAAAGTGAGAAGTGAAATGGGCTCCACCATCCGAAATGATAGATAAAGGGATCTCATGCCACCTCACTATCTCATCAATATACAGCTTGGCATAGTCTTCGTCCATGTAAGTAAACTTCAAAGGAATGAAGTGAGCAGACTTAGTCATCCTGTCAACAATTACCCAAATGGAATTATGCAGTTTCGTAGTCCTTGGTAGACCAACCACAAAGTCCATATTAGTAGCCTCCCACTTCCATGTTGGGATCTCTATCGACTGGGTAAGACCTCAAGGCTTAAGGTGTTCGGCCTTAACCTGTATGCAATTGGGTCACTCATCCACAAATATAGAAATATCTAGCTTCATATCTTCCCACCATTAGATTTCCTTAAGATCATGATACATCTAGGTAGAACCTGGATGAATGGAATACCTGGAGCCATGAGCCTCTACAATAATAATAGGTCTTAGACTATAAATATTGGGCACACACAATCTGCCCTGGTATATTAGCACACCATCCTCCCCTAGGGAGAATGATTCATTCAGCTTACTGAACACTGCGTCTTTCAACTCCATGAAGTTGGTCGAGATGCTGCTTAGCATTAACATCTACAAAAAATGAGGATTCGAAACTAGAATTAACTTAAACACCCCGACTTGGTGTATCTACCAGCCGTACACCTAAACTAGCCAATTGGTGTACCTCTTTAACCAGCCCCTTATTATCGTCATCAATATGAGAAACATTGCCCATGCTTAATCGTCTCAAAGCATCGTCCACTAGATTGGCCTTACCTGGGTGACAGTGGACACTCGTGTCATAATCCTTAATAATATCTAGCCATGTTCTCTGACGATGGTTCAATTCTCTCTATGTAAAAACATACTGAAGACTTTTATAGTCTGTAAATACATCAACATGTACACCATAAATGTAATGTCTCCAAAGTTTTAACACAAATACCATAGCAGCTAACTCAAGATCATGGGTAGGGTAATTCTTCTCGTGGTTTTTGAAATTTCTTGATGCATATGCAATTACCTTGTCATCCTTCATAAGAACACATCCCAAACCTACTCGGGAAGCATTACAGTACACCACAAACCTTCTCCACTCCTAGGAAATTTGAGAACCGGGGCAGAAGTGAGTCGGTCTTTGAGATCTTGGAAGATCATTTGACAAGTTTCAGACCACTCAAACTACGCCTTCTTCTTTGGTAAAGCTGTCAATGGATCAACAATAACGGAAAATCCCTCAACAAACCTGCGATTGTAATTAACCAAACCCAAGAAACTCCGGATGTTTCTTGGAGTGAGGGGTCTCAGCCAGTTCTTTACTAACTCAATCTTTTTCGGATCAACCTGTACACCCTGGTGGGAAACCATATGACCAAGGAAGGTCAAAAATCTCAACAAAAACTCATATTTGCTGAATTTTGCATACAACTTATGTTCCCTGATTACTTGCATTGTCATTCTCAAATATTGTTCATGGTCTTCTCTGGTCTTAGAGTATATAAGGACGTCATCTATGAATACTATGACAAAAGAATCAAGGTATTCACGAAATACCCTATTCATAAAGTCCATAAACACGGCTGGTGCGTTAGTTAGACCAAATGACATGACAAGAAACTCGTAATGACCATACCTAGTATGGAAGGCAGTCTTAGGAGTGTCCTCTTGTCTCACCCTAAGCTGGTGATACCCTGACCGGATATCTATTTTAGAAAATAAACTTTAACCTTGAAGATGATCAAATAGATCATCAATTCTGGGAAGAGGGTATTTTTACTTATAGTGACTTTGTTGAGTTGCCAATAATCGATACACATTATAAGGGTTCTATCATTTTTCCTAACGAAAAACACTGAAGCATCCCATGGGGATATGCTCGGCTATATTAAGCCCTTATCAAGTAGATAATTTTACTGCAACTTCAACTCTTTGAGTTCAGTTGAAGCCATTCTATAGGGTGAAATAGAAATTGGTTTGGTATTGGGATCTAAGTCAATACCAAAGTCAATTTCGCATTCAAAAGGGATTCCTGGTAAATCCTTCGGAAAGACATCTTGACACTAATTCACTATGGATACAGAGTATATGGAAAGAACTTCATCTTCTATGTCATTGAATCTGACTAAGTGGTATAAATACCCCTTAGATAATATCTTATTATCTTTAGGATGGGAAACTATTTGGCCTATTGGATTTGAACTACTCCTTTCCCATTCCAGCTCTAACTCATTAGGAAATTGAAACCTTACTACCCTGTTTCGACAGTCTATGGTAGCATAGCATTTATTGAGCCAATACATACCCAAAATTAAAAAAAAGTCTACCATGGTTAATTCTATTAGGTCAAGATAACTCCATCAAGAATAGTTATTTGGCAATCTCTATATACTCTTTCACCTCTAATGTTGTCTCCTATGGGAGTACTAACTAGAAATGGTTCATGCAAGATCTTACGAAGCAAGTCAAATTTACTAGCTACTAAAGTAGTAACAAAAGACAAGGTAGATCCTGGATCTAACAATGCTTACACAGGAAAAGAAAAGATATGCATGTTATCGTTGACCACATAAGCTGACTTCTCCTACTCCTCTCTATCTTTCAAAAAATAGAACCTATTCCTCTTGGGACGCTCAGCTGCAGAAGAAGGATTAGGCCGAGCCCGAGTATCTTCCTTTGCCTTATTTTTCACATGTGGGTTGTCCATGATCATACTCGCACTTTTTCCGCACCCATAGAAAGCATTAGAACCTACCATGCACTCACCTCTATGCAAACGACCACACTTACCACACGACTTTCTATCTGGCTAGGAATTTCTATCATTACCCTTCTTGGGGCCAGACTTGTCCCCTTTGGCTTTAGTGTTCCTTGAAGGAGTAGGATTACCTGAGTGATGGGGCCTCTTCATGAACTTGGCTTGTCCTGGACTCCCAATGAACTCCTAATAGTGCTAGAATCATCCTTATCTGAAGGCCTAGGCTTCTTGCTTTCTCGACCTCTCTTCCTCTGACTACTCTTCTCCACCTGTTGTGCATGTACCATCAACCTAGCAAGGTCCATGTTATAATGCAACATGGCTGCCCGATTTTCCTCCTCCAGATCCTCTGGTACACCATTCACAAACCTGCTTATCTCATCCCTGCTCTGGACACTAGGGAAGAAGCATATTTGGAAAGTTTAACAAACTGTAAGGACTATTCCTTGATTGACATACCTCCTTGACGTAGGTTGATGAAATCTTCAACCTTAGCCTCAATCTGTTCTGTGGGAAAGAACCTCTCCAAGAATGCAGTCTTAACAATGTCCCAAGTGATAGGGACTTCTCCTGGTGCTCAGCGATCTACCCATATCTTGTAACATACATGAGCCACTTCACTGAGCTGGTATGCAGCAACCTCAGTCTTCTCCTCTTCATTAACACCCATATCACTGAGAATCTTGTGGACCTCGTCCACAAACTCATGCGGATCCTCATGAGTTCAGGACCCGAAGTACACTGGAAGATTCATCCTTGTGAAATCTCTAAGTCATCTAGCCATGGTGCTTGCATATGGGTTCTCCCTGGGAGCACCCTCTCAAGTGGCCTGGGCTACAATAGCTTGTGCTTGAGCAGTGATTGCTTGGGCCATATCAACTAGTGCTTCTGTTACTTCACCATCCTTCAACGCAGCTAGGTTGAGAGGCACTTGCACTCCACTAGCTGGGGCTTGAGGAGGATCTTGGTTTCCCCCAGCAGCTGCTTCTCCAAATCTCCTGTCTGTGTTTCTTGTTGTGTTCATTTTTCTACACGCACACACAAGAAGAAAGTTAGATGCTAGAACGACACAAAATGTCAAAGCTCTACACAGAATGATAAATAGTAGAAGAAGGGTTTCACAACCGGGGAGCACCCCCTAGAAGAAAGATGGCGTACTTGACCTCTCGGGGGTCTTATAAAAGCCCATAGTTATCATTTATCGCATCGACATAGTAATTTTTGCGGAAAGTTAAAAATTTTCGTAACACCTCATATGATAGAAACTTTACTTCATATAAATATAAAATATAAGTCATAATACATATATAGACTCTAAGTCTCTTTGCCATCTTAGACTCAACAACATTAGAATATATTAGGGATACGACCCATAAGACACATTACATAACTATACAATATTTAAAGACTTTACAATAAAGATATAAGTGGGAGATCCTTGATCTTAAGGATTCCTTTCTTTGAGCTTGGGAATCATCTATAAAGTTCTTCACCATTCAAGTCATTCTTTAATCATTTACAACTTGCACTTTGTGTAAAAACAATAGAAGAATGGAATTAGTACAAGAATACTCTCAGTATCGCAACCATGCTGAATCATGTATTTAAAAGTAACATTTTCTTGAAATAATACTTCATGCCTCTTTGAGTAAATCTTTATAAAATCTTTAAACAATAACATTTATATCATTTCCATACTTCCCATTTGAGGTCACTTTACATTGAGCTCAATCTTTTTAACAGTGAACTCTTTCTTTTAATTCATAAACCTCCCAAGTAACGCTTTAGGGATACTTGGTGCAATGTATCTCCTTAGGATAACAAGGAAAACCCTACATATCATCTACACAAGAAAACATATATCATCATAGAAGTATAGTACAACATAAACATAGTTAAGCCAAGACTCTAAGGACATTACAGCAAACTCCTAATCATTATACACATATACTCATTTTACTTCACATAAAACCTTATAGCACCTATCTCATGCTCCAAATCTAAGTCTACTAGTTCAATGTACATGTAAGGCCCCATAACTTCACATATACTTAGTAAACGTATAATGAGCCCACAAGCCGTGACATCCAAGTCATATATCAAAATAATAAAAGAAGACAACTTCATTTATGTCAAGAAATACATTCATCATATAGTCAACGAGATCAAAATCATGCATGAAGACTCATATCATGCACATATTCATAACAAGTAGACAAATACTACAATGTCATGCATTAAGGACACATACATAATGACATGCATTAGAACACCTTCCTAGAACTTCCAAAGGAGCTACTTGTGCAATGTCTAGATAGGTTCATTACTTCCACCTATCCTCTATAACCTCCCTTAAGTCATTCAATTTAGGGTCCCAGTCATTTACTTAAATTGTCAATTTTACTTTAGGGAAACTATAGCCTTAACCTTCATAGACAATGTGATGCTAAACATGGAATCCATTGTCATAAAAGCCCACACCAATAAACGGTTGTCTAACGGCCAAAGTAGAACCAAATGTTACATAAATTTCTAGGTGGATCCACTAGCTAGTATCCTATGGTGGCAACATAGTTATGAAACTTAGAGGTACATGTGAAAACCCTCTTTATTCCAAGATTAGGCATTATAGTTATTCACTTAGGGAAACCCTGTTTATGCCTATTGAGGCAATGTAGTCATCCATCTCATGAGATTTATGGTGACCTGCCTTCCTACAATAGGAAGGGACACACACTCATTTTCAAGTTCAGTCGGTGCTAAGCTAAGTTCATTTAATTTAAAACCTTTATTATAATGTTACTATATAAAACATATGTTTAGGACATTCATCCCCTCATATGCTTAAATCATAGGTCATATATGTAAGTTCATCAACCTAAATCATGTAAAGAATAACTTCACATGAACATAACATATGTAAAACATCATCTAGTTTAGTGTATACATGAATACACCATTCAACACCCCTCTCTTGACAAGGTCTTCATACATATGTGAGCAACCTTTCATATAATACATTATTAAACACATGTTCATACATACATATATATTCATATAGAAGACAAAACTAGAACTATACTATCAAAATACACATGTGTAATGTATGGGCAAATTCCCTTACCCTTGTCCATAATAGTACACCTATCAAGTCATCCTAGCAAAGGAAACACATATCATTCTTTCATAAACATCATCTTATCATTCCTAGTACTAGACACTAGTGAATATGAGAATTACCTTACATTTAGACTCAATCACCTATACTACTTGTAACATGCATGTAAAGTGAGTCTGTGTGTACATTAGTCAACATGATCACATAATGGATATTAACAACATAATAAGGTAGCCACCCTCTTAGACCATGAAACAGACGAAGGCTACAGATTGCAGGCAACAATCTTGGACCCTAAACCACCTTTAAAAGCCTCGTGCTCTGATACCACATTTGTCACTATCGAGGACACCCCTAGAAGTAACATGACGTACTTGACCTCTCGGAGGTCTTATACAAGCCCATAGTAATACTTCATCCCATCCACATAGTAAACTTAGCAGAATATTTTAAACTTTTCATAGCACCTCATATGATACAAACTTTACTTCATATACATATAAAATATATCTCATACTACATATATAGACTCTAAGTCTCTTTGCCAACTTAGACTCAACAATATAAGACTATATTAGGGACACGGCCCATAAGACACATTACATAACTATACAATATTTAAAGACTTTACAATAAAGATATAAGTAGGAGATCCTTGAACTTAAGAATTCCTTCATTGAGCATGGGAATCATCTATCAAGATCTTTACCATTCAAAACATCCTTTAAGAATTAATAGCCAATACTTTGTGTAAAAAGTATAGTAGAATGGATTAGTAAAAGAATGCACTAAGTATGAAAAACATGAAAAACATGCATTTAAAAGGGACATTTTCTTGAAATCATACTTTATGCCTGTTTGAGTAAATCTTTATAATATCTTTAAACAATAGCATTTACATCACTTCCATACTTCATAGAAACATAATAAAAGGTCAAAATCATGGAAAAGCACATATAGAATTATGTCCCATTTGAGGTCTCTTTACAGTGAGCTCAATCTTTCTAACAGTGAACTCTTACTTTTAATTCATTAGCCTCCCAAGTATCCTTTAGGGATACTTGGTGCAATCTATCATCTTAAGATCACGATGAAAACCCTACATATGATGTACACAAGACAACAAAAACCATCATTGAAGTATAGTACATCATAAACACAGTTAAGCAAAGACTCTACGGACATTACAGTGAACTCCTAATCATTATACACGTATACCACATTTTACTTCACATAAAACTTATAAGACCTATGTCATGCCCCCAATCTAAGTCTACTACTGCAATGTACATTTAAGGCCCCATAAACTCACACATACTTAGTAAACCTATCATGAGACCACAAGCCTTTACATCCAATTCATATATCAACATAGTAAAAGAAAACTTCATTTATTTCAAGAGAGACCTACATAATATAGTAAATTAAATAAAGATCATGCATAAAGACTCATATCATGCACATCTTCATAACAAGTAGAAAAATACTAAAATGTCATGCATAACGGATGCACACTTAGTGACATGCATTAGAACACACACCTAGAACTTCCTAAGGAGCTAGTTGTGCAATGTCTAGATGGATTCATTACTTCCACCTATCCTAAGTAACCTCCCTTAAGTCATTCTAGTTAGGGTCCTAGTCATTTACATCCATTGTGAAATTTACTTTAAAGAAACTATAGCCTTAACCGACATAAACCATGTGATGCTAAACATGCAATCCGGTGTCATAAAACTCCACACCGATAAAGGTTGGTCTACCGGCAAAAGTAGAACCAAATGTGACATAGTTTTCTAGGTGGATGCACTAGCTAGTATCCTATGGTGGCAACATAGTTATGGAACTTTGAGGTTCATCTGAAAACCCTGTTTATGTCAAGATTAGGCATTGTAGTTATTCACTTATAGAAACACTTTTCATGCCTATTGAAGCATTGTTGTTATCCACCTCATGAGATTTATGGTGACCTACCTTCCTACCATACGAAGGGATACACACTCATATTCAAGTTAACTCGGTGCTAATCTAAGTTCCCTTCATTGAAAACCATTAATATAATGTTACTTTGTAAAACATAGGTTTAGGAGAGTCATCCCCTCATATGATTAACTCATATGTTATAGATGAAAGTTCATCAACCCAAATCATCTAAAGAATACTTTCACATGAACATCGCATATGTAAAGCATCATCTAGTTTTGGGTACACATGAATACACCATTCAAGGCCCCTTTTGTAGAATAGGTCTTCATACATGTGTGTGTGTATATACATATGTCAGCAAAAGTTTCCCATAACACATTAAGACACACATGTTCATATATACATATACATTCATCTAGAAGACAAAATAAGAACTATCCTATCAAGGTACACGTGTGCAATATATTGGCAAAGTCTCATACCCTTACCCATACTAGTAGACCTATCAAGTCATCCTAGCTAAGGAAACACATATCATGCTTTCATAAACATAATCTAATCATGCATCGTAGTAGACAGTAGTGAATATGAGAACTATATTTCATTTAGACACGATGACCTATACTACTTGTAAAATGCATGTAAAGTGAGTGTGTGTGTACATTAGTCAACATGATCACATAATTGCTATCAACAACATATTTAGGCAGCCACCTTCTTAGACCATAATACTCTTTGAAGCATAAACCACACAACACACAATAGCATGGGATACAAAACAACTTCATATTACATATAAGACTCCTAAATTATGCTATACATGAATTCACATAAGGGTACATAGGTAAGGGATTAGTAACCATTTTTAACTTATCGATGGCAGCACATATACTTTACCCTAACATGCATATACACATTCTTAGAAAATAGCCATACAACCTAAATCACAACTAAAATAGGAAAGTAGGCATAAGCTTCACATAGTATCATCATCATAGGCGCATGTCCATATATTCATTAATTTGCCTTCATGGACATGGTAAACACATATATAATAGAAGTAGAGAGGAAGAGTAGACCTTACAAATTTATCAACCCTTTTTACCAATATTGATCAATTAATACACCCTTTCATCAATAATACATATATAGATCATGAGCTAAATGTACTTTAATCGTACGTGAAATCAAGTATAAGCGACAATAAGGTCATACTACAACTAGTACAATACAGTAACATAAATGTAGTTAGAAGAACATATACCATTACCCAATTTCACTTACATGCATAAAGCACTTCAAGATCAAGATACAACATAGGTATTAGACTTGTCAATTCTATAGAGGATAGAGGAATTTGCCAACACTATCAATTCCTTAAGGCCTTGATCACCAATAATATATTACCAATAAAAATATATGCTAGTAAGTAGCTCCATAAATCTTTACTAAAAAAGAATTATGCTTTAGCTAAGCACAATTCGAGATCACCTCACATGCATAGTACTACCAATCGACAAACTAAAAGGACTTAGATCAACTCGTATTAATCCTTCTTCACCATGATCATACATGATTTATCACTACCAATTAGTCATAATATCAACTTAACACATTGGCTATACTCATCATCACCTAATCGAGTTCAACATTTAATCATAGAAAGGCCATGTTGTAGTAAATTCATAGAATACTATACTAGGTATGTTCAATCCTACATAAATTGATTCACATGGGTAATTCATCAAAGATTCACTATAAATATACATAATAAACAGTATACATAATAATATTAACATAATTGAATCACAAATAGACATGCATATGATCAAGATCGTAAAGCCATATATAGGCTAAAATCGAGTTTGTGAAAGAGCATGGGTCCATCATGCAATAGGATTGAAGATCACGTCTAAATCAGTAGATAATCATCATTACATTCATATTATGCTTCTGAAATTAATTTTTGAAAGAACCCATGGCTAGAATGAAGAAGAAACTCTTGATCGTATTTTTCACTTTGAAACCTTTGAGATTAACTCTTTAGATGGAAGGATCACTAGAGATGAAGGATCAACATACAATTATCTTGATGAAAACCTCTACAAATTTATTATTCATCCTTGGAAAACCCAGATCCAAGCAGTTCTTGAGCTTTACAAACAATGGTTGTATGGAGGGAAATATTTTTGGAGGGAAAGGCTTCACTCGTGTGAGTTGATGTTAGAATGGGGTGATCATGTTTTGATGACTTATATACATCCAAAAGTTTTTAAATAAACATATTAGATTCAGGTTAGGACGTAGGGTGAAACTCCCATTCACCCCTTTGATGCGACAGACCCAAGGTACATATTGCAGGACATCATCGACGGAAGCACCTATTGTCCGTAGGTCAGTCGACGGGCCTTGCCTCGTTTCCTTCGTTTGGTATTTAGAAAATTTTATGTTTGAGACCTGCCCAAGATAAGTGACACTCTACGAGACCTCTCCTCCGGCCGTTGGTTGACCAACTAGCCGTCGTTTTGTCCGTCGATTGACACTTCCATGCCAGTGTCTCGATAAGCCTTGGGGCCTTCTTGTGGTGACTTTTTTGGGGACTTAACATGTTTTGTACCTTCCACATATGTTTCACCAAAAACAAACAGCTGCAACTCGTCCAAACAGGCTAAGCCCCATAAGGACACACGTTGAGTGTCTTAAGGGCTATCTCTCGAACGCCTTGGACGTTCTTGGTCGTTTGACATCCAAACATCTCGAAACTCCATATAGAATAATTGAACATCATTATAACTCTTTTATACGGTTCAAAAGCTCAATACGCACAAATATAAGCATGCATAGACATATGAGGCACATAGGTGACTAGTCATTGAACGTTTTGGTCGTCCCTTGACGTTCGCCTTTCAAATCACCTCAAACTTTACACACTGCCTCTAAAAAATATTATTAGTCATTTTAGGACCTTAGGAACTCAATAAAATCATGATAGGATCTACACACCCTATCTCATTTTGGGGCATTACAAAGGGATGATTCTTAACATCACTAAGTCTCTAAGTTATGTTTGTGGTGCACTTCACAACCATAAGCTAGAAACTATGCAACATGGTTTTTTTGACACTTAGTTCCTCCGTAATTTAGCCTCATTATCTAATACATAGTTTGTCACACCCGTGTCCTAGACCATAGATGAGACCGGCGTCGTTAACCTCTCAGAGGTCACAGACAAGCCTCTTCTTAGGTTTCATCATAATCATATAGTTAAATTTAGCGGAAAATTTAAAATTTTTTGACTTCGCTAAAATTTACTTAGACTTCATATAATTTCTGCGTAAGAGTGATATACTAACAGCTCAAAATAAATAACCATCTATTAACATATTGAACAATTTAAATGAAGAATTCATAATATCATTAATAGTTGCCAAACCGTCCTTATACAAAATCTTGAACAAATGTTTGAAAGGAAATGTTAGGGACAACATATATTAGCTATGTCTAATCTACTAAATATAGAGAACAACGCGTAGGCATCCTTGAACTCAAGAGGTCCTACCAACGTATGGAAGTACTAGTCCAAAAACCGTTAACATCTCTTCAATCTTCTTCAAGGACCTACACCCATAAAAATAGTAATTGTATATGAGTTAGTACACACTTGTACTAAGTATGGGTGTATGAACATAGACATATAAGGACTATGCATGATCAAGGAAAGCTCTTCCTATAACAACATGCAATTTTTGAAAAGTGAAGTCACTTTACTTTCCTATTTCGTTATTTATGAATCATGCTATGAATATGACATATTTTCATGTATTTAAAGCAAACAACTCATTTTCTATATGAACTTAAGACCTTGGAATCATGAACATAATTTTAGATCAACTCGAGTAAAATTAATAATTTTGCTCCCCTTAGGCCGAGAGCTCCTCTCCCCAGACTTAGTTTATTTTTAAGTCTTTTCTTCTTTTTGTTTTGTAGCTCAATAATCTCTTTTGATCGTATCTATACATAGGAGTGCAATTATTCATTGTAGTCCCATTTCTACAATGAATCAAGTAAGTAATCCAAAAGACTAAGGAGATTATTTGGCTACCCTACTCACAAGTTATTTTTTCTATTCTTCATAAATTGGGCATGAAGTCTTTATAAGCCAATCTTGATTTGATATGAACATTATTTGATCATTTTAATAATATGAAGATTATGAGGCATACATTCATACTCCAATCGATGAGGCATTATGTTTTACTTCCTTTATTAGCATAAGCTAATAACTATTAAAACTTCATTCTTATCAAACACTAGTGATTTGATATACTTATTCATTTGCTTTTTTAGTTCTCTTTGAACTTACATTTCTTCTTCTTTGATATCATGTTCGCTCTGAACATGCTAGGTTGACTTAGATTATGAATTCCATTGGAATCTTTCTGTATAATGACTGAGAATGACCTACATCATTGCTTAGTCTAACCTCACCCTTTGGTAATCCTATCCTAACACCCCTCATCTTCCTAGTTCTTTCTTTCTTTCTTTGTTTCTTACTTGCTTAAAGAAATATTTAGCATTTAACCGACATAGATCATGTGAGATAATATGAAATCTAGTGTCTTTCCCATACTGAAAAGAGGTGATTCACCGACTAATGTGTAACCAAATACTTCCTAGCTTTCATAGGTGGATCTACTAGCTAGTAACCTATGCTGGCGACATAGTTCAAAGACTAGCAGAATTTGGAGACCCTTATACACCATTATCATACTGTCATCTAACAAGGCTTACATGTCCTTGTTCAAGCTCATTACTAGTCTATCGGTGCTTAGCTCAATTTATCATACTTTACAACTTTTATAGTTGACTCATACATTATGGAAGCTTGCTTCTACTATGAGGTATGCTTAACTCAATGGATGACTTGTCATCCCTTTGTATACTTGATTAATATGAACTTAAATCTTACATTATCATTATGATGTGAATGAGACATTTCACACGATTTTGACACCCTCTTATGTGAGTATCTTTAACATAATTGTTTAGGTGCAAGCGATACTTGTCTTAGTTCCTTTAACACCCCATTCTAGGTAAATTTCATAACTCATAAGCTTTAAGTAATGTCATTTCACACCTTATCTTGTTCAATGTTATTTGGGAGTCTTGTACGATTCTTTATGAAAGTTATAAAGACTTATTAAATGTACTACTACGTTCACAAGTTCATTTAGATAGGGTATAATTGGACTTGTCCCAATCATTGGCATACCCTAGGTTATGAGTTCATTGAGTTACATCTTTTCAAGTCAATCTTTAACATGCATTTGGACTTACAAGAAACATCATAATTTACATTGGCCATATAAGATTAGTATGAATTAGTCATTTGCCAACTCTATGTCATATTTTTGAAATAATATTTCTAGGCAATTTATTGGCATAAAAAAAACATTCACTAAACACTTGTCATGATATTATCACTATCCAAGTCAATTATCTTTCGATATATACTATAGTATTCTAATCACATTAAGAAAGCCAACTTTTAACATATGATTAGGTCATAAAAACAATTCAGTGCTTAGTTTGGCCAAGCTATGAAGTTGATTTTGCATTGATGATTCATTAACTAGTTATGATCCTCATTCTTATTTCTTCTTGGAAACATTGCATTCCAAACACTTACAAACATATCTACATTAAATACACACAGTAATTGAAACCTTAATTCCTTTCAACAGAAAACATAAATTCAAAAATTACATGTAAAAATTTCATCTTCTCGAACATAATTGGGCATTACAACAATTCTTATCTCATGTAAATGATACTCTAATCATACAGATCTAACCTATAGGTCTCATTCAACATTATCGAATCAGAAAAATCTACATATAATGATCATTAAGCACCACATACCAACTACATGCTCAAGAATTGCATTATACATACTACTAGAATCAGAAATAGGGAGAACAAGGGAGATGAACATTCGACAATTTCATTGGGAACAACCCTAGATTTGGTTTTCTTGAATTCAAAACGTTTGAAAAGCATCCTGGCGAAACGAATCTAAGAGAGAAAACCCATACCATAATGTAGAATTGAATCTACGAATATAACCTCATACTTTGCACGAAAATCTTGAAGAATTTCCCTTGAAATCGCCTAAGGCAAAATAGAGATTATTTTTCTGTTTTTAAGTCTTGAGTTTCTAACCTAGTTAAACGTGAGTCTAAGTCTTAGGTACTTAATATTGACTAATTCAATTTAGTCACATTAACTTACTCAAATAAATTAATAAGCTAATTACCAAAATGCCGCTCCTAAATTGACTAAAAATGGGAGAGCATTTGACTTATCCAAATTTTTAAAATTTTCTAAGGGTTCAGGTAACATAATTGTTTTTAAATTAATTAATTAAGTTTCTAATTTAATTAATTAAGTTACCTAGGGTAATTACTAAAGTACCCCTAAGTCACTAGGACCATAAGCAACCTCTGTAGACTTTCCTAGGTTAGGTACTAGGATCTTTCTTTAGTTGGCTACTATGCTAATTTCACTAGATTAGGTCTTATGATTTCGGGCACACTAGTTAGTTTATTTTACTTATTCCTAGGTTAGTTTAGCTAGTTATGTACGTTAGTTAGAGCGTAGGATTGGTTAGGAAGCTACGCCCCACGTGTTTTTACCCGAAGCGCGTTTGCCCCCTAACCGCCCAATTCGGTTGGGCTTGGTCGTTTGGTCTCTTCGATGGTAGCACATGTGCTTGCACATTATCTTGCATATGTGTTGCTGCGCACATCTTGCACATGATCTTGCATATGTGTTGCTGCGCACATCTTCTCCTTAGGATCCTCAGTATGTTCTTTGGCACTGCTTAATCTACATGATCATTTAAAATGATCATGTGCTATGGTACCTAGGCTTAACAATTGGATGCCTCGTATTTAATGTGTCTTCATTGCAGGTACAATTCCTAAACAAACTTGGATTGGAACGTTTTAGCGTCAAATTATATCTTAAGTTACTTGTTAATACATAGAAATTGACTAACACCCTTAAGCCAATATTCACTAACATGCCCAATATTACTAAATATTGGGCATCGGGATGCCTATGTACCCCAATACATATTCTTAAAACATAATAGACTCTTAACTAGACAAATACTTTATCTAAAATGTTACAATTAAGAAAATCTATCATCCTAAGTAGAGATATCTCATATTCACATTCATACATGTATCAAGTAAGGGTCACAAGTCTACAAAAACAAGACACTATTAAAAATCCATAGGTACAGTTAATTTTGATTACTGACACTTAAACATTTATTCATACTCTTTGCATGTAAAGACATCAAAAAGTGATATGTCATGAACCCTAAAGCAAACAAAGAAAGGAAAGAAATAATAAGAGCTTTCAGAATCAATCAAGCATATCTTGATTGATATGATGAAATCAAGTAAAACATTCAAAAGGAAAGGGAATCACATATGAAACTATAAGAAGGAAAAAAGAATATGATCCTTAACTCAAAGGCCTGCATATGTAAGAACAAGGCAAGGCTGTCTCGAGTAAATATCTTTAAGATCAGAAATCACCAGAAAACTCAAGTCAATAATCAAGAAACAATCACAAGAGAAAATCAAGTCAAGAATCAAGGAAATCATCACTAAAAGAAAGCAGAAGTCATTTTACCACGCATATATTAATTATGGACATGGATTAGCAAATCACTCCAACTCAAAGAAAGCGAATCTACCATAGAAACATTCAAAATGGATATGGAAAACCAAATCGCCCCATTCAAGGAATCCAGCAGTATCCTTGATTGAAATACCCCCTTGGGTTTTCCTTTCAAAGAGCATACTCCCTCTTATATAAACCTGCCAGTATCTTAGTTGTTACGCACGCACTTCACTTGAACTTATATTTATATCTTCTTTTATCTTTCTCAAAACATTACACAACTTTGAGTGAACAATTTTAAATAAAAGAAAAAGAAAGATCTGAGTGTAGGTTATACAGGTAGAGGTTGTGTCAGAGAAGAAGGTCTGATTTGCTTATCAGATGGGCTCTTAATCGTAACATTCTGTAACACTCAAGTTCTCAACAAGCTCTTAAGGAAACCCATGTAACCCAAGGGGACTGAACTAGGAACCACATCGGTGATCTGAACCAGTATAAAAACACTCTGTATTATTTACTTACTGCAAGTTATTATTACTGTTTATCTCTTTTACTAACATTCTAGTGAATCGACTGACAGGAGTAGGAAGTCGACTTAAGGAAGTTTTAATTCACCCCCTCCTCTTGACTTTCAATTGGTATCAGAGCAGGTCTCACAAATTGAATGTCTAACCACACGTGAGAAAACATCAAATGCCACACTATCTAATTCCTGACATGTTTCTTCGACATGGGCACTCTTTACATCGACCACAATATTTTAATGGACAACATTACTCTCACTGGAAAGACAGATTTAGAATCTTTGTCTCTTCAAATGATCATCAAACATGGATATAAACGAAGAAAGGACCAAAGCCTATTCCAAGATTGACTGATAAAGATGGCACTGAAAATCCATTTGATCCTGAATCATTTGATCTCACTAACGAACAACAAGAGAGAATTCAAACTAATGCTAGGGCTATAAGTTTGTTTTTATTTTATGTGAGTGGAGCATAATATGATAAAATATAAACATGCAAAACTGCAAAGGAAATGTGGGACAAACTAGAAGTGACTTATGATGGAACTACTAATGTCAAGGAAGCTCGTATCAGCTCCCTTTTAAATGAATACGAACTGTTCAAAATGGCCAATGATGTAAATGTTGAATCCATGTTCTCAATGTTCGGCAAAATTGTCTGTGAACTAAAATCTCTTGGAATGGTGTATTCAAATTAACTACAAGTTAGCAAACCTGTCATAAGCCTTCCAAAGTCTTGGGAAACAAAAGCGTCTATCCTCAAAGATGAAGACTTGAATAATTTTACATATGATGAGCTTAGAGGTAAATTAATATGTTATGAACAAAATAATATCAACAGGTACAATAAGGAGGAGAAAAAGAAGATTTAGGCAATTATGGCTGAGAACTCTGAAATTGGAGAGGAATGAGATGAAAATCAAGACGAAGGAATGGCTCTTATCAACCATGGAGTAAGATAAATGCTCAGACAAAGAAAACATCGACCTCAACATGAGTTTAAGAAAAATGAGTTCTAACGATAAGATGGTCTATACTACTACTGTGGAGAACCTGGACACATCAAGCAAAATTTTCCAGAACAATGATTGAGAAATAATCGAAGAAATGAAGAAGCCTTGAGCCATGGAAAAACATCTGAAGATGATCATGATGACACTTCCAACATATGTTTCATGGAACTAGGTGAACAAAGTAAGGTAAGATCTATTAATTGTCCATATTATGATGATTTACAAGAATCTTTTGATATGGTTACTGACGAACTGCAAAAATTCATTGATGAATATAGTAAGATTGCTCAAGAAAAGAAAGATTGGTTAATTCTTCTTGAAGAAATACAGGCTAAAATCGACTTACTAGAAGAAAACATGGAGGACGTAAAATTGCAGTTGAACAATATGAAAAAACATCTAGTCATAGATCTGATAGATCCAAAAAGATCTATTCTCATTTAACGGAGAAGATTTCATGATTATATTTCAAACAGATCTATATCTAAGTCTCCTTATCTTGCTGCTGAAAATTATGGTAGTTTTTCTTGCTATACTTGTGATGACTTTGGTCACAAATCTTTTAACTGTAGGAAATGTTGTACTAGAAAATGGATTTGGAGAAAAAAAATTGTTAATCCTAACCCTCAAGGACCCAAAACTATTTGTGTACCAAAAAGAAATTAATCTACTTGTTTTGCAGGAGCTGGCAAAAAGAACCTTCATAAAGGGAATGTAGGTGGATGCTCCAGACATATGTGCAGAAAGAAAGCAAATTTTCTAACTCATATCAAAAACAATGCAGGGTATGTATGGTTCAGGGAAAATTCAAAAGGAGAAGTAGTAGGAGTAGGATTAATTGCTCTTGGATCATAATCAGAAGTATACCTGATAAAGTATCAAATGATTATTGGTTATGGCACATAAAACTTAACTCAGCATGCTGCCTTGGAAAATATGTCCTGAATTAACATAGTCATTGGGATTTTTCAAAATTAATAATTTAAAAGGACCATATATGTGACGCTTGTCAGCATGGTAAGAAAATTCGTTCTTTGTTCAAGCTCAAAGATATTGTAAGTACGACTAAAAGAATTTTATGTGTTAGAAGAATTTGTTTTTGTTGTTTTTTTATATTAACCCAAGAATGCATGAGATAGAGTCTATAGATGATGAAACTACTCTACAGTAAACATTGAGAACCTCTCAAATAGTTCTGATCATATTATAATTAAGAAGATGACTACTCCAAAACAAGACTTGACTAGATCAGCTCGAAACACTAGTATGCCCAGAGAATGGAGACATGATGCTAACTATTCAAACGAAGTAATCATCGGGAAACCAACTTTTTCAATTCAAATTATATCTTCAGGGAACAAGCAGGCCTTTGTCGCACTCGTCTTTTTGATTAAACCACAACGTATAAATGAAGCAATGGAAGATGAATCCTAGAAACAAGCTATGAAGGAAGAACTTGATCAATTCGAAAAAAAACAAACAAATCACAAAAATGATCTAAAAATATTCAAGTGGTACTTGCAAAATTTTTTGGACCTTCATCTCATTATTTTGAATAGTGAATACTTGGCAGATTGTTGCTACAACTATTATTCCTAGGAAAGGATTTCTAAGCAGTAATTCTACTCAAGATGTGCTTGCCTATAATAGCTACTTGAGAAGTATTGCTTTTTCAATTGATTTTTATGGTTCAATGAATACATGTTTAAAAGTGCTGAAGACACAAATCCCCTGACAAGCTTGCCATATGGGTAGCTCATCTCGCATATTATGTTGGATCACCTTGTGGATCTCCCTATGTTTTCTCTGGTATAGAGCATGTAAAGAGTTAGCTATCCTAGTGTTGCAGGACAATGATGAACGTGGTTTTGAGACGATTTACGAGGTTGCTGAAAAGGAAGGAATCTCTACAGTCAACTGGTTGATTCAGCAAGTTGATTCTCGCAAGAATAGAGTCCTACTCAAGTCCTATCTCTATATGTTTGAAAGAGTATTGATATCTATTATCCTTATAAGTGTTGCTCTGTTAATATCTAATATTTCCTTTTTTATCACTATCATGTATGTTTTTTTTCTTTTTGATTAAGACAAAGGGGGAGATTTTTGCTCCCACTATTTTCATACATACAGGGGGAGTAAACACAACAGAGAAGTCATGAAGATAGGGGGAGCTACAGTTCCTAACGGGATCTGCACACATAATGATCAGGCAAGTATCATTGACTCCAAAAGTATTATGCTAAATTGGGAATTAATTGTTATTATCAAAAAGGGGAAGAACGTTAACTCCATAGATGCAGTTGATATTGATAAATGAAACTTAAACATTTATTCATAATCTTTGCAAGTAAAGACATTGGAAAGAGATATGTCTTGATCCCCAAAGCAAACAAAGAAAGGAAATCAATAATAAGAGCTTCTAGAATCAGTAAAGCATATATTGATTGATATGATGAAATCAAGTAAATTATTCAAAAGGAAAGGGAATCACATATGCAACAATAAAATGGCAAAAGGAATATGATCCTTAAATCAACGACATGTATATGGAAGAACAAGCCAAGGCTGTCTCGAGTAAAGATCAAGAAGATCAGAAATCATAAGAGGAAATGAAGTCAATAATCAACAAATAATCACAAGATGAAATCAAGTAAATAATCGAGGAAATAATCACAAAAAGAAAGCAGAAGTGATTTTCCATGCACATATTAATTATGGAAATGGATTAGCAAATCACTCCAACTCAAAGAAAGCGACTACCATAGTCACATTCAAAATGGATATGGAAAACCAAATCGCCCCATTCAAGGAATCCATCAATATCCTTGATTGAAATAGCACTTGGGTTTTCCATTCAAAGAGCATACTCTCTCTTTTATAAACCTACTAGTATCTTAGTTGTGTAGCACACACTTCACTTGAACTTATATTGAAATCTTCTTTTATCTTTCATAAAACATTGTGTACCTTTGAGTGAACAATTGTAAAGAAAAGAAAAAGAAAGATTTGAGAGTACGTTATACAGGTAGAGGTTGTGTAAAAGAAGAAGGTCTGATTTGCATATCAGACAGACTCTTAGACGTAACATTCTGTAACAATCAAGTTCTCAAAAAGCTCTTAAGGAAACCCTTGTAACCCAGGGGGACTGGACTATGAACCACGTATGTGATCCAAACCAGTATAAAAACACTCTGTGTTATTTACTTACTGCAGGTTATTATACCTGTTTATCTTTTTTACTAACGTGCAGGTGAGTGGACTAACCAGAGGAGGAAGTCGACTTAAGGAAATTTTAATTCACCCCGCGCCACCCTCTTGACTTTAAGACACAACATACTTCACATATAACATACAACATATCATCCAAGTAGAACGTAAGAACAACGAAGTAAGACTTAGGTCACCCTATACACTACAATACGATCTTTAACATAACTACCACACAACTCATATGCCAATTAGAAAGAATCACGTATCAACTCTTAGACTACAAACATATTGACATAGTCATAGTCAAACATGATCACCTAATATAACTAGAAGAACACATATATTCATCTTAATCACAAGTAGATAGATATGATCATACTTCATATAAATCAATTACACAACTCATCATAATATATCAAGTATTTGCCGACAAGGCTATGATCATTACATACATAAAGTAAGGCCGAGGAGACCACATCATTCACAAGTAACGCACATAGCACCGCCACCATAAGATGACCATACCAATCAAAACATAATTTAAGACCTACATTACATAAAATAAATATAGTTAGGGAAGCGTACCACCTATTCATTCTCACCACTTCAATCATAGCTAAATGATCAAATACAATACCAAAAAGCCCTTACCCAGGGCCATGATCATCAATTCAATACAAAAGCCACATTAAAGAATGAATATAAATCAATTCAACATATATTTATCAATATAAGACAGCCTATATGTCAATCTAATACATTTATTACATCATCCAATAGCACCATTAAAACTACACTAGAGTTCATATGCATTAAGAAAATATCAATTACCATGGACTAGTCAAAGTTCATGGATTTCATGGGTTCATAGGTTAATTATGTTAAAATCACCTAATTAATATCAATCCAATAAATATTCAATGATTCAAAACCTTTAATATAAAAACCCTTGGATAGATCATGAAATTGACAAATTCATCTTTAGTAAACTTTAGAAATCTCTTTAAATTTTGGGCTTGTTGATGAAAAGAGTTTCAAGGATAAAAAACCACACTTCAATGAGGCTAAACCAAGAAATTGATAAATAATCATCAATGAAATCTCCAATCCAAGCTCTTCCTTGAGTTTTGCCTCCAATGGAATACTAGAGAATTTCTTAGAGATTTTAGGGTTTTGATTTGGATGAATGAATTCATCTAGGTATTTAGGAATTATAAATCCATTTAAAATACCTAGAATACCCTTAAATAAACACCCAAAATTTATTTGTTCATAGAGTAAATTTATGAATTCACCCTTGCAATTTAGAGTTAACTGCACAAAAGACAGTCACCATTGACGCCTGCCCATAGATGGACCGTCTGTCCACAAACGGACCGTCCTGGCTAGTCGTCATTTCGTTGAAGACTGGCCTGTGGGAGATTAATATCCCTGGCTAAGTATTGACCAATAGCAAAAAACGATGAGGCGTCGACCAGCTTACTGGCCATTGATTGAAGCAGTCAATCGGAGCTGGCCTAGATATCCTTGTCTTCAAATGAATGGTCCTTCCTCAAGGAACCTTGGTTGATCCTTGGGGATATGTTCGCGGACGTTTAAAAGCCTAATATGATCGTATATGAGTTTAAAACCTCCTGCATCAATTTCATCCAAACCGCATAAGCTTATGACACACACATAACAACATAAAAATATGCATGAGGACTATAGGTGGCTAATCTGCGAATGTCTTAGTCGTCCCTTGAATTTTTACTTCCAATTCACCCAATACTTTAGACACTGATACATTACGACATTATAAGAAATTTTATGAGCTTACACTCTCATTAAAAACATGTAGGATCTAGTTAAACCTACGTTCTGTTAGAGGTATTAAATTATTACACACATGGACAATATTCATCCTCGAATGACACTTGCCACTCTCCGAACATTTCCAAGAGTAGTGACTCACCTAACAGCTAATAACCATACCACATAAAGAATTATACAATACAAAAATCTATAAGAAACATCAATTTTACATAATCAAGAGACACACAATACAACAAGACGATAGAAACTCATTCTACAAGTCACCATGCAATAAGACTCACACCCTTCATTACAAATAGAAAAAACTCATTATATATTTGTTATCATGCTCATATATATCAGTAAAACCAAACTACAATAATTTTCAACCAAATAATGAATTAGTAAATTTTCCAAAATTTTCATAGTGAGCTAAATTCCCTGGGAGTGAAATACTTCAAAATTCAAAAAATGCAACATTTAGGCAATTGATGATGGAAACATGATAATATGAAAGATAAAATTATATAAACTCATTTTAAATCATAATCATAACTTCAAAAAATGCACTATTCAATGAATCCATGAAATTCAAGTCCAACAAGACTCCCAAGCACCATGCACATGCCACATACTTCTATGACCATCTAGCCCATCTAATAACCATACTCCCCCACATAGAAGGAACTCATAGCACTAATGAGAGAACTAAAAGAACTAACCATTATCATCATCACCCTCATCCGGCTTTGATCCTCTAGACTGGAGTTCATAGAAACGATTTTTCTTTGGAGCATCACCTTTCGGAGGATTATAAGCAACTTGCCTACCATCTCTAGTAGGACAATCTGTCACATTGTTTACATATTTACCACATCCGAAAGAACTCCCGGTACCCAATAGGCATTCCCCATAGTATGTCTTTTCACAAGTAGCACATGGAAGCTTACCAACTTGAAAACCACTACCTTATTTTAGTTTTACCTTAGCACCCCTAGGTTCTTCTTGAGTTCAAACCTTTTTCTTGAACCTAGGTTGGTTTTGATTCCTTGACCAACTTCTCTTCAAGTTTCTAGCAATCCTACCAAGCTTAGACTCCTCAATGGATTGAGCATAAACCATGTTTCTAGCTAGGGTTATATATGTCACATCCGGGAATAGGCCCTACATGTAACCGGCGTGGCCCTCCTCTTTGAGGGCTAATACTAGCCTTTTAGCTTGCATAATCACATTTCATAAGTCAAATTTAGCGAAAATTGAAAACATTCGTAGGTCAAATTTATAGACCATTCATATAACAAGATTACTTAGCCATCTACTTTTATTGATCATAAGATTATAAAATATAACATAGTCATAATAGTAGTCTCATCTTATAACCATCTAATAGGAGTGTAAGAACTTGGGCACAACCCATACTTCAAGTAAGAATGCCTCACATGGGATATACCATGTTTCATGCTTAATGAAAAAAAAAATAACGTAATAGTCTTAAACTCAAAACAACTCAATTAATAGGTAGTGGCATCGCTCTCGAAAAGTGAGGACCTACCCTACTTGGATGAATAAGAGATCAAAGCTTTTTTCAAGTCGTCTTCAAAACCACTTCAACGACCAGAACCTAAAATGTTGGGGAAAAGGCAAAAATGGTGTTAGTACACCACTTGTACTAAGTATGAGACCATATGAACACATACTTTGAAAACATTCTAAGAAAAGGGACATTTCATAAAGGTATGCAATTTACTTTGAAAAACACTTATGCATAATAGACAAGACCATACCAAATCACTTAGGATATTTATTGAGCCATACGAATGTATATTACTAGACTTATAAGACAAACCATAGTAAAGTAAATGAATATACAAACATGCTTACGTCTATATTCAATATAAATCTATCATCAAGTTATAACATCAACAAGCATGACTAAGAGTACATTTAAACATAACCAATGGAAGAGAATGACCATAACCCCTATCAAGTCAACAAGTGCAATGACCAAGAAAAGCCCCATAACCTCACTCAATCATGTAACTCAACAAAAACCATGACCAATATCCACTTCTCATAACATGACATTAAAAGTGTAATATATCATACTTTTTGCATTATAGACCACATACATGTTCATAAGGGTAATGGACATCACATATCAACATTAACATGTAAGATCATCATATCCTGACTATTTACGTCTATAAGCATATTCATACATAAGAACATTTTCCTATGACTTCCCTTAAGTTTAACTAGTCCAATGTATAGGTAGAGTCCCATACCACTACCTAGACTAAGATACACCCCTTAGGTAAGCTTAGTTAGAGTTCATTCCTTTAGTTTATTTTACCTATTGGGAACATCTTGCCTTAACCGAATAATACAACATGAGCTAATGTGGAATCCGTTGTTATGGAACCCTACACCAAAAGAAGGAAGACTACTTGCCAAGGTATTACCAATAAATGAACATAGCAACTACGTGGATCTACTAGCTAGTAAAACCTATGGGGGCAACATAGTTCAAAAACTAGGAGATATTGTTGGGACCCTCTTTATGCTACATGCATTATTGTCTCCAATCTCAAGAGTACATTACTGATCATACCTTTTCTTTGTGGTGAGGGACACTCCTCACTCTAATTCACTCGGTGCTAAGCTAGAGTCCGTTTTTGAAATGTCTTTAATGCCTTTATTTATTATCATAGCGTATTTTAGGTCATAGGGTTTAACCCTTGTATAACATCATCATCATCATAGCTCTATCGGAGTTTCATGTGTATTGTCCATTGATAATAATTAATATAGGTGAGGTTAGAACATTAACATTCTCATATCATGATAAGGCACATTGGTAATCATTCACCATCCTTATAACATTATATCTTAAGTCAACACCTAACAAATCATAGTAAAGACGTTTTAATTAAACATCATACAATCCTATAAATCCTATTACATGGCATTATCCAATACAAAATCATGACATTATCACAATCAACCATAATTTTAACTAAAGGATAGGGGTAACAAGACATACCTAGTCTCCTTCATAGTTCATTATCAAGGTCTTACCCCAAACCCTCAATTCAACCAATTTGGATATATCATCATAAGTCAATAACCAACATGATAAAAAGTCTATACAAATAACTACATCACAATTCAATACTAAATCAAAGCTTAAGACAAGATACATAGGTCAATTCACAACATACTTCATAACCTAGATCGTCTTCTCAGGAACTAGAATGAAAGACTAAAAATCAAACTAATTCATTCATAATTTGTGTAACAACATAATTTAGTAGTAGTTCAACAAATAACCAAGTCAATCGAACCAATACAACCTAATTAATATCAAGATCAAAACCTAGGGTTAAGGGTCATCTTCTACAAACTAGACCAAAACCATCAATATATATCATAATAAGTTAGAATACATGTTAATCCATTAATATACAAAAGAAATCATAAATAAATCAATTGATAAGATCAATTTCGTATTGCATGAAAACCAACTTGAAAACTCCATTTTAAGCAACAAAATTTGATGGAATCCTTTATGGAAAGAGTCTCAAAGGTGAATTAGATACCACACCTTGTTAATTGATGAATATTGATGGAGAAACCATGGTTACATACCTAGATCCGTCCCTAGATTGGTAATCAATGGAGTATTCACTAGAGAGATAAAGAAGAGAGAAAGAAGTGACTCTTGGGTTTTTGAGTTATGACCTTAGGTTAGGGTCTTTATATAGGTCATTAATTAACCTAATTACACCTCCCTTAACCATCAACTAATCACCTAGCCTCTTAATTAATTAAATGGAAGTAATTAAAAAATATATTTCAGAAATTACAGGTCCCATCGATGGGCTACGATCGATGGATCGTTGGTCTATCGACGGACGGTCCTTCCCTCTATGTTACACATCCGTACACTTGGTTAGAGACTGTGAAAATGGGCCCTCCAATAATTTGTCTAAGTTTTATTAGACGGATGGAATTGACCTCCCATCGATAAACAGACGCTCCATCGTTTGCCTATATAGGTGAACACTGCCTAGGCAGTCTTGACCCCATAATGTATATCCTTGGGGAGTTATACCCAAAATTATTGAACATTAATCATCTTAAATACATTTTCTACACCTTTCCACCAATTTTCATGAGTTTCCGACTCGTAAAAGCTAGTCAAAGGGGTTAAGGCACGCTAGTACCTCATTGAACTAGTTTCCATACGTCATGGACGTTCTAGGACGTTATGGTTTCTAGAATTTCTAACTGACTTATATTTATTAAAAGAGACCTTAAAACAGAGTATAAAACTTAGGACACTTATGTTAGGTTCTAGATACGTCTTGTATTTTAGAAGTGTTACAATATTATCATGGAACATGGTCGTACGACATTTTTTTTCACTAGGTCAACGATCGTGGTCACAAACCTACTCAACTCATCCCTTGGGTTAGACACTAAGGATGAAGAATATCTAGACAACATAGAGAACACCAATTATTATTCTCAAGTATCATATTGCCTTGCTTGAGATTGATAAACTCTTCTTCCTTCATCTCCCTCCTCTAACGGGGAAAGTGCTTTCCTAGAAAAGATTCTTTAAATTCTTCCCACTCAATAGGACCCGACTCAACCGGCCTATTATCTTTCCATTGGGTGTACCACAATTGATAAACATCCTTCAATTGATATGAAGCTAACTCTGCCTTCTCCCAAGAAGTAATCCCCATGGCACTAAACACCTTATATATACTATCTAGAAACTCTTGGGGATCCTCTCCCACCTTAGAGCCAAGAAACATATGAGGATTCATCTCACAGAGTATCTCAATCTAGATGTCAAAATGATCTCCACATCATTCACTCTATGCTCACTGCCATATCACACCCGAAATCTATACCCTAGATGAGACCGGGTCGTTAACTTCTCAGAGGTCACAAACAAGACTCTTGTTAGATTTCATCACAATCATACAGTTAAATTTGAAGAAAATTTAGAATTTTTAAAACTTAATGAAGTATACTTAGACTTCATATAAATACTTTATAAGAGTGATATATTAATAAGTTCAAACTAAAAAACTATCTAGTAATAGATTGAACAAATGAAATGATGAATTCGTAATATCATAATAGTTTGCAAAAACAATCTTCATACAAAAGCTTTGAACAAATGTTGAAATGAAACGCTAGAGACAACATGCACTAGCTATGTCTAATGTACTAAAGCTATAAATAAAGTGTAGCCATCCTCGAACTCAAGAGGTCCTACCAAAGTCTATAGGTACTAGTCCAA
The DNA here is from genome assembly GCF_001406875.1 of Solanum pennellii. Classification (NCBI taxonomy): domain Eukaryota; kingdom Viridiplantae; phylum Streptophyta; class Magnoliopsida; order Solanales; family Solanaceae; genus Solanum; species Solanum pennellii. The sequence goes on along the minus strand of NC_028645.1, from coordinate 48,216,517 downwards.
ACAGCTTCCAACGAATCTTCAATCTTCTTCAAGGACCTAAGCCTATAAAAATAGTAATAATATAGTAGTTAGTAAATACTTTTACTAAGTATGGTTGTATGCACATAAACACATAAGGACTACACATGATCAAGGAAATCTCTTCCTATAGCAACATGCCATTTCTGGAAAGCGAAGTCACTTTACTTTCATAATTTGTTATTTATGAATCATGGTATGAATATGACATATTTTCATGCATTTAAAGCACCCAACCTATTTTCTATATTAAAAAAGGACCTTGAAATCATGAAAATTATTTTAGAACAACTCGAACAAAAATCATTATTTTTGCTCTCTCTTAGGCCGAGAGCTCTACTCCCATGCCTTAGTTTTTTTTCCAATATTTTCTTCTTTTCGCTGTGTAGTTCAATGATCTCTTTTGATCCTATGTTTTACTTATGAGTGTAATGATTCATTGTAGTCCCATACCTATAATGAATCAAGTAAGTATTTTAAAGGACTAAGATAATGTTGACTACCTTACTGACAAGTTATTCTTTCCATTCTTGTTAAATTGGGCATGAAATTGTTACTCCCCGAATGAGACCGGCGTTAACCTCTCAGAGGTCAAAGACAAGCCTCTTCTTAGCTTTCATCACAATAATACAGTAAATTATGTGGAAAAAATTAAAACTTTTAATATACTAATGAAGTATACTTAGACTATATACTTAAGATTTATAAAAAAATACGATAATGTAAAATTGTCTCACATATATAGAAACCATATAAGAATTCCAAATTTGAAATTATCTAATAATAGTTAACTGCCATAAAGGTCTTATTACAAAAGAATCTAAAAAACCTAATGGAAATAGCGTATTCTTAAAACATCTAAATATCTAAGTAAGCTAGAATATGAAAGATAGCATCCCTGAACATGAGGACCTACCAGGACTTGGAGAAAGAGTTCAAAGTTTCTTCAAATCGACCTCCTTAAGCTTCAATGGCCGAAACCTACAGTTGTAGTAATGTAAAGTAATGGGGTTAGTATTCCACATGTATGAAGTATGGGTACATGCACATAACACATAAAGACATGCATGAAAAATAATCATTTATCATATCTTTAAAAAACATGCTAAGCCACATGGAAATCTTCAATGCGCATACCACATTAAATATAACAATTAAGGATTTAGTTGACATCAAACATTAACATAATTAAAGACATATTATCATTGTCATGTTGACTTTTCATATTCAATCAATCACATAACTCAACATACAAAACACTTACCAATGATCCCATGCCCAACCTACAAATGGAATGGTCATGTGAAGTCCCATAACCCCACACAACCAAGTAGATAAGATAGGATACCAAAAGTTAAACTTTGCATCATATAACTTGTAACATAATTAGTCATCACTTCATATAGCAATATAACCAAATAACATATTAATCATAATAGCCAACATTCATAGAAGAGTAAAATCAGATATAATAAACATATATATTTCATATCATCATATATATTAAGAACAATCTCCTAGGAGTTCCCTTAGAGTCAACTTGTGCAACCTCTAGATGGCGTCCCATACCACTACCTATACTACGCGAACTCTTCAAGTCACCCTAGTTGATGTTCACTTACTTTTCATTCGTTTTACATGAAGGAACATAAGCCTTACCGACATAGATCATGTGAGCTAAAAATTATATCCGGTGTCTTCCCCACACCTAAAAAAGGTGGTCTACCGGCCAAAAGTAGAACCTAACATGACATAGCTTTCAAGGTGAATCCATTAGCTAGTATCATTTGGTGGCAAAATAGTTCAAGAACTAGGAGATTTATTAGAGAACTATAGTTCCACATTACATGGCTGCGTCAATCTCATGAGAATCATTGTGAACCTACCTTCCCCTAGGGAAGGAACAGTTCCCATATCTAGTTCATTAGTGCTTAGCTTAAGTCCCTTTTTCTTGAAATAACCTTTAATTTTTTTTTCAAAATAAACTTATCATAGGTCATAGGAGATCATCTCTTTTTATAACATGATCATGAGCTCTTTTAGATTAGATAAGACTTGTCCTTTCATCGTAACCTTTCTTTTGTGAGATTGACATAACATTATTACCTTGTGTAAGGCATACAAGGGATATCATAAACATGCATAATCGTTTACTTATCATGATCTTACAATTTACATATTCGCAGTCAACATATTCACATAGCAACATCATACGTAATTTTCATAACATAGCATCACAACTTATAGGCTAACATAAACATCTTAGAGTAATCACAATTTTAGAAGACTTACCTCTTGTTTTAAAGAACCTTATTCATCATGCAATATTCATAATAATACTTACAGAAATACTCAATGAATTAATGAAGAACTACTCATAAAATTATAAACAAGATCAATACATAGCATAGGAGAAGGTAAACAGGTCATTGAAGGGTTCATTCAAGTCTTAATTCCAATCCTAACGTTTACACATTATCAAATACCATAAACAACCCATTCAAAACCGTCACTTAGAGAAATATCATGTACCACACGTCATTCAAGCATTATGAATAAAATATAAACAATTCCTGTGAAATTATCTATGGAAAATGATTATTTTTCATTAAAAAAATGTAGGGTTAGGAAGAAAATACGTTTTGTAGAGTTAAAACCCTAGTATTTGAAGTAATTGAAAACTTATCTTGAAAGGACCTCTTGAGTAAAGGAATCCCATGAGTGAAAATCCATACCTTATAGATGAAGAATCCATGAAAATCTAATTGGAAAATTCGAAACATTCGTCGTCTTCCTTAAGCTTGTCTTGTTCTTCAATGGACTTCGGAAGTGTTTCTTGAGAGATAGAGAAATTTAGTTTGATTCTGATTTTGGACGTGTAAAAGCGGTCTAAAGTTGACCTAATATCAATATATAGACGTCCCAAGAATTACCCTAAAGACCCTCCACTTAAATTACCTAAAACTCCCCTCCTAGATTGACTACAACTAGAAGAACATTTGACTAGGGTCTCGGGTTTTATCTAGAATTTAAATTAATTTATTAAGTTGTTAATTAAATTAATTAAGTTATCTAGGGCAATTAATAAAGTACCCCTATGTTTTTAGGACCATAACCAACCCCTTTGGACCATCCTAGGTTAGGTACTAGGATGTTTCTTTAGTTAGTTACTCGGCTAGTTTTACCCGGTTAGGTCTTAAGTTGTCGGGTGCACTTGGTACATATTTTTTTCCTAGATTAGTTAGATAGTTAGTTATGTTAGTTAGATCCTAGGACTGGTTAGGACGCTAAGCCCCATGTGGCTTTGACCGATGTGCACCTGCCCCTAACCACTCTAACCAAATCGGTTGGGCTTGTCTTCTTGTCTCTTGGCAGAAGCACATGTGTTGCTATGCCCTTCTTGTTGTCCAAAAGATCCTCCATTTACTTTGTCACTTATTAATCTACATGATCATTTTAAATAGTTAAGTGCTATGGTACCTAGGCTTGACACTTGGATGACTTGTACCTAATTTGCACAACTAATAAATTAATATTTTATCTTAGGGTGTTCATTGAAGGTACAATTCCTAAACAATCTTGGATTTTGGAATTTGAACATCAATGTGTATGCTAAGTTACTTGTTAATACATAAAAATTGACTACAACCCTTAAGCAAATATTTTCTAAGATGGCCAATATTACAAAATATTTGACAATGGGATGCCTATGTACCTTAATACATATTCTTAAAACCTAATAGGCTCTTCACTGGAAAACTGTATTTTCTAGGAACATCAATTTAAGCATTATGAAATATATTAAGCTCTATTCTAAGTCATTAAATTTCCTAAGTGTTACGAAAATCTTTATAAGACAATCCTTATTGGCTAGGCCAATTATTTGATCATTTGCATAATATGAAAATACTTGAGCATATATCTTTATTTGCATAAGCCAATAACTTGTTAAAACTTCATTCTTATCAACCACTTATGATTTGATATACTTTAAGCTCTTGCTTTATTAGTTCACTTTGAACATACATTTTTTCTTCTTTCTTTCTTACTTTCGTAAAGTAATCTTTAGCATTAAGATCATTTGAGATAACATGAAATCCAATGTCTACCCAACACCGAAAAGGGGTGGTTCACCAATCAAAGTGAACATACATCATGTGAGTTATGAAATCCAATGTCTGCCCCACACTGAAAAAAAGGGTGGTTCATACGCTAAAGTGAAACCAGGTCTTGTGTCTTCCCCATACCGAAATGTGGTGGTTCACGACTAAAGTTAAACCAAATAATTTCTTTGAGCATCGAGTGATATAGATCATGTGGGATAAACATGAAATCCAGTGTCCGCCCCATACTGAAAAGGGGTGGTTAACATGCCATGGTAAAACCGGATACTACCTAGATCTCTTAGGTGGAATCCACTGGCTAGTTCCTATGCTGGCAACATAGTTCAAGGATTAGGAGATTTAGAAGACTACTTATCCACCTTGATGGCAGCCTCATATCACGAGGCTTATATGTGCTTATACGATCTCATTGCTAGTCTATCCGTGCTTTGCTCAATTTCTTATACTTTTTAACTTTTTGAGTTGACTCATACATTATGGAAGCTTGCTTCTAATACGAGGTACTTTGAACTCAATGGATGACTTGTCATCCCTTTCTTTACTTGATGAATGTGAACTTAAACCTTACATTATCATCATGGCGTTAATGATTCTTGTCTCACGATTTCTAACACCCTCTTAGTATCTTTAACAGAGCTCAATGGATGACTTGTCACCCCTTTCTTTACTTGATGAATGTGAACATAAGTCTTAAATTATCATTATTGTGTGAGTGAGACTTGTTTCACTAATTCTAACACCCTCTAATGTGAGTATCTTTAGAACAATTGTTTAGGTGCAAGTGAGACTAGTCTGACTTCCTTTAACACCCCCTTCTGGTAAATTTCATACCTCCTATGTTTTTAGTTATGTCATATCTCACCTTATCTTGTTCAATGATATTTTGTAGTCATATATAATACTTTATGAAAGTTGTAAGGACTTATTCAATGTGCTAATATTCACAATTTCATTTAAATAGGGTATGTTGGAACTTGTCCCAATCATTGGCATACCCTGGGTTATGAAATCATTGAGTTACAACTTGTCAAGTCATTCTTTAACATGTATTTTGCCTATCAAGAAACATTTTAATTTATGTTGGCCATGTAAGATTGGTATGATTTAGTAATTAGCCAACTTCATATCATATTTTGGAAAATAAAATTATTGGCCAATTTATTGGCATAAGCTAAACTTTAACTAAACACTTGTCAAGATATTATCATTAGCCAAGCCAATTAACTTTATGTATATACTATACTAATCTCATTATTTTAAGAAAGCTATCTTTTAATCAAATGAACAATTCAGTGCTTAATTTTGCCAAGCTATAAAGTTGGTTCGGCATTGAAGATTCATTAATTATCTTTTATTCATATCTTATTTTTTCTTGTAAATGTTGCATTCCAAATACTTACAACCGTATCTATTGTAAACCAAAGAGTAATTCGAAACCTTCATTCCTTTTCAACAGTGAACTTGAATTTCATAAACGACTTAGCACAATTTCATCCTTTCAAACATGATTAGACATTAAACATACGATCTAACCTGTAGGTATCATTCGACATTATCAAATCATAGGAACCTACACATAATGATCAGTTAGCTCCACATACCAACAAGATTCTCGAGATTTTACATTATACACACAATTAGAAGTCAAAAATAGGGAGAACTAGGGAGATGAACATTTGAAAATTTCATTTGGAACAACCCTAGTTTCATATCTCTTGAATTCAAAATGTTTGAAAAGCCTCTTGGGGAAAGGAAATAAAGAGAAAAAAACCATACCTTACTCTAGAATTTAATATACGAAGATCACCTTGAACTTTGCATGAAAAATCTTGAAGAATAGTCTTGAAATTGCCTAAGAGAATTCAAGAGTATTTTCTGTTTTTTCTTGTGTTTTTCTCACTGTTTTCCGTCGTGCATTTCTACTATATAAACACGAATATAAGTCTTAGGAACTAATATTGACTAATTAATTTAAGCTAATTAACGTCATTAAATAAATAAGTTATCTAATTACCAAAATGCCCCTACTAAATTGAATAAAAATAGGATAACGTGAATCTAGGTCAAGTAGGTGATGCACCTTATTGTTCACATCAAACAGCTTAAAAGGTCAAACTAGGTGATGGAACTAGTTGCTTTCACTTGGGCTTTATCCATATTAGACTTGGCAGATTTGGCTGCAGGGATTTCTTTTAAATTTTATGTTCATTTAATAGGTTTGGGCTTCAAGTGACAACCCATTAATATAAGACTAAATCTGGTCCATCAAACTTGGCCCTTTAACTATATTATAGCTTAAGTAGGTGATGCAGCTGCTATCTTAAATTAAGCCAAGCAGGCAACTCAATTATTTTTATTTCAATTCTGAATGTTAAAGTGGTATTAGAGCAGATCATCCTAGGGAGTCTACAAAGTTGTGTTTGTGTAGAGTCTTGCTTATGAATGTGTTGTGCACCACATCTATAAACATGAGGCTAGGGGACATGTAGGAGTTGTCTCATTTCAATCATTTCTTAGATCGTGCGATAGAACAAGTGTTGTAGGTGAATCATATCTAATTTCTCAATTGTTTTATTATAGCAACGATGTCGGTTATAAGAAGGAGTAAAAGTACTGGTAAACGAGTAGATGTGGCTTCCCAAGAAGGAACATGCCAACCACCAAGCACATGTGCTTGAACATGTGCTTGCACATGTGTTTCTACTAATTTCTTCTTGTTCCAAGGATCCTCACTATATATTTGGGCATTGCTTACTCTATATGATCATTTTAAAGAATCATGTGCTATGGTACATAGGTTTGACACTTGGCTACCGTGTACCTAATGTGTGTAAGCTATGAAATAAAAAATTTTAGATTAGAGTCTTTATTACACGTAAAATTCATAAACAAACTTAGATTGGATCAATTGAACATCAAGGTGTATCTTAATACATAGAAATTGCTAACACCCTTAAGCCAATATTCTCAAACATGCCCAATATTACTTAATATCGGGCATTGGGAATCCTATATACCCCAATACATATTCTTAAAAACCTAATAGGATCATCACTATACAAGTACATTTTGTGAAATATTATATGCCCCTAGTAACATTGGTAGTCAAAGCTCGCTAACGTAATGAAAGCCTCTCTAATCTCTTCATTGGTCATTTTCGGGGGTACCGCCGAAACATCATTACATCCACCCACAATAGGGACTTGAGAACCTTGAGTAACTTGCTCAATTTGAGAAGGAATATCCTCATCAACCCTTTTTTCTTCCAACTTTCTAGAAGCCATCCTTCTAGTATTCATATTCTTTTAAACACAAGCAGAAACATTAAGAAGGACTTTCATAACTTTTACTCTACGGTACAACACAAGTGTAGAAAAGAAAGCAAACTCTATCGTCCTATATCTTTTTACCCATAGATGTGTCGCGACTCACACCGATGGTAAAGACTCTACTAGAAATTACTTTATGAGACTTTTGGATTCCTAAGACTATTTTCATAACCTATGCTCTGATACCCTATTTGTTATGACCCGCACCTATACCCTAGAAGATAAGGTATTCTTCGTGTCATGACGCGGCGCACTTGACCTCTCGGAGGTCTTATACAAACCCTACCATATCTTTCATCGCATAAGCCTAAATGATAAGTAGTGCAGAATTAAAAGTTTTCGCAACATTCGAATAGTCTTCAAAAATCATTTTCATATAAAAACCATAGGAAATACGAAATCTCATATCAACAAATCCTTGACACCATAATACCTGGGACAAGGCCCATACACTAGAAATATAATACTACAAAGTCTATTACAATACATCAATAAATGAAACTGAATACATCTATGCCCTCGAATAAAAAGAGGACATACTTCAAACTTGCTTGAAAGATCCTATTATCCAAGCTACTCCTAAAACCACCTTCACCTATGAATCACTTTGGAGATAGATAAAAGCATGGAATTAGTACAATCATATGTAATAAGTATGACATAATACATAAAATCATGAAAACAAACATTTATTGGAAATATGCTCTTTTTGGATTAAAAAATCTTAGTATAAGCATAATAATAACATTTAACACCATAGAAACACATAAGCAATTTATAACTTTTTAATGGCATTACAGTGACTTAGGTCACTGTTACAGTGAATGGATTCACTATTAAAGTGAAGTTCCTCAACTTCACAATGACCCCTTTCTAGGATGCAATATTCTCACTAAAAGCTATCCTAAGACTCACATAAGTAAGACAAACAAAGACCGACCATACACAATCACTAGGAACACCTAAATGATTCTTTAGAACACCTATAAGGAATTAAACACACTTACAATACACCAAACACCTGAACATGAGATCCTCCTACCAATGGTGATTCTAATGTTCACTTGAGTGAGTTGTTAAGCGATCGCTCATATAATTCCTTCAATCACACTTAATATATCCATTAGATTACCTAGGATAAGATCATTATCACCTTATACAATCACCTATATATAATATGACATTCTCCTCCCAATGGTTATCAAAAGACTTACTTAAGTGAATTAAGAAAGAATGCCCATGTAAGACCCCCAAAATGAGTTAATATGTCTAGATACTAACATGGTTGTCTTAAGGTTCTAATGTCCTAAAATTACTTATAATATGGTATTAATTCAGTGTGTAAGGTTTCAGGTTATTTGGAGATCAAACGTCTAGGGACGACCAAGACTTTCGATGACTAGTCACCTATGTGTCTCTTGTGTCTATGTGTGCTTATATATTGTATGTCATTATATTTTGAAGTATTTATATGAGTTATAATGATTTTTATAGACAGTATATGGAGTTTCTTTAATTTTGGAGGTCAACGTCCAAGAATGTCGAAGACGTTCGAAAGTTAGCAGTTCAGACGCTCATGTGTGTCTTGATAGGGCCTTGGATGTTTGGACTGTCACGACCCAACCCGACGGGCCGTGACTAGTGCCCATTTTGGACACTCACATACAAACCTATTAAGTATAAACAACTGAAACTAAGACAATATAGAATTTAATCAAATCAAGCCAACCCCAACGCCATATATATATAAAGTGGATCTGTCTCATAAGGAGTCATAACCATTCAACCATAACAACATATGCGAGCCGACAAGGCCGCCACTATCCAAAGCATAATAGCGTATGCAAGCCGACAAGGCTGCCACCACACAATACACAATGATGTACGCAGCCGACAAGGCTGCCCCTGAACAAGCGGACATCCCAAACAAACCATGTCCAGACCATTATCCAAAACATATATATACAACACACATAATGTCTACAGACCTCTAAGAGAATAGTAGTGAAACTCGACAGGACAGGGGCCCGCCGTACCCATAGACAAGCAAAAGACTACACAGAAAGTTATGTACCAAAACGACTGGGCTCCGGAATAGTGGAGCTCTCCCAATCAGCATAGTAGATATCCTAGGCGGGAGGATCCCCTAACTGTGCGTATACACCTGCGGGCATGAAACGCAGCCCCCCGAGGAAAGGGGGTCAGTACGGACAATGTACTGAGTATGTAAAGCATAAGGTAAAGATGAAAGGATAACAACATGATAAGCCGAAAGAAGATATCGCTACACATGTACCTTTTAAGTGAAAATCATGCATATTTTTAACATATAAGGTGCCCAGCTTCCCTAGTAAGGGGCTCGGCAAAATAATCATCATATATATACATCATACGTACCCGTCCCTCTAGTGAGGGACTCGGTGAAATAGTCATCACATCATCTCCGTCATCATCATCATCATAACCATCCTCATCACCAATCATATATATAATATACATACCCGGCTCTCTAGTGAGGGACTCGGTGATATATGCAAGAAACTCCGCACGAACATTACCCGGCCCGGGACTCGGTGAAATGATAAATGACTCTATGCACGAGCAGAATATTATGAGCAACCATATGCAATTAAAATCATTTCTTATAACTCAATAGAACAATCAACGTGAACCAGCAAGGAGTATTACCAAAGATTAACGTTTTATCAAGATTATGAACCTTTAATACGATATGGAAACATGAAATCTCAATGATTCTAAGAAGCACTACCATAGATATGAGAAATCACCATAGCCTTAGATATAGCCGATATATAGAGGAATAGTTGTGGAAGCAAGAATATACGTCACCTAGACGCTCTATAAGTATGTATCAAACATGTCCGTCATTCTCTCATTTTTAAAAGTCATGCCAAACAAAGAAAGAAAGGATAGCGTTACATACCGTATAGTCGAGCCGCATGTCCAATATTTACTGCTCAATCTATTAATTTGTAACAAGCAACAATCGTGCCCCAATTAGATAGACGTCGCGCTTTACCACTTATTGTAAGCTAGCTAATAATCTAACAAAAATCCGGCAGCACTTCCCCTATTTTCCTTACTTCGTCCCAATCCCACAACCCAAATTATCCACAGCAATACCAATAACACATATAACCCAACGAATCATATTAAACAGGCCCCCCCCCCAAAAACTGTTCCGTCTCGGCAACCATAGTAACGAAACAACGACACACCGAGCGATAACTCGCTTTATAATTCGCAACACATCTACCTTATCGTATTCATCCTTTGGAGTATATACCCATAACAACATTAACATATACATAACGCCAAAACAGAATTTCCTGCATTTTGCTTTAATCAAAACAGCCCAAACACTAACACGACACCACTAATAATCGGATTATGGTTTCCGTTCATACTTAGCACATTCAATAACTAAAACAAATTTTCTAAGCTACTGGTCACGCCCCCTTCTTAACACTAATGGCTAATTAACAACGGCATTCTAAGGAAATAACACACTAAGCAAAGAGATTACTAACCAAATTCTTTTGTAGCTGCTGGCCGAGAGTTGCATGGTTGGTTTTCTCCATTTCCATGGCTGCCTAAGCTAAGTGGTGAAGAAGATGATATGTTTGCAATGCATTTCACCACCTCATTCATAATATGAAGTGGAGGCAGCCCCCCTCTACACGTGCCCCACTAAGGGCCAGCTCCCAATCTGATTTCTTTTAATGTGTTGAGTGGTGGGGCCCACTTAATTAATTTTATCCTAATCAGCAACTAATTAATCCCTCACTTAAAGTTAATGACACTTACATTAGCCAAATCATACTTAATATCACATTTGGAATTAACATCCTTGCCTAATATTTCTTTAATCACTTGGAACTTAAAATAAAATCTCATTCCCCGGACATACATCTACTAGTTCATGACGCGCACTACGTATAAAAATATGAGGCGTAACATGGACGAGTTGCGAGTATTTTTTTGGGTGAAATTTATGTTGGAGGTCTACAACTTGTTAAGGTTTGTATTAACGTTGGACACGTCTGGGCACAACTTCTGAAGGGCCTCACAAAAGGGCTCACACGAAGGACCCAAGGGCTGTCGAGACACTGACTTAGCAGTGTGAATCGACGATCCAAATGATACCTAGTTGGTTGAATAACGGACTGTTGGTGGGGTATTTTCAATGGAAACTTATCCTGGGCAAGGCTAAACCCATGAACAGGCCAAGATCAAATTGGCTGAAGCCATAGATGGTCCGTCGATGGTGCCCATCGATGATTGCCTCCCATTGGTGCCACACGACTGTTTCATTGAGGGGTGAATGGGAAATTCACCACACGTCCTAAAATGACCCTAAGGTTTAATTACCTATTATTGGGTGTATATAAGGGATAAAAAACGTGATCAACCCATTCCCAATCCTATACACAAAAAATAGACTTTCCCTCCAAAAATATTCTCCCTCGAAACCTCCATTATTGGTAAAACTCAAGAACATCTTGGAGCTCAGATTTACATGGATTAATCAGCAATTTTAAAGGTTTTAAACTATACAAAGGTATGGTGATCCTTCATCTCTAAGTAACCTTTCAGTTGGAGAGTTAATCTCAATTTTTTAAAATAAAGTTTCATGAAAAAAGTTCTTCTTCTTCAATCTAGCCATGTGTTCTTTCTAAAAACGTTTTTAATGGCTTAATCTTGACGAATTGATATTAATTTATTGGTTTAACGTGATTTTTAATCCAATCGCATTATGAACCCATGTCATTTCAAAATTGAGTTAGCCCTTGCATGGGCATTGTGATCATGGGTTGTTAATGGTTGAATTACGATTATCCTTCGTTGAATTATCTATATATACTGTTATATATGTGAATTGATTATGATTTGATGACGAAGGATCCATGTGTATCATTGTATGAAGAATTGAACAGGCATAGTTTAGTATTCTAGGAGTTCACTGTAACATTGTCTCTTTAATGGTTAAATGTTGAATTCGATAAAGTGAAGATGATTGTTGCTACTGCTTTAGGTTAATATGATGCTTGAATTATTGATAGGAATCTCGTATGATCAATGTAAAGAAGGCTTATATGAATTGATCTAGAATCTTCTAGTCTATCAAATGGTAAGTTGTGATCTTGACACTAGGTTGGTTGTCTTGTATCTCAATTACATGGTAATTTGTTCGTGATGTTGTATAGGTTAAATTTTATCGTATATAATGCCTATTATAGATTATAATGATGAATATTGTGTTCGTATACAATGTGGATTTATGCTTGAAGACTTGATACCTAATTCCTTTCTATTGTAATCCCGTGATATTCACTTTAATCTTTACCTTTTAGAAAATTGTAGTAGGATTTCGTCGAAGCCATGGTATCTTTAACTACTTCCTTTTAGGTGTATTGTTGATTAATTGTGAGCATGATAATGGACAATCAATGTGATAAAGAATTGATAAGAGATAAACTTCCCTTCACATTCTATAAATCGATGATGCAATGAACAAAATGTGATCTCAATTTAAGGTAGATGAAGCATGATTAATATTGATTACAGAATAGGCTTAAAAATTCACTTAAACTATTCAAAATATCTCATATTTACCCTTAAATTTTATTTTGGCTCAAAACTACCCTTCCCGTCATACTATTGGGTCAAGTACACTTCTTGTTAACGGAAATTATTAAATTCCACCAGGATGCCATAAGGATGCCATTGAATGCCAATAGAAGTCCACTTCCACAACGACTAAATAGAAAGTGTCAAAAATACCCTTGAACTATCCGAAACAGCTCATATTTACCCTTAAACTATATTTTGGCTCAAAACTACCCTTCCCGTCAAACTATTTGATCAAAAGTACCTTTCTTATAAACAGAAGTTGTAAAATGCCATGTGGATGCCAAATTACATGCCAATAAGGTTTCACTGCCACATAGACTAAATCCCTAAATCCTAATTACTTCCCCCCTCATTTTATTATTTCAAAAATGATGTATTCACCCGTTCGCCCTCATTTCGCGGCTAGGGTTTCATACTTTTCTTTGTGGCTGGGTTTCAAAGTGGATATTCATGGTTGTAGGTTAGTAAATATTTTTTCTTATTTCATTATGTTTACGATTTTAAAGCATTATAGTTAGGATTTCACAAAGTTTCCCCTAATTTCGCAACTAATGATACGTAGCATTTTTCGAGGCTAAGTTTAAAAGACGATATACATGGTTGTAGGTTGGTAAATATTTTTTCTTATTTTATTAAGTTTATGATTTCAAAGTATGATAGTTAGAATTTCAGAAATTTCCCGTCATTTCGCTGCAAAGGTTTCATAACTTTCTTTCGAACAGAGTTTCAAAGTGGATTTTCGTGGTTGTAAAACAATAAAATAAGAAAAATGTTTTCCAAACAATAACCACGAATCCACTTTCAATAACAGGGACGAAGAAAATTGTGACAACTTAGCCGCGAAATGAGGGAGAAAGGGTGAAATCGTTTAAAAAAAATAATTAAATGAGGGGAAAATGAGTAATTAAGATTTAGAGATATAGTCAATGTGGCACATGTGTAATTTAACAACTTCCGCTAATAATAAGGTCACTTTTGGCCCAATAGTTAACGGGAAAGTTAGTTTTGAGCCGAAATTTAGTTTAAGGGTATATATGAGCTATTTTGAATAGTTTAAGGGTACTTTTGACCTTTTTCCTTTTAGTCTATATGGAAGTGGAAATCTATTGGGGTGTCATGTGTCATCCACATTGCATTTAACAATTTCCGTTAAGTAGAAGGGCACTTTTGACCCAATAATTTAACGGGAACGGTAGTTTTGAGCTAAAATATAGTTTAAGGGTATATATAAGCTATTTCAGATAGTTTAAGGGTATTTTTGACCCTTTTCCGCATTGATTATTATGTCTTTAGATACTGACCTGGGTTTGTTTTATTGGTATAATAAGAAGGTTTATCATGGTAATCACAGTAAAGAATATTAGCAAGTGATTTATAACTCTCTACATTCTCGTATACATGTGATTCCTAGTATTATGTTATATTATGATCTTGTAGCGAATTTTACATAGTTTCTTTTATGATCATGGTACTTTAGATACTTTCCTAGACATTAACTATTGATGAAAGATTATTAATGGTCAATGATGACCAAAGGCTAAAGGATTGGTAAAAATTGCTCTACTTTTCTACCTCTCTGCTTCTTTATTGTAATGTTGATGAAGTCTTGCATGGCATTATGTGGTATGATCTACTTATGGTGGCGGTGTTTATTTTATTGTCATTATATATGTTTTGACCATGGCCTTGATGGAAAATTGATGAATATATGAATGAGTGGTTATGATGATCACCTTATGTGTAACTTGTGTCTAGTATTGTTTTCTAGTTGTGAATCTAGGTTATGTTACTATTGTTATGAGTATGCAAATGCTTATGTAAAGATCATGTGTAGGTTCTGCCATTAATTAATTATATTAATAAGGGATGACCCCTACCCATGTGCCCCTACGTGAATGTGTTAGTGGCTAAGGTTAGGAGTCTTGAATGTAATGTGTAGATTGTCTTGCGTTCTATGCGAAATGGTTTTGTGTGGTCTATGCTTTTTTCGGCATTATGGTATTAAGAGGGTGGATGCCACAAGATGTTATGGATAGCCATTATGTGATCATGTTGACCAATGTATACACACTCACACATTATGCCTGCTTACAAGTAGTGTAGGTGATGGTGTCTAAATGAAAGGTAGTTCTCATATTCACTAGTGACTACTACTATGCATGTTAAGATGATGTCTATGAAAGTATGATACGTGTTTCTTTAACTAGGATGACTAGATAGTGTATTAGTATGGGCATATTATGAACATGACTTATATGATATGGTGAAGTAAGAATGTGCATATTGTCTTAGTCGGTTTACATGAAAGGATTGCTCATATAGTTATACCTATGGACTTATTTATTTATGTATGAATATGTGTGACCTTAATGTGTTATATGAAAGGTTTACTCACATATATATACACATACACATATTAATGATGATCTAGACAATAGAGGAGCCTTGAAAGGTGTGCTCAAATGTATCCTAAACTAGATAGTGTTAATGATATATTCTATGTCCATGTAAAAGGGTTTCTCACATGATTTAGGTTGATGAACTCTCATCTATGACCTATCAGATAAGCATATAGGGAATCAATCTCATAAGCCTATATTTGATAAAGTAATATAATTAAAAGCTTTTAATAAAAGGAACTTTGCTTAGCACCAAGTGAACTTGAAGATGAGGGGTGTCCCTTCCCATTGTAGGAATGTAAGTTATCATCATTCTCACCGGGTGGATAGCCTCATGACCCAAAGGGGTGTTAGAGTGATGTTTCCATGATGCCTGCAAGTTCCATAAACTATGTTTGCCATGTAGGATCTAACAATGTGATATCAACTAAAATGCTAGCATGTGTAAATATTCTACTTGCAAGGTCAAAACACCTTCCTTTGGTGTAAGGCTCTAACACACCAAATTGAATGTTTAGCACCCATGATCGTAGTGTCGATTAAGGCTATAATTTCCCTAAAGGAAAATGGATAATTTAAATAAATGATTAAGACCCTAACGAGGATGACTTAAGATAGGTTACTTAAGATAGGTGGAAGTAATGAACCCATTTAGACATTGCACAAGTAGCCCCTTAGGAAGTTCTAAGAAGGTGTACTAATGTGTATGATTATGACTATGTATTTATGCATGGCATGGTAGTAATTTTCTATTTTTCATGAAGATGTGTATGGTATGAGTTTATGTGATGAGGTCTTATTCTTATATGAACTATGACAGTCTTAATGACTATATGATGATGATTGTTGACATGAATGGAGTGGTCTTCACTTGATATGTTGATGTATGAATTGACTGATAAGGTTTAGGGTCTCATGAAGGGTTTACTAAGTATGTGTGCTGTTATGGGGCTTCACATGTACATTGCACTAGTAGACTAAGATTTGGGTGACGAACAAGGTCAAATAATAATTCATGTGAAATGAAGTCCTTATATGTGCATATAGATGTAGCTTACTGTAAAGCCAATCGAGTCTTTACTTAAATGTGTCTTTGATATTCTATGCTTATATGATGATATGTGTTGGCTTATGTAGGTTGTAGGTATACTTTGTTGTGACCTTAAGGTGATGCATTCAACCAAGTATCATTAGAGGGTTACTTGGGAGGTTAATGAGTAAAAGGAAAATAGTTCACTGTGAGAAGAAAATACTCACTGTAAAGTAAAGGAGCTCACTATAAAATGACTAAAAATATTATTTAAATTCTATATGTGATTTTCTATGATGTTTGGCCTTTGAATATGTCGTCTTTATGATGCATGTGAATGATATAAATGCAATTTTCTAAAGTTTTTATAAAGATTTACTCAAAAGGCATGAGGTATGATTTCAAGAAAATGTCCCTTTTAAATGCATGGTTGTCATACTTAGTCCATTCTTGTACTAATCCCATTCTTCTTTACATTTTACACAAAGTGTAGGTTATGGATGCTTAAAGGATGTTTTATATGGTGGAGAGGTTGATAGATTATTCCCAAGCTTAAGGAAAGGGGTCTTTAAGTTCCAAGGATTCCCTAGTCATGTCTTAGTGTAAAACGTTTTAAATTTTGTATAGTTATGTATTCTGCTTTAATGGTCGTGTCCCTAATGTACTCTAGTGTTGTTTACTCTAAGATGGCAAAGAGACTTAGAGTCTAAGTTTGTAATATGATATTTTCTATATATATGCAGTGAAGTTTCTAACGTATGATATGCTAAGAAAGTTTAAAATTTTTCGCTCAATGTACTATTCCAATGCGATGAATGATATCTATGGGCTTGTATAAGACCTATGAGAGGTCAAGTATTCCATGTTACTCCTAGAGGGATCTCCCCGGATATTACATTCCATGCTTGACCTCTTCAAGATTACCTAAATAATCCTTAAGACTTCATAAGTTTGGATCATGTCTACTTAATAAACAAAATTTCCTAACTAGAGTCATTCTTACCATTCCTATGCCCCCTTCAAACATTAACTAGACAACCATTAACTACTCTAGGTAAGTACTTATTCATTTAACATTCTTCCTAACTTAAGTCATTACATCCTTTAATTCATTTAGGAGACATTCATCACATAATGACATTTAAGTAATGGTCTTGGAGAAGACCTAGGGACTCACTCACTAACATTTTCAAAGCCTATCATGGAATAATTAGATAGCGTCCCATACAACCACCTAAACTTCATAGAACTTCTCCAACACTAATAGGTATGCCATATTATTAGGATAAGTAATAACCGACATAGACCATGGTAGCGACGCAAGGATTCCGGAGTTGTAACATACTCATATGGAGGGTGTTCTACTTGAAAATGGTACAACTTGGACACATCCCATGTAGGCACATGGTTAATGAATATGAATGTTTTGTTTGTACTCTATTATCATCTTTCACTAGAGCTACTTCCTACTCCATACTCACTCGGTGATAACCTTTGTTCTCATAGAGTAATTCACATTAAGGATCACTAGAAGAGGTTCCATATCTAGTTCATAAACCAATAACATTAACACTACCAAAGAGGTCTCCTTCGGTTGCCTTTAAATGGAGATGAGAATAGCATAATAACATTCCTAATGATGATTTAATGCCCTTCCATCCAACCAATCTTATGTCCACCATTCTTAAAAAGAAGAATACTATTACAACTTTCGACTTAAAGGATCATAACCTTACAACTAGGTTGAAGGTTCCACATAAAGGACCTTCTTAGAAACATTGAATGTCTTATGACATTCATACATACAAGACTAAAAATCTCTATCATCCTAAGTCAATTCATCTCACATTCACATTAATGCATGTATCAAGTAAGGGATATAAGTCTACCAAAATAAGACACAACATACTTCACATATAACATATATCATATCTTCAAAGTAGAAAATAAGAACAATAAGGTGAACCTTAGGTCACCGTATACACTACTATAGGATCCTCAACATAACAACCACACGACTAATATAACCAATTAGGAAGAATCATGCACCAACTCGTAGACTACACATGTAATGCCATAGTCATAGTCTAATATGATCAAATAATGTAAATAAAAGAACATATACATTCCCCTTAATCACAAGTAGATATATATGTTCATACATCATATATGTCAACTACACAACTCATCATAATATATCATGTAGTTGCCGACAAGGCCATGATCATTATAATACATGAAGTAACGCTGACAAGGCCACATCATTAACAAGTAAAGAACATAGCACCACCACCATAAATGGAACATGACAATCACTACATAATTTAAGACCTATATTACATAAAATAAAGAGAATTAGAGAAGACTACCACCAATCCATTCTCACCACTTCCATACATTGCAAAATTATCCAATACAATACTAAAAGACCCTTGCCCATGGAAATGATCATCAATAAAATACAAAAGCCACAATAATCAATGAATCTAAATCAATTCAATATATATTATCAATCTAATACAGCCTATACATCAATTTAATACAATTCTTACATCAATTAGTAGTCCAATGATAACTACACTACAATTCAAAAGCAATAAGACAATATCAATTAACCCATAAAGTAGTCAAAAACTAGGGATCATGGATTTCATGGGTTCATAGGTTAATTAGGTTAAAATCATATAATTAATTAATTAATTAAATATTCAATGATTCAAAACTTTTAATGTAAGAACACATGGATAGACCATGAAATTGGACAAATTCATCTTAAAATTTTTTTAGAAATCTCTTTGAATTTTGGGATTCTTGTTGAAGAGAGTTTAAAGAATAAAAAATCATACCTCAATGAATCTAAACCATGAAATTGATAAAGAATCACCAATTAATTTTCCAATCCAAGCTCTTCCTTGAGTTTTGGCTCCAATATAGTTGTCAAGAATTTCTTAAAGATTTTATGGTTTTGATTTGGAAGAATGAATTTATATATTTATTTAGTACTTATAAACCAACTTAAATTTCCAATAATACCATTAATGAACCACCTTAACTCTCGTATTTCAACTTACAGTGAACTGTGCAGAAGACAGTCATCATCGACGTCGGTCCATCGACGGACTGTTTGTCCACAAACTGACCATCCTGGCTTGTTATAATTTGGTTTAGAGACTTTATTGTAGGTTATTAATCTCCCTAGTCTATGTCTTGACAAACTGCCAACAACGATGGGGCGTCGACCAGCCTACGGGCTGTGGATTACCTTAATCGATTTGGGATGGCCTAGATAGCGTTGTCCTCAAATGAAGGGTCCTTCCTCAAGGACCCTTTATTGGTCCTTGGGGATGTTTTTAAAGTTGTTTCCGACCTTTGAAAACTATTATTAATCATATAAGGACCACAAAAGCTCATGAAAAACACATATGAACATAAAACAGATAAGACCTATATAGGTGATTAGTCGTGAACGTCTTGGTTGTCCCTTGATGTTTGACTTCCAATTAACCTAAATCTTTAGACACTAACTCATTAAAAAAATTATAAGCCATTTTAGGACCTTATACCCTCATGACAAACATGTTAGACTCTAATTCAACCTAATTCATTTTAGAGGTATTACGAAAACCCTTTAGGGAAACGGATTCAAAACTTGAAAGGATCCCATACCTTGTTAATATGTGTATATTTATGGAGAAAAGAAACCTTCTTAATTAACTAATGTCCTTGACCTATCCCTTAAGTATAGTTCCTCTTTAGGAGGCATAAAGTAGAGAGAAGGAAGATCTATTTGGGTTTTTGGAATTTAGAGGTGTTAAGTGTGGTTTTAGGCTTAGGGTAGGTTACATAGTTAATTAACTAATCCAATTACCAACTCCTAATAACCAATTAAACCCCTAAATAACTAACTTAATTCAATGAACCTAACTAAACTTGATAGGAAAGTAACACGACAAACCTACAAGACCCCGACCTACGGGTCGTACGTTAGTAAACGGCCAAGACCCGCACCGTCCTCGTTGCCTGCAATCGTCGATGGCTACTGCTAGCATAGCCTCAATTAGCAGCTTTGGATCAAAATGAAATTTCCTACTCAAGGACCTTTAGGGTGGGCCTTGGGGAGTCATACATGGATTTTTTGACCGTAAACCTACTCTACTAAGTGTGAGACACCTTTTTAAAAAATTTCATCCATTTCGAATAGTTAGAACCTCGTGAAATAGGGTAAGACACACTACGACCTTTATGACTAATCTCCGGACGTCATGGATGTTCTTTGACGTTTTGACTCTAAAACATCCTTAATGAACTTTATACATTATTATGGACCTTAAAATAGTGTTATAAACCGAACAAAATCATGTGATGCTCTAGATTAAGTCATAGACTTTCGGAGTGTTACAACTATTTCCATTACATATTTTAAAGACCTCTTTGATAGGCGATATACGCCTCCGGTTTGGTTGTTTAAGGTTAGTGGGTCTTCACTCCTTGGTTTCTAAGTAATCTATGAAGACTTAGAGAATGTTCAGATGATTAGGGATAGGTAAAAAAAACTATAGTCGGCAAAAATCCTATGCCGACAATAGGAGAAGAGACCTAGAATTTGAAGTAGCGGATAAGTCCTATGAAGATTTCACCTATAAAAGAGGTGATGAGATTAAGTAAATAGAAGAAGCTTAGACCCCGGTATGTGATTCCCTTTGAGGTATTGCAACGGGTCGAAAAAGGTTGCATATGAGTTGAGATTACCTTGTGAAATAACTTCTGTTCATTCGGTATTTCATTTGTGCATTCTTAAAAAGTGTATTGGAGATCCCGAATACATTCTCCCTATAAACGAATTACGTGTGGATGTGAACCTTTCCTATGAAGAGTTTGTGGTGGAAATTCTATATCGCCAAGTCAAGAAGTTGAGGAACAAAGAGGTGGCCTCCGTAAAAGTCCTATGGAGAAACTACCTAGTTGAGGGAGCAACATGGGAGGCCGACACCGACATGAACTCCCATTATCGTCATCTTTTTATGAAAAACTCTAGCCAAATATGAGTTTAATAATAATCCTCTTAAAAATAATAATTGATATTGAGGTTGGCTTTCTTTGGTAAAATGTGCATAATTAGATTAAAGGTTCATTCGAAAATAAATTTTCCATGTAAAAATGCTCTTTTTCTTAACTTGCACTTATTTATATTTGGTGTATAGTGCCATTATTAAATGATACCGAGCAAGTTAATGTTTTTTGAAAGGGTACTGGCGTAAGTGCTCTTGATGTTCATGTTGAGCTCATTGTTATATGAGAAGGTAGTTCCTCATTTTAATATATTGTGTTCTTGTATGTGGTACTACTATGAGGTGAGACTCATGATGATTTTATGTTTTTTTTGTTGATTGGGCTGCTAGTCTTGAGTCATATTCTCCCTATTAAAAGATTTAGGAGTCTTTCGGGGACGAATGTTCCTAAGGAGGAATAATGTGACAATCGGGAAGTCCTGTGAGCTACACTAGAGCCTCACCTATCTAATAATTATTAAAATGAAGTTTCAAGACCTGGACTAACATATAATGTTGATGTAGAAGTATTAGAGACTAAATGCCAAAAGAATACCTTGACATCCGGAAACTAGCAAAATTAAACTAGTTGATGTCTTTCTGTTTTGTGAAAGTTTGGGAGTGTCGTTAGGAGATAAAATTGTTAAAGAGACTTTAAATAGAAAAAATAATTTTTATAGGGTAAAAACGTCCAGTCACATTCCCCCAAGGACCACCTGAAGGATCCTTGACGATGATCTAAACAATGGTAAGCAGACTGCCAAAGCAACCTGCATGCAGCAATGATTTGGAGGTTGTCACGCACCCCTCAATAAACACTTGGAATTTTACAATTGCCTTGCAATGAGTGGTCTTCACAAGTCTCACTACCTAAACCAAGATTTTCGGAAAAATTATTTGGATTTGACCCCACGACGTGCAGTCACTTCCCAGATTCGTTTGCGTCGTTTTTAAGGCAATTTGACTTCAGAAAATGACCCAATTAAGTTAGGGTATTTTGGGTATTTTAGGGGGTTAATATATATTGATTTAGGGTCAGATTTAGGTCATTTTTATCCACCAAGATAAATTCCCCAAATCACTCTCACTTCTCTCTAAATTCTCTCTCTAAGTCAACCTCCAGAAGAGAATTGGATACTTAGACAAGAAGACCAAGTTCTCAAATTCGAGGAATTAGTCTACACTAATGTAGTGGATTATTCAATCTTGGGTTTCCTTTCTAAGAGAGGTCCTATAAAATTTGATTTCTAAATCACCCAATTCCAAGGATTATTTCTTTGCGAATGGGTTTTCTTTTAAATTTTAAAAATTGATGATTAATTAAGAATATTTGTAATTAAAAATGGCTAATTAAGTAAATATTGTTGATTATTGATGTTTATCAATGGGAATTTTGTATCATCCATGTCCTTTCCCAATCACCCCAAAGTCTTCGATCTTGCTTGTGAATTGATTGTTAGACTTCTTTTAATTATGCTATTCCATTCATGCACTACCTATTGTCATGTATTGTTAGAATTGAATCTACTTCTTATATGAATGCATGGATGAACCTTTTTCCCTAAACATAGCTATGAATTTGCCTTATATATGCTTAGGGTTATTCGAATCGATCATGTTATTTTTTTATTCCCTATATTGTGATGATGATGAGTGGATCATTGGATAATTGTGGTGAATTGAGGGAAACCTCTTGAAGGAGGCTTATGAAGGCTATGTGGTAAGACTTCTTGATCTTGAGTTCTTTACATCAATAACGGTGGCTTATAATTCATAATGGTTTTCAATTGAAGTACTGATGAGATCAGATTAAGAGGATGATGATATGATAATCATGATGAAATGTATTAACTATGTGAATTGTGAAATCATGTTAAGGGTATGATGATACAATTTTGGATATGAATCACTTGTGTAACACTCCGAAATTCTAAGACCTAATCTAGAGCGTCACATAGAGAGCAAAGACTTAAAACATTGTTTTAAGACCTAATATAATGTAGTTGAATCATTTATGAAGTTTCAAAGTAAAAAAGTCAATGAACGTCCATGACGTCCTGAAGCTAGTGAAATAGAAGTTAGGGTAGGGTGCCTTGGCATGTTTCAAAGGATTTTAAGAGACGGAATTCAATGAAATTTTGTAGAAGGGTGTTAAGCATGTGTTAGAGTTTGATTAGGGTGGTAACGTTTGGGTACAACTTCCCAAGGACAACCCTAAGGTTCCTTGGACATGACCCTTTTACCAAAAGTTTTCATTTTGATAGTGGCCTAACGACGGACCAATGAAAGAGTCGTCGATGGGTCAACATCCCGTCGATTGTGGTATTTGTTACATCCTTAGAAATTTTCAAAAACATTCCAAAAAGAGACTCTCGGAACTCTTCGACGTCTTGCCATCACGGGCCGTCGATGGACCTACAGTCCGTAGGTTGGGGAATCGTCGTTTTGTTTGTGTTCCAATTTTAAGATTTTTGTTAAATCATTTAATTAGTTATTTTTTATGTGGTTAATAATTTGTGGTGTTTTAATTATGTTAATTAAAGGAGTTTATAAAGACCTCATTCTCATTAAACTGAGGTGACGCACTTCAACTCCCATACTCAAAATCCTCTTCCTTCTCTCTACTTTCGTTGTCTATTATGAAAGACTACATAGAAGATTAATTCAAGGTAACAAGGGGTCCAAGATGAAACTTTATCTCCATGAATCTTAACTAATATCTAAGGTACGTATGATCTTAACCTTTGCGATTCTTTTTGCCAAGGATTTCTTAGAATTGGATTTCCAAAAGTTGAGAAAAAATTGGGTTTCATTGTTAATCCGAAATTGAACATTTAGATTGTATTGTTCTTAGTTTATTTTGATTATTACGGATTTAATATGATTTATTATTAGTGAATTATGGTATTTCTTCATGTTAGACCTTATTTTATAGAAGAGATCATGAATTAACCATATTTCCCTAACACTAGGTTATGAATTTATGTGGAATTGGTTAGTGATTATGCAATTGACTTAGTTCTTGTGTAAATTACTATTATATGATTCTATTAAGTCTATTAATGTATGAATATTGTTGGTTAATGGTAAGACAATGGATGAAGTTTGTGAATGTTAATTGGTAAGACTTATGATATTAAATCCTTACTCCAACTGTGACGACTTGTATTTGATGATGATTTTCAATTAAAATGTTAATTGTGATTAGATTTGATAGGTAATGGTATGATGAATGTATTTGACATTTCTTTATTATATGGATTGTCACATAATGATTAAGGTATGATGATATATGGATGATTGTCGATCACTTATGTGCCTTTATATGATATGATGAAGATAATGTGTTAATCTCACATATGAGGGTTGTATTTAAAGGATGTTCTAATGCAATTCCAAATGTGCTAATGATTATGATATACAAGGGTTAGTCTCCTATGACCTATACTAAGCTATAATAATTAAAAAATGCTTAAAGACATTTCAAAAAGGGACTTTAGCTTAGCAATGAGTGAACTAGTTATGAGAGGTGTCCCTTCAAAACGTGGGAAGGTAGGTTCACAATGATTATCATAAGACAGAGATTACGATAAAATGATGCATAAAGAGTGTCTCAAGTATGTCTCCTAGTTCTTGAACTATGTTGCCCCCATAGGATGACTAGCTAGTTGATCCACCTAGAATGCTATGTTGATATTATATGTCGGTTAAGACAACTGTTCCCGAAAGCTAAAGCAAGTGTTCCCGAAAGTAAAATGATCGTAATTATGGGAACTCTAACTAGGATTAATTATGGGGTTCTTCTTTGTATAGGTAGAGGTATGAGACTCTACCTATGCATTGCACTAGATGGCCTTGAGGGAAATTTTAGGAGTATGTTCTTATGTTTTTGTTACTCTAATGACATGCAAATGTTAACTTTATATGTTGATTAACCATATTATGTTAATCTCATTTATGAACATGTTATTGACCTATTTTGCTAAACATGATGATGACTACTTATGATTCTATGTTATATGAAGTTGGAAATTTCTTCTGACCTTTCTTGGGTTTACTTGGTGGTGTGGGGTTATGTGACTTCACTTGATCATTGAAATTGGAATATTGGTAATGGGTTATAAGTAATTGTCTTCAATATGTTGTAATATTATGAACTAATATACATGCTTTGTTGTGGTATAACATTATATTAGAGTTGTTTTCGTTATCTTCTTTAATATAATACCACACATCTTGACTTAACTTTACTTGATGATTTTGGTCTCTTATTGTATATGGTCTTGTCTTGATGAATATGTGATCATTGATTCATATATCATCTTTGAAAGATCCCAAAAATGACTTAGGTTAACTAGATACTAACATGGTTTCATGATGGTCTAAGGTCCTCAATTGGTATATATAGTGTTAGGGTTAATAATTGTTTATTCCTTATTGTCTATATAATTGTATGTTGGTCATATCGATGATGGTTTGATAGTGTATAGGATGACTTAGAGATGATAAGGGTTATTTCTATCTGCTTCTAGAATTACATGCAATATGTGTTAAAGTAAAGTATGTGGTGTCTTGTCTTAGTTGACTTGTGTACCTTACTTGATGTATATATGAATGTGAATATGAGATGTCTTGACTTAGGATGCTAAAGCCTATTAGTCTTGTATGTATGAATGACATGAGACCTTAAATGATGTTAAGAGGGTCCTGTATAAGAAACATAGAACCTAGTGGTAAGGTTATGAATGTTGAACTCGAAAGTGTTAATGATATCCATCAAGTAAAGGAATGATAGACTTAATAAGGTTTATCGGCTGGAAAAACATCATATAAATCTTAGAAAAGTCATGATGAGATTCTTGTCGCCATTGTGAGGTAGCCCTAGTGGACCATTCCTTGGTAGGGAAACTGTGATTTGGTTATGAACTTGAGATGGAACCCCTTTATATGAACCTTAAATATTAATTAGTCTATGAGAACGAAGGCTAGAACCTAGTAAGTATGGTAAGGGAAGTAGTTCTTGGTAAAGAATGAGACTAGATTACAAAGCACACCCTTCATATTCCTTAACCATATGCCTTCATGGGATTTGTCTAACTTCTACCATTGGCAAGTAGAACACGCTCATCGGAGTAGGTTAGAAGTTCAGATTCCATGTCTTCCTATCATCGTCCATATCGGTTATTACCTATTCTCATCATATAGAATACCTATTAGCATTAGAGAAGTTCTTCGAAGATGAGGTGGTGGTATGGGAAACTATCTAGGCATTACACAATAGGTTTTGAAGGTGTTAGTTTGAGTTACTAGGCCTTATCCAAGACGATAACTTGAATGTCCTTTATGTGTTGAATATCTCCTAAATAAACTAATGAATGTAATGACTTACGTTAAGAAATAATATTAAATGAATAACTACTTATCTAGAGTAGTTAAGGGTTGTCTAGTTTTTGTGTAAAGGGGTCATAGGACTGGTCAATTCGTATCTTACCTAGTTGAGTCTTAAGAATGACTCTACTTATGGAAGATGTTGATTATGTGGACACGATCTAAACTTAGGTAGTCTTAAAAATTAATGAGGTAGTCTTGATGAGGTCACTCATGGACGTTATCTTCTTGATTTACGTAAGTAAGTATTTTGATAGCCTTTTGTAAGAGAATGTCATAATATCCATATGTTGATGTGTAAAGTGAAAATGATTCTATCATAGGTAGTCTATAGGATATATTAAGTGTGTGTGTAAGGGATTGTATGGGTGTTCGCTTTACAACTCACTCAAGTGAGACTTAGAATCACCTTTGGTAGAGAAAAGCTCATGTTCATATTTTTGATGCCTTGTAAGTGAGTATGTGTTTAATTATAAGTAGTCTTGAGGATAATTTAGGCATACTTAGGGAGGTTGTATGGGCGGTCTCTCTTTGTGTTGCTTAAGTTAGTCGAAGGATAAATTTTAGTGGGATAATTATATGCTAAAAAGGTGCTTAAGATGATGTGAAGAGGTTTCACTACAACAGTGAATAACTTCACTGTCCATTGAATTGAGCTCACTGTAAATTTGGCTTTAAAATGCATTAAATTGCTAAGTCTCAATCTCATCAAACTTAAGGGAGGTGAAGTATGCCGGTTCCAATTCTAGATTGACCCTAACTTCTATGGTATGGTTTCGGGATGTGACACTCTTGATTGTTCATAAAGGTTTATCAAAGTAAATAAGAATGGTTTGAACAGATGTTCCTTTCAACATGATTTGAATGTTTTATGTGAATATGTTTCCATACTTACTACAAGTGGAATACTAACCCAGATAACTATGTTTTCTACAAATATGTAGGTTCCGGCGATTGAGTTTCTAGGAGGTCAATTGTAGAAAACTTGTACTATTTTCTCCAAGTATTGGTAGGTCCTCATGTTTGACGATGTTACCTTCCCTATACTATAGTTTTGAAGGTTTATTGTCATAAAGATATTGTTAATTCCTTTATCATTTTAATATTTATGTAAGCCCATAATGGCGTATTGAATTTTTATTGTCTATATCACATATTTGTACTCGCTTTAGATTATTCAATATAAGACGAAGTATAAGACTAATTCCTATGTATCTATTATGTTGTCTAAATGAGAAGCCTATGTAGGATTCATATGCGAGGAGACTAAGTAAACTCCCTATGTAGTATGTCAGACGCCTATGTAAACCTTACATATAGTTATGTTCGAAAAAATTTCAGTATTCCGCACTTTTTATTCTATGAAATGTAATTACTACTTCTAAGAGGCATGTGAATTCCTTTATCATTTGAATATTGATGTAAGCCCATAATGGATTATTGGATTTGTTTTTTCTATATCAAACATTTGTACTCACTTTAGATTATTAAATATGACACGATGTATTAGACTAATTCCTACGTATCTATTATGTTGTATAAATGAGAAGCCTATGTATGCTTTATATGCAAGGACACTAAGTAAACTCTTTATGTAGTATGCAAGAGCTCTATGTAAACGTCACTATAGAGTTATGTTTTAAAAGTTTTAAATTTTCCGCACTTTTAAACCTATGAAATGTAATAAGTAATGCTAAGAGGCATGTCTTAGTCCTCTTCGTGGAAGACGATGTCGATTACGTCTAGGGGGTGTTCCCAGTCGGGAAAAACATGGAATCAGAGAATGAGGTTAGTGAAATCTAAGGATTGATGTCTAATTGAACCACGTTTACATAGAGTCTTGTTCATGGGTGTGAAGCATTCTACACCTATGAATGAGAGCCTATGTGATATTTACGAATTATCAATTATTGGTAATCTTTATATTCGTGCCATGTCGTCTTTCTTCTAATCCTTTTCTAGAGGATATATGATATGACTACAAGACGTGCAGCCCCAAGGAGAGTGGAGGAAGATTTGGCTAATGCGGGAGTTTCTCCCCAAGGAAACCAAGTCCCTCGACAAGACGAAGCTCTATTCATTCCTCCACCTATGACGGATAGAGAGATAAGCTTTGAATTTTTGACTTTGGCACAAGCAATGATTACCCTAGCACAAGCGGTAGCTACTAAAGCTCAAGCCATGAAAACTCAAGCAGATAGGGAGGTTGGACCCCATGTTCAACAAATGCTAGTACTGGCTTCCCGCATGATGGACTTTACAAGGATGAACCCTCATGTATTTTATGGGTCGAAAGAGAATGAAGATCCCCAAGACTTCATTAATGAGGTATACAAGACTCTTTATGTAGCTAAAAAATGGTACACCTATTGCAGAGACAATAGGACGTTAAGAATGGGTCTTATCACTTGGGAGGTGTTTAGAAGGGGTTTTATTTATCATAATTTCTTTCCTAGGGTGAAAAGGAAGACAAAAATGGATTAATTCATCAACTTTCGTCAAGGAGGTACGAGTCTGCAAGAAAACTTCTTGAAGTTCACCAAATTGTTCGAGTATGCTCCTTCCATGATGTCTAACCCAAGGGATGAAATGTGTCGCTTTATGACGGGAGTGTCCGAGGATTTGGTTGAAGTGTGTCGTTTGGTGATACTCCATACCAGTATGGATATCTCTAGTTTTATGTTTCATGCTCAACTAGTTGAGTAGACTCGACTCAAGAGGAAGAATAGAGTTTATGAGGGCCAATTCTTATGAGGGAGGTACTTCCGAAGGTGTACTTGAGATTTAAGACAATCCTAGGTTAAAGAAGAGGGATTACAATCAAGTTACTTCCAATTCCCTATGACAAACAAGGATAGGGTTTCTAACCCTAATTTCCAAAAGGCTAGAAGTGGAAATTCACGAAGTGATAGACCAACTTGTTCCAAGTGTAGAAAGAAGCATTGGGGTGAGTGTCTACTTGAGACGAGAAATTTCTTTGCTTTGGAAAAGAGGGCAATAAGGTTAAGGGTTTTCTTAATGTGAGGAGTCAAAAGAAGGGGATTTGTCAAGATCAAGTAGGTTATTCCGATTCCGAGGCTCTAAGAGGAACCACTTTTATGCTCTTTATTCTAGGGGTGAACAAGAAGAGTCCCTCGATGAGGTTATCGATTTGTTACAAGTCTTCTCTATTTATGATTATATTTTACTTGATCCCGATGCTACATTGTCATTTTTAACTCCTGTAGGAGATAAAAAGTTTGATTTTCTAACATATATTTTAAAACCCCGGTAGGTGACTCCGTTGTGGATAGAAGAGTCTTTAGGAGTTGTCCAATATCTTTGCCGAATAGATTTACATGGGTGGATATGGTAGAACTTGATATAATTGATTTTGATGTTAATTTGGTAATGGATTTATTGTATGCTCGTTATGCTTCCATAGATTGTAGAACAAGATTGTTTATGTTAAATTTTCCTAATGAACCCATCTTAGAGTGGAAATGAGGTAATTCAATTCGTAGAGGTCGAATCCTTTCTTGACATAAGGCTTAAAAATGATTTGTAAAGAGTTTCTTTATTATATAATAAGAGTAAAATATCTGGAGTCTGACATCCCTCTTATTGAGTCGGTCCCCGTAGTGAAGACACGACATAATTACATTTCATATCCCTCTAATTAATGGATATGTCAAATCTTTGAAAAACCCCCTAGACGCAACCGACGTTGTCGTCCTCGAAGAGGACTAATACTAGCCTCTTAGCATTCATCATTACATTTCATAAGTTAAAACGCAGATAATATAAAACTTTTTGCGTTTTTAACCTATGAAATGTAATGATGAATGCTAAGAGGCTAGTCTTAGTCCTCTTAGAGGACGCCGATGCCGGTTGCGTCTAGGGGGTACTTCCCGGATGTGACAAACATTGTATTAGAGAATGAGGTTGAATATCCTTAGAAATGATTTCTCATTAAACCACGTCTATGTAGATTCTTATTCATAATTGTGAAGCACGCCTTACTAATGAATAAGTTACTATATTATGCTTAGAAACTCTAATTTTCTCGTATTCCAATGTCATTCCTCTAGATTATTATTATGTGTTTTCACCTATACATTGTATTGTTGCTATAGTTAGGAATTCTCGAAGAGAAGCTGCTAGAAGGACTAATGAGGAAATGACTAATGTGGGAGCTAAAGACAACCAAGTGTCTACACAAGACAACCAGATGCATCCACTTGAACAAGTTACTATGGGTGATCATGTTCTGGATGTTCATCCATCGATGACCAATAGAGACATAAGGACAACTTTTCTCACTTCAACCCAATGTATGACCTCTGAAGCTAATGACGTCACTTCTAAAGTTCAATATAATACCCTAAATCGAAATATGGTGAACTAGACCTTAGTGAATGTTTAATGAGTTAATTTTGTTTTAAAATGAGTATAATGATGTTCTTAGGAAGTGTGTGACATTTGGAGGTTTAACGTTCAAGAACATCCATGACATTCGGAAGGTATGCCTTAGAAAGTGCTTCTGTGTCTTCATGTGTTTTAGAAAGTTTTATATGTTCATTTTGATTAAAATTTATGGGGGATGTTCCTAATGCATATATGGTTATGTATAGGCGTTTAACTTCTGGGTATGACTCCACATAGGACCCACAAGAAGCCATAGAAGAGAACCCCAATTCGAAGACTAAATTGCCAAAAACAATGTCCATAAAAAACCAGTAGAATGCTCGTTGACCTAGTCCGTAGATTGGAAGGAATGCCTGCCGTTTTTGGGAGTTTTATAACCAAACCACGAGCCCTCATAAACTGAACGTCAAGGTATTGACGGTCCGTCATTGAGAGACATCGATGGTGGCCTCCAAAAGCTCTCGCCTTTACTGTCTTGTCTTGGGTTATTTTGTAAATTTACCCCAACTCCTTTATGAACCTAGTATGATGTTTTTGGGGTTTTTAAGGTATGTTAAATTAGTTAGTCCTAGACCTATACACGACTCTTTAATTCAAATATTCAAACTCTCTCTAAAGATAAACTCTCTTCAGTCACCATTGGAGCTAAGACCCAAGGAAGAGCTAGGAGGGATAGTTGGGAACATATATTCTTAAAATATCAGTGGGGTTCCTTCTCTTTGATGTATGGCAGTCATCCTTGAACTCTCTTTCGTTCAAGGAGCCATTTCTATAAGATTTCAAAATGGTTTTCAAACTCTATCTTCTTTTATCTTTTATTCTAAGCATAGGTCTTCATGTAAATGTGTTTTAATGATTCAAAAATATTGTTTCGAGTATTAAATTATTATTTTAATACGAAAACCCTAATGAACTCATGCTTATGCATATTTCAAAATTTTAGCTTAAGAAATGGGTAAAATGAACATGATTGTATAGTACTTCAGATTTTGTTTCCTTGTGTTGTTATTATTGTCTAGCCAATGTGTTAAGGGCCATATTTTGATGGAACAATTAATATTTTGTTATAGGTGGTTAAAGCTTGGTTAAATGGTGAGTTGGTAATATTTTATAACTCGTATTATGCAATGCTCTTTAGGGGTATGGTCCACCTTCTTGGTGACAGTGTTTACTTGATTTATTTGGATATATATTTATATGTGTAGTGAGTATGGATTTGAAGGCCTAAAGTGTGAAATGAAGTGATAATGATGACGTTCATGTTGATATGCATTATGAAGCTTGAATTGTATGCCTTGCTTAGATTATATCCAGAATTCAATGTTAGTGAAATGCTGATAATGTGAAAGGTGTGCTAACATGTACACACACAATCACATTTGAATGAACGAATAACGTTAGTAAATGTGATTAAGGGGAATTTTGGGGTGAACACTCTTCTTGAGTTGAGATGAAGTGTTTAGTAGCAACCTCACTCTCTTCCAAGAGCTTTCTAAGATAGGTAGGAGATGGATGCCCTTCGTAAGTTGAGATGCAGTGTCCACTAGTTATCCTTAACCAATAATATAAAATGTTGACAATTCATGGCGAATTATGCTTAGAACCGAGTGGATATAGAAAAGTGGTGGTTACACTTTGTGAGTTGACATATCGTATTCTAATGTACCTCTTGAGATGAGTACTCCTCGTTAGTAGAGAATGAGTTCCTTAGTAGCAATCTCCTTATCCCTTAACTATTACCCCCATAGGTGTAGCTATAGTAAAATCCATGTAAAATCTAAGAGAATGACCCTACCCTAGGAATGTGGCTATCCCTCATACTATATGGGTAGTATCGGGATTCTATGTCTACCTATCATGGTCTATGTCGGTTAAATCTATCCCTCACAAATAATTAATGAAATAAGTCTCCTAAAAGAATTTAATAACTAATGTAGGTGGAGTTATGGGACACTACTTATCCATTGCACTAAGTTGACATTCAAAAGGGGAGTGTTATTGTGTTTTAGATTAAGTGTATGAATAAGTTATGATGTGTTGAAAATGAAATTAGATGAATTAAGGTATAATGTTAAGGACCAATATTAAAGATAAATTATATATAATTAAGTTATCAATGACTAGTGTAGTGTCCTTGATCCAAGGGAATCCTCAAGGAAAACTAAGTGGGAGTGGTAGTACGGGATGATACTCTCACATTGCAGTTAGTGTAACATTGAAGTCCCATTTGGGTCAGGGACATACATGAAGTCCTTACTATATGAATTTTCTTCTATGGTTTAGTCTAGACTGTGAATTGTTTCCCGTGCGAGGTAAGCCTATGATTGGTAGTCATAAGGGTCACTTTAGGTGTCTATTGAAGGAGGAGTATGGGAGGTCCCTTCATGTCTTACCTTAATTAATCTTAGGATTACTTGGTTAGAGAAACTTCAAAGGAAATAAGATCACTGTGTTTGGCTTGAAAGAGTTCACTGTAATGTTCACTGTGTTCACTTTAATGTTTTATGGTTTAGTGTACAAGTTATCTATTGGTTCTTAAATTATGCAAGTCTTATTTTATGTTATAAATGGTGCTTATTATACTATTTTAACTCAATAATCATGAAGATTTTACTTATTTGGCATGAATGCTTATTTTAATAAAACGTCTCTTTTTGCATGTTTTTTCATATGCCATACTTAGTACATTGATTTGTACTAACCCCATTCTTTTCTGTACATTATAAGTATAGGATGGACGCAAGTTTCAAGACCAGAAGACAAGCTTGGAGAGACTCTCTCAAAATTAAGTATGTCCTCATATATTGGAGGGTATAAGTTATATTTGTTTAGTTTCTTATATTAAGAATTATTCTGTATTTCTATTCAATGTAAAGGGCCGTGCTCCTAAGATAATTATGTCGTGTCATTAGGATGACTTGTGACAATAAGACTTCTCCTTAGCTTTTATTAAAGATGTTACCCCTGTTATTTTATTCATGAAATGTTTTAATTCCGCACTACTTTTCATGTCTTATTTAATGAATGATAGCTAAGGCTTGTACAAGACCTCCAAAAGGTCAAGTACACAATTGTTCCAACCAATGGGTGAGCCCTTCTTCTACGGGGTACTTTTTGGTCATTACAAACTTGGTATCAAAGCATATGTGATAGGAAATAGTATAGGGTCTAAATGTTTCCCAAGCCATGTCTAGTATAGTCTAGTTCATTGATTTGTGTCGCGACACATCCATGAGTGAGATTCTATAAAATGATAGAAGTTTCACTTTCTTCATTAATCTAATGTTGTTCCTTAGACATAAGTTCTATAAGATGTCTTTTCTCAACCTCTTCTCGTTGTCTTTATAGGAAATTAATACGAGGAGAGCAATAACTGGAAGGGAGGAGAAGGTGTAGATATTGTGGGGATCCCTCCCCATGTTGAGCAAGTCCCTATAGTTGGCCGAGAGAATGTGAATGAGGCAGTTCCCCCTCCGGAACCTCAAGGACCCCAAGGAACTCAAATTCCCCCAATGCCTCAATTTCCCTTTGTTGAATGGGATATGACTATTGCGGAGTTGAGGGCTTCCCTAATTAATTTAACCAACTCATGACGGCTCAAGCTCAAGTCGTCACTAATCATTTGGTTGCCCCAGTTTACCAAGAGAGTGGACCTTTACCTAATGTGAGTACTACCACTTCCAAAATTTGGGATTTCATGAGGATAAACCCTCATACTTTTCGTGGCACTAAGGTGTATGAATATCCACAAATCTTCATAGGTGAGATATTCAAGGTGGTGGATGCAATGGGTGTGACTTCTAGGGAGAGATCGGAACTAGCCGCTTACCAACTCAAGGATGTGGCTCAAGTGTGGTTTGATGAATTAAGGGATGGTCTGGTATATTGGGAGGTGTTCAAAGAATCTTTTATAGATAAGTTCTTTCCTCTAGAGTGTAGGGAGAAATAAATGGTTGAATTCATGAATCTCCGTCAAAGGGGAATGAGTGTGAAAGATTACTCTCTCATATTCACCCAACATTTTATGTATTCCCCGACCATGGTATCAAACCCAAGGTCTAGGATGAACGAATTTGTGATGGGAGTATCAATCTTGGAGGAAAAAGAGTGTCGTACGACAATGATCTTCAATGACATAGATATCTCTAGACTCATGGCGTATGCACAACAAATTGAGGAGTCCAAAATTATGCAGGTAATGCAAGAGGGTAAGAGTCCTAGGTTTGATGAATCTTGTAAACCAAAACCTAAGAAGAGGTTCTACCACCAAGAGTTCCATCGTGAACAAGGATAGGGCCCCAAACTCAAATTCCCAAGGTGGTGGTCGTATTATTTGAGAGGCCTAGGTGTGCTACTCGTGGGAAGAAACCTTTAAGTAAGTGTCTTGACGGAACGGATGGTTGCTTTGCATGTTCTAGAAACAATCACAAAATGAGGGACTGCCCTACTATCAAGGAAAGATTTAAAGATGTCCGTCAAGATCCTCAAGGTTATCTAGATCCTAATGCTCCAAAGAACAATCCTGTTTATGGGATGGGAGATAAGAGGTAAAACTAATCCGGATTTAATAGTCCCCGTAAGTCATATCCCTTTATGGTTGTTGTGTTTATGTTATAAGATTAGTTTATATGATTTTTCTTTCTTATGTCTTGATAAATTGCTTAAAGAAAAAATTATTGAAATTCATGCATGTTTAAGTGCGTGATAGTGATGCTCACTGTAAAAATTTCAAGGGTTGATAAAAATTTCATCTTCATGAATAATGTTTTCAATGTGATTATATCACATCTATATTAGTACCCCCGAGATGCGACTGGTGACGTCGTCCTCTCAAAGGAATAAAACAAGACCTTAGAATTCGTCAAAACATATCATCAGTTAAAATTGCAGAAAAATTAAAAACTTTAAATAGTGTGTGAAGTACACTTGACTTCATACATAATGATCATTAAAATATACGTAGCGGTATTCTAGAAGTTGCGTCACATAGAATCCCTTTCAAGAGTACGAATGTGGGCTTAGGCAATAAAAGTGTATATGCAATATAGGCCTTAATACAAAAGAATCCAAAGAACGTAAACAGAATCAAAAGTGTTCTTAATAACTACTAAAGACTTCAAGGGCATAGTTCTATATCTTTAGTTTCTTCTATTAAGACTTCTAATGTATTTCTATTCAGTGTAAAGGGTCGTGCCTAAGATGGCTTGTGACGATAAGATTTCTCTATAGGTTTTATGAATGTCGTTTTCTTATTATTTTATTCATGAAAAGTTTAATTCCTCACTACTTTTCATTTTTTATGTAATGAATGATAGCTACGGCTTGTACAAGATCTCCGAAAGGTCAGTTCAAGTACGTCTTCTAGGGGGTACTTTAGGGTTGTTACATTAAATCTATGACGACCAAAATTAATAGGGAGGTTGGAGCTCGACTACCTCATCATGCTAACATTATGGCCTCGCATTTGAGAGACTTTAGTGGAATGAGTCCACTATGTTCTTTGGGTCGAGGTCGAATGAGGACCCTTATGATTTTCTGGATAAGTTCTATAAGATTCCTTATGATATGGGTGTGACTTAAATTGAGAAGGACGAATCGGAGGCCTATCAACTAAAGGATGTGTCCGAAACATGGTATGTGCAATGGAGGGATAATAGGTCGTTTAGGGGTGGCCCGGTGACTTGGGAGATCTTCAAAAAGGCTTTTTTGGTAGGTTCTTTCATATATATATACGGGAAGCTAAGGTAGAAGAATTCATCAACCTTCGTCTAGGATGTCTGAGTGTACTTGAACACTCTCTAAAGTATACTAAATTTTCCAAGAATGCTCCATCCTTGGTGTCAAAACCAAGGAATAAGCTTAGTCATTTTCTTACAGGTATATTCGGTGATTTGGTGCAAGAATATCAATCGGCTATTCTTCATGATAATAGGAATATCTCTCATCTCATGGTTTATGCTCAACAAATGGAAAAAACTAGGTTAAGGAGAAAGAGCATGGTGTCCAAGAAGGCCAAGTCTTATGAAGGTGGTTCCTCTAAGGGTAGGCTTGACATTTAAGAAAAGCCTAGGTTCAAGAAGATGTTCTCTAGTCAAGTTATTAATACATTTTCCAAGGCTCGTGAGGATAAGGTGTCTAACCCTTAGTCTCAAAAGGAAAGAGGTACTAGTTCACCAAGCAAGAAGCCAACTTGTGGAATGGCAAGAAATATTATGCTGATTGACTGGTTGAGAGGGACAGTTGCTTTGGGTGTGGAAAGAATGGCCACGAGGTTAAGGATTGCCCAAATTTGAAATTACAAGACAAAGGAATTAGGAAACCTTAAGCTAGTTTTTCTAATATGGATGATCCAAAGAAGAATCGCTTTTATGCACTTCGCCCTAGGGGTGAAAAAGATAGTTCCCCTGATGTGGTGACCTGTATGTTAGGAGTCTTCTCTATTGATGTTTCTTACTTAATTTATTCGGGTGCTACATTATCCTTTTTTACTCGCTCGATAGCTTGAAATTTTGATATTTTTCTCGATATCCTAATTGAACCTTTCATTGTAACAACCCTAGTAGGTGAATTAGTGGTTGCAAAGAGAATATATAAAAGTTGTCCATTAATGTGACCCAATAGAGTAACTCATGTCGAATTAGTACAACTTGATATGGTCGACTTTGATTTCATCTTGGGGATGGATTGGTTGAATGATCGTTTTTCTTGCATTGATTGTAGGACAAGAATTGTGAAGTTCAATTTTCCAAATGAACCCGTTTTGGAGTGGAACGGGGAAAATTCTATTTCTAGAGGTGGTATAATCTCTTGGCTTAAGTCTTGTAAAATGATCTCAAAGGGGTGCTTATATCATATTGTAAGAGTCAAATATTTAGACTCTTAAAATTCTCCAATTGATTTAGTCCCCGTAGTAAGGGAATTTTTGTAGGTCTTTCCTAATGATCTTCATTGAATAATCCCAAACGGGAAATTAATTTTTGAATTGACTTATTAAAGAATCTTAAACCCATTTTATTTCATCCTTATCATATGGCTCTGTCCAAATTAAAAGAGTAGAATGCTCAACCGAAAGACTTACTAGACAAAGGCTTCCTTTTACCTAGTATTTCTGAATGGGATGCACCGATATTGTTTGTGAAGTAAAATGATGACACTATTAAGAATAAGCATCCTCTCCCTTGGTTTGACAACTTGTTTGATCAACTCCAAGGGGCGCGCTACTTTTCTAAGATTGACTTAAGAACGGGATATCACAAACATAGGGTGAGAGTTGAGGATATACATAATGACATTTCAGACTAGATATGATCTCTATGATTTCTTAGTAATGAACTCTGGTCTCACTAATGCCCCGGCGGCATTTATGGTCCTGATGAATAGGATGTTTCAAGTTACCTAGATTCATTTGTCATTGTTTTAATTGATGACATCCTGATATATTCAAAAAATGAGAGCAAGCATATGGATCATTGAGGGATGTTGTTGCAAGTACTTAAGGAGAACCAACTTTTTGCCAAGTATAGCTAATATGAGTTTTGTTTAAGGTCCATGAAATTTATTAGTTATATCATCTCTAGTGAGGGGGGTGAAGTTGATCCAAGAAAAACCGACGTGGTCAAGAATTAGCCTAGACCATTGACTTCAACCGATATTAGGAGCTTTTTGGGTCTAGTGGGATACTATATGAGGTTTATGGATGGTTTTTCATCCATTGATATCTCCTTCTACTACTTTGACCTAGAAGAGTGTGAAATTTTAGTGGTATGAGCATGTGAAAGAAAAATCCAGATCTTGAAAGAGAGTCTTATCTCTGCTCTAGTGTTGACCTTACCGTAGGGTACTAAGGACTTTGTTGTATATTGTGATGCATCCCAAGTGGCCTTGGCGGTTTTGCGAATGCAACATGGATAAATAGGAGCTTATGCTTCTAGAAAACTAAACATACATGAGAAAAATTATCCAACTCATGATCTTGAAAATATGTAGGCATTATTTGTATGGTGTCCATGTTTATCTGTATAATGACCAAAAATGTCTTCAATATGTATTTACTCAAAAGGAGTTAAATCTCCGACAAAGAAGGTGCTTTGAATTATTGAAGGATTATTACATGAGTATTCTCTACAACCCCGGCAAAGAAAATGTGATTGTGGATGCCTAAGTCTTATGACAATGGGTAGTGTGTCTCATGTAGAAGAATCCAAGAAAAACCTAGTGAAAGATGTTCATGGGTTGGTTAGTTTGGGTGTTTGATTGGAAGATTCTACTAATGGTGGTTTTATTGTCAATTGTTACTCCGAATCATCCTTGCAGGTTGAGGTGATGTCTAAACAACACCTTGATCAACCATTGATAGAGTTGAAAGAGTCGGTTCATGGTAAGCTAAATGAGTCATTCTCTTTTGAGGGAATGGTGCCTTGAGGTATCAAGGAAGGTTGTGAGTGCCAAGGTTGATGACTTGAAAACCGTATTTTTGAGAAATCCCATGGGTCCCGTTATTCCATTCATTCAGGTTCTACAAAGATGTATCGTGACCTGAGAGAAGTATTTTGGTGGAAAGACTTGAAAGGGGACATAGCGGATTTTGGTGCAAAATGTCCAAATTGCCAATAATTGAAAGCCGAACACCATAAACCTGGTGGTTTACTCCAATAAATATTTGTTCCAACTTGGAAATGGGAAGACATTAATATGGATTTCGTGGTAGGTTTGCCACGGACACAAAAACAATGTGATTCTATATAGGTGGTGGTGGATAAGTTGGCCAAATCCACTCATTTTATTGATGTCAAGTCTATTTACTGGGCGGAGGATTATGAAAAGATATTAATGGATGAGATTGTGTGTCTCCATGGTATTTTATCATTTATCATATCACATAGGGGTGTACAATACCTATCTATGTTTTGCAGGTCATTTCAAAAAGGGTTGGGTACAAAGGTGAAGCTAAGCACCACTTTTCATCCCCAAACGGATGTCCAAGCGGAACGTACTATTTAAACCCTTGAGGATATGCTTAGAGCTTGTATAATTGACTACAAGGGGAATTAGCATAAAAACTTGCCTTTGCTTGAGTTTTCCTATAACAATAGTTACCATTCATCTATATCTATGCCTCTTTTTGAGGCCTTGTATGGTAGGAGATGTAGATCTCCAATTGGATCGTTTGAAATGGGTAAGCCTTCACTTTTGGGTCCCAAATTGATTTATCATTCTTTGGACAAGGTTCATATAATAAGGAATTTCTTCAAAATAGGCTATAGCCAGCAAAAGTCTTATGCCGACCATAGGACAAGAGAATTAGAATTTGAAGAAGGTGATAAGGTGTATTTAAAAATTTTACCTATGAAAGGGGTGGTGAGATTTGGCAAGAAAGGGAAGTTGAGTCCTCATTACGTTGGTCCCTATGAAATCTTGAAAAGAGTTGGTAAGGTTGCATATTAGTTAAAGTTACCTAGTGAATTGTCTATGGTCTATCATGTGTTCCATGTCTCCATGATTAAGAAACGTATCGGTGATGCCGAGTCCATTCTTCATATCGTGGTTCTAACTGTTAAAAAGAACCTCTCTTATAAGGAGGTTTCCATTGAAATCCTTTATAGTCTAGTAAAGAGGTGAAGGAACAAGGAGGTAGCTACCGTAAAGGTGTTATGGAAGCACGACCTGGTTGAGGGTGCAACATGGGAGATCAAGGCCGACATGAAGTCCTGTTACCCTCATCTGTTTGATAACTTAGGTTAGTTGTAATGATTTTATTTCATGTTGACTTTATTTTTGATCAAAAAGTAAATTTTATGTTTTGTTAAAGTGATTTGTAGTGAACTATGCATATAGAAGTTAAAGTTTTCAAAAAAAAAAGCTCTTTTACTTAATTTAAAAACTTATGTGGTGTATTTTGGTACGTTGTGCCTTCCTGAGTTGTATTCAGCATGATAATATGGGTTGAAGAAATCTTTGGCATAAGTGAATAAGCATGTAGTGGATATTTTACTCTTATGAGTTGAAAATGATGTTTTGAGTTGCATTGTGAAAAAGGTCATGTGGTTATCTTTATTTGAATTACAACTCATGTTTTGATATGTTGTTGTTTATCAGGTTGCTAGTCTTGAGTATATTCCTTCCTTTCAAAGAATAGTGTCGTTGGGGGACGAATGTTCCTAACGGGGGGATATTTTAATACTCCGAAAGTATAAATCCTAATCTAGATCCTAACATGATAGTATAAGAGTTGTAACACTGTTTTATGGTCAAATGTGATGTATATAAGCCATTAGGAAGTTTTAAAATAAAAATGTCAAGAAACGTCCAGGACGTTCGGAAACTAGTTCAAGTGGTGCTAGTGTTCCTTAGTCTATTTGACAAGGCTATAAGAGTCGGAAAAGGCTGAAATTTTGTGAAAAGGTTTATAACACATATTATAGATGATTTATACTTGAAACGTGCAGTTACAACTTCCCAAGGACCAACCAAAGGGTCCTTGAGTTCAAAAGATAGTGTCATCGATGGTTGCAAACCCACGAGGCATAGGACTATAGAGGAGGTGTCAATGTAACATAGAAATTTTAGACAAGGTTCATTTTTGAAACTCTTTGACGAAACGATGGATGAGAAGCATGGAATAGTCTAGTGAATTATGACCCGTAGATCGGGATCTCATAGGTCAGGTCCCTATGTTGCCTACCACGTTTTAATTGATCCAATTAATTAATTAGATGGTAAGTTAATTACATAGGAGTTAAGGGAGGTCTAATTAAGTTTGTTAATTACTTCTATATATACCCCATACCTAATTAAACTAACTCAACTCTCATAATACCCAAAACCGAATTGCTCCTCCTTCTCTCTTCCTTCTCTCTCCCAAATAGAAGAACTCCATTGAACTCTAGGTCAAGGTCAAAGGTCTGGAAGAAGGGTTTTTTTTGTTAATTCTCCATTAATTTAACAAGGTATGGGATTCCTTAGACCTTTGGGATTCCTTTCCCCAAAGGGTTCCACCAAATTAATTTCAAAAAGAGGAGTTTTAGATGGGTTTTCTTCTATTACCAAATTGATCATCTAATTGACTTTGTCTATGATATATTTAGAAAATTATTAGTATATTATGATAAATTGTAACTCAATTATGCTAGTTCTTCATTAACTAACCTAGGTTGTGAAGTAGATCATGAATTTTATCTAAGATCCTAACCTTAGGCTATGAACTAGTGATGAATTGTTGTAGTAATTCAATTGACTTCATTATTGTGTTAATTACTATTGTGTGATGATATTAAACCCATTGCTGGGTTGAATTGTATTGTAGATGGTAAGACTATAATGATGGTTTATGAAGGATATTGGGGTAGTCTTGTGATCTCAATCCTTTACTTCAAGTATGATTATTTGTGTTTAGTGATGAATTTATATTGAAGTATACACTGTAATAAGATTGATTAGGGTTGGTATGATGTTGAATTTGAATGCCTTGATTTATATCTGGTGAGTTGTTGGCTAAGATGTATTGATATAAGGATGGTGATGAATTGCCTATATGCCTTATCATAATATGATATATAAATGTGCTAACTTCACATGTATGAATTGTAATGAAAGGACAATACTCATGAAATTCCTATTGAGGTATGATGATAACTATATAAGGGATAGACCCTATCACCTAAACTAAGTTACTATTATTATTGAAAGACATTTCAAAAAGACTCTAGCTTAGCATCGAGTGAACTAGTAGGGAGGAATATCCCTTCCAACATAGGAAAGGTACGATAACTAATGTACTCATGAGATTTTAGACTATAATGCATGTAGCATAAAGAGGGTACCAACTACATCTGCTAGTTCTTCAACTATATTTACTCCATATGAATACTAGCTAGTGGATCCACATCGATTCTATAATAATGCTTTAGTACTACCTTTGAAAGTAGTGCACCTTATTTTGGTGTAGTGTTCCATGACACCGGATTTAACATTGGCTCATGTGGTCTATGTCGGTTAAGGCACGATGTTTCTGAAAGTAAAATAAAATAGTAAAGTGGACTCTCACTAGGATGACTTGTGGGGTTTTACTTAGTCTACGTAGTGGTATGAGACTCTACCTATACATGGCACTAGTTACCCTTGAATGGAGTCCTAAAAACATGTTCTTATATGAATATATGCTTATAAATGTAAATGATATGTATATGTTGATCTTACATGTTAATGACACTATGTAATGTTGGTTTTACTTAAGAACACGTGTTTGGTCTGTATTGTTTAATGTATGATGATATTTACTCTTAATGATATAATATGTGAAGTGGGCATTGCTTATGGTTCTTCTTAGGTTTACTTGGTTAAGTAAGTTTTAGGGTCTTGCTTAGTAATTGTACTAGTGGCTGAATGAGGGTTCAAAAATAACGGTCTTACTTTGATGATAATGTTATGAACTCTTACATGCTTGTTGATATTAAAACTTGATAGAGTTGTCTTGATTATGTGCTTAATTATGTTTATATGTATGTTGACTTGACCATTCTTAGTATTGTTGGTCTTGTGAAGTACATGGTCTAACTTAATGAAGTAGTGTAGATGAAAAGTTTTGAATTTTCCGTGTTTTTAACAAATTAAATGTAATGATGAATACGAAGAGGCTAGTCTTATTCCTCTTCGAGGACGACGGCGCTGGTTGCGTCTAGGGGGTACTTGGATGTTTGAGAAAATTAATATGGACTTTTTTGTTGGGTTTCGTCGAACCTGGAGGCAAAATTTGGGTTATAGTGGATAGATTTTAAAAGTCCGGTCACTTTATCCCCGTTAAGTCTATTTATATAGCAGAGGATTATGCATGAATCTTCATTGATAAGATTGTGAGTCTTCATGGGATCCCTTTCTCCATTATATTGTATAGTTATACTAAATTCACTTCACGTTTTTGGAGATCTTTTAAAAAAGGGTTGGGTAGTCAAGTGAAGCTTAGCACCTCTTTTCATCCCCAAAC
Organism: Solanum pennellii; assembly: GCF_001406875.1. Lineage (NCBI taxonomy): Eukaryota > Viridiplantae > Streptophyta > Magnoliopsida > Solanales > Solanaceae > Solanum > Solanum pennellii. The sequence continues at coordinate 48,172,140 of NC_028645.1, read as the reverse complement.
GGATGGTCAAGCAAAGCATACTAGAAGACATGTTAAGAGTATCTATGATTGATTTAAAAATTTTTTTGGATAATCACTTGACGTTGATGGAGTTCTCCAATAATAATAGCTACCATTTGAGTATTTCGATGGCATCGTTTGAAGCACTGTATGGTATGCGATGTAGGTCTCAAGTTGGGTGGTTTGAGGTTGGTGAGTCTTCACTCCTTGGTGTTCAAATAATCTATGATGCTTTGGATAAGTTTCGTTTGATAAGGGATAGGTTGAAAACATCTTATAGTCGGCAAATATTTTATGCCGACAATAGAACATAAGATGTTTAATTTGAAGTACGTGATATGGTGTATTTGAAGATTTCACCTATGAAATATGTGATGAGATTCAGCAAAAGGGGGAAGTCAAATCCCAGGTATGTGGATCCCAATGAGGTCTTGCAACAAGTTGGAAAGGTTGCATAAGAGTTGAGACTACCTAGTGAACTGTCACAACCGGGGAGCACCCCCTAGAGGTAATCGGCGTCGGCGTCTTCAGAGAGGACTAAGACTAGATTCATAACATTCGTCATACATTTCATAGGTTTAAAAGTGCAAAAAATTAAAACTTGTCATATACATCTATATACTGAAGTGCACATAGACCTCTCACATACTACATAGGGAGTTTACTTAGAATCGTCGCATATGAAACATACATAGGTTTCTTGTTTAGACAACATAATTGACACCTAAGAATTAGTCTACTATTTTGCCTCATATTGAACAGTCTAAAATGAATACAAATGTTGGACATAGCCAATACAAAGTCAATATGACATTATAGGCGTACATCAATATTCAAATAATAAAGGAATGAACAATGTGTTTATTAAAATACAATTTCATAGCTAAAGCATAGAGAAGCTAACATCCTCAAACATGAGAACCTACAAACACTTAGTGAAAACACTCCAAGTTTTATTCAATCAGTCTCCTAGGAACTCAATTGCCGGATCCTTCATATTTGTAAAAAACGAAGAGATATGGGTTAGTACACCACTTCTAATAAGTTTGGATATATGCACATAAATCATTTGAAAAACATGCTTAAAAGGACATTATGTTCAAAGTCATGTTAACTGACTTTTGAAATACTTTATGCACATATAAGAAAAAATGCACGCCAATAGTCACATATTCATTAAGACATGTCCATATGCAACACAGGATCCTCATTATTAATAAAATCAAGTCAAAATGAATAGTAGCACATCAAGATCGTAAAACAAAAACAACTCCCACATAGTGTCATAATAACAAACCATGTACAAGAGTTCATATTAACACACCATATATGATCCTTACTCACAACCCCTTCCCAAGCCTAGAAGTGTAATGACTATAAGATTTCCCATAACCTCACATAGTCAATAAATTATGGAAAGAAACCATAACTAAAGCCTAACTTCATATAATATAACATCATAAATAGTTATTATCATGAATATAAATATATACCAATAACATGCTTATAACTGAAACTAACATCACATAGGATCATCAACAGTTAAAGTCAACATATGCTTATCATTAAATTCATAAGAGCATAAGAACATCCTCCTAGGATTTCTCGCAAGTCAATCTAGTTCAATGTATATGTAGAGTCCCATACCCGTATCAATACTAAGAAGAACCCTTAAGTGATCCTAATTAGAATTCACTTTATTAAATTAATTTTATATTCGGGAACAATTGCCTTAACTGGTATAGACCACATGTGCTAAATGTGGAATCCGGTGTCATGAAACCCTACACCGAAAAAAGGTGATCTACTTGCCAAGGTAGAGCCAAAACATGAACATTGCATTCTAGTTGGATCCACTAGCTAGTATTCCTATTAGGGAAACATAGTTTAAGAACTATGATATATACTTGAGACCCTCTTTATGCAAGTTGGCATTGTAATCTCTATCTCATGAATACCGTTGTGAACCAACATTCCCATATTGGGAAGGAACACTTCTCATAACTACTTCACTCTATGCTAAGCTAAAGTCACTTTTTGAATGTCTTTCTGTCATTCTTAATCATCATTACTAAATAAAGGACATAGGATACTAACCCCTTGTATATCATATCATTATCTCAATAGGTATTGCATAAGAATGTCCTTTCATTCCAACACTTCATTGGTGAGATAACACCATCATCATCACATCATACTAAGGCACATAAGTTATTCACAATCAATCTTTTATCATCATACCTTAATCATGACCTCACAATTAACATAGTCAAGACATTTCAATTACATTCAGCGTACCATCACCTACTTAATCTAATCACATGTAATACTTCAATTTGACATCATTAAGTATAAGCCATCATAAATGAATTAAAGGATAGAGATAACATGGTCTTACCGATTCACCTTCAAATCCTTCCTCAAGGTGTTACCATCAACCCAACAATATGCACTAATAATTATACTTAATAACATCATATGATAGTACTCAACACAAAAAGTAAGTAAATTGTATTATCACAAACCAATATAAAGTCAATCCATAATATAAAGTTAGTGAAATAGGGTTCATCGTTAATTCTTACAGAATTAGATTCAATACAAACAATATATGACCCTAGGAAGTCCATATTTGAATTAGAATAGCTAAAATAACTCTAAGAATCAACACATTCATCAATTCCAATCAATTCATATGCAAGATCCATGATTTGGGAAAATTGGGGAATAGACATGATGCACACGAAATACCCCTAATTAAAATCAATTAATCAACAATCTATACTTCATTAACCATAGGTACTTATAATTCATCATAATTAACGATCAATTTCAAGTTTAGAAAAAAATCCATTACTAGAGGAAAACCCTTGGAATTGGGTGATTTAAAAATCAAATTAGAAGCGACCTCTTGGAGAAAGGAAATCCAAAAGCAAAGATTCCATACCTTAATGAATACTAATTCAAAGAAATTGAGATGAAAAGTTGAGAACTTGGCCTTCTTCTCCTAAGCTTCCAATGATCTTCAATAATGGTTGAGTTAGAGAGATTATTTAGAGAGAAGTGAGAGCCTTTGGGGTTTTATTTGGGGATTAGATTTGAGTGGGTTCAAATGACTTAAAGCTGACCCTAAATCAATATATAGTCACCACTAAAATAACCAAACTACACCTCACCTAATAGGGTCTCTTTGTGAAGTAAAATTGAGTTAAAATCGACGTGGACGAATATGCTAAGTGGCTGCGCGTAGCGCGGTTATTTCCACATCTTTTTTATAAAATACAGGTCGAGGAAGCCATCCTCGTGAAGGACCCACATCGCGAGAAAATTTTTGTTGATACAGCGTATGCTGCGCGATTCGTGGAAGCCTTCCATTCTTGGCTGGACGTAGACTACTTTGACTACCTGCTCGCTAAAGTTCGGATACTTCGGAAGAACCCTTCGGATGGTCCATGGGGAGTTGTAACTTGAAATTAGACCCTATATACTATATTTTACCTATTTAAAAGTTTTTTTTACAAGTTTTAGTCTTTATATGGCACTCCCAAACCTTCACAAAAAACAAGGACGTCTACATAGTTTAATTTTTGTAGTTTCCGGACGTCATGACCTTTATTTGACATTCAAGCTCTAATTATTATAAATCAACTCTATTATATTAGTGTGGGTCTGGAACATCATTTTAATCATAATTAGGAATATGAGGCTCTAGACTAGGTCAATGATTTTTGGAGTTGTACATTATCCCCTCCTTGGAAACATTCGTCCCCTAATGACACAAAAAATCCTTTTATAAGGAGAGGATGACTCAATACTAGCATCCCAACAAACAAACACAAAAATAAATAAGATCATCATGAGTCACAGCTCATAAGAGTAATTCACACCTATATTTAACACACAACATGAGCACAATATTCATCAAAATTTACTTATGCCAACCTTCTTCCAAAACAGATAAACATGCTCAATACTATTTCATGAAGGGAACAATAAAGAGAACAAAATTAAGTAAAACTTAAGCAAAAGAGCATTTTCACATGAAAACTCATTTTAGTATGAACCCTTACCATAACAATGCATATTTTAGCAAACCAAGCAAACTTCAAATTTATTCATCATATCTCTAGGGTTGGATACTATGGTTGGGGAATACTTAGAGGGTTTAGTGAATTTTAGAGAGTACTCTTCACACTCATTCCCCCTTGAAGAAGGTTCACAAAATCTACCATATTCTTCTCCCTCCACTCTAAGGGTAAAAACCTATTAAAATGGTTGCTTTGAACACTTTACAATCTACCGGACCTACTCGTAAGGGTCTCTCACTCCTTCATTGATGAAAAAACACTTGTGCCACATCTTTGAGTTGCTAAGCGACTATATCCGCTTTCTCCCTAGTAGTCACACCTATAGCATCCACCACCTTTAAAATCTCATCCAATAAGTTTTGTGGATCCTCATCCACCATAGTTCCATGAAAAGTAGGAGCGTTCATCCTCATGAAATTCCAAATTTTATAAGCAGGAGTACTTACATTGGGTTGGGGTCCACCTCCATGGTATGCTTGGGCAACCAAATGATTAGTGATGACTTCAGCTTTAGTCGTCATGAGTCGGGTCAAATCCATAACGGCAGCCCTTAGCCCTGCAGTAGTAAATCCCCTTTAACAAAGGGAGCTTTAGTACCTTAGGGAATAGGGTGAATTTGGGGAACTTGAGGTCCTTGAGGTTCTTGAGACACTTGAGGGGGAACTTCCTCATTCACTTTCTCTTGGAAAACTATCGGGACTTGCTCATAATTGGGAGGGATCCTCTCATTAGCTACTCTTTCGTGTCCTCCTTGTTTTCATGTCCTATAAACACAAGAGAAGAGGTTGATAAAAACATCTTATAAAACGCAACTCTATGGAACAACACTATAATAATGAAGAAAGTGGAAAATCTATCGCCTTATAGCCTCTCACTTATTGGTGTGTCGCGACTCACACTGATTAACAAGACTCTATTAGACGTGTCTTGTCAGACTTTAGACCCTAATCTATTTCCCATAACCATAGGATCAGATACCAAGCTTGTCATGACCCAAAAATTCCCCCAAGAAAATAGGATAACCCTTAGGTTGGAACAATTGTGTACTTTACCCTTTAGAGGTCTTGTACTAGCCTTCTAGCTAACATGCGTTGCATAAGACATTAAAAGTAGAGAAAAATTCAAACTTTTCACGACAGTACTAATAATAAGGAAATATATTTTATAAAATACAAAAGAGTAGTCTCATCGTCACAAGACAACTTAATGACACAACTAATATAATGAGTGATACGACACTTTACATTGAAAGAAAGATACATAAGATGTTTTATACAAGAATTGAGTAAATAAATACTATGCCCTCGAATATATTAGGACATACTCTGTCTTTATAGAATCGATTCCCAAGATTTCCTTCTAATCTTAAACTTTCCACCAACCTATACTTATTGTCTATAGAAAACAATGGGGTTAGTACAAACATTATACTAAGTATGGCATTATGCAAACATTCAGAAGAGGAAATTTTAGTAGAAATAAGGATACATGCAATTTAACTAAAACCTTCATGCATATAGGATTAAAATAGCATATAGATCATCATTAAGCACATAGGAAAGAACTTCATAATTTTAGCATTCAAAATGCACATTACAATGAACTTCAAGATGACATAACACTGAATCCGTGAAAATATTACAATCAACCCATCTCTTGCCAACTCAAAATTTACTAATTTCCCTTGAAGTCTCCTTACTCAAGGTTATCCTAAATCTCACAAAGGTTAGACATGAAGGAACCACCCATAAAATCCTTTCAACGCACACCTAAGTAATCCTAAAGGCAACCTTTATAAGTTTACTTCGCACAAGTGACAAGTAACCATAACATACCATAACATTAAAGAACACATACTTAGATTAAAGAACTTCACATAAATTCCGTTCTCCAAGTTTAATTATAAGTTACCCAAAGTGCTATGTGGAAGTAGAATCCCATACTTCTACTCTCACAAGTGTTCCTTGAGAATTCAATGGACTTAGGCAAACTGCATTCATCTTTCATAAACTTCATCATACAAGACATGACTTCAAGATAATTTCTTGACATTAGACAATAATTTACAGAACTCCTTTACATCATATAATGACTCATTCATACAGTTCATATAAATACACACCAAGACACCCCTTTAAAGTGCCTACCCGTGCAATGGATAGATAGTGTCCCATACCACCACAATCCCTAAGTGGTACACTCTTTTGAAGACTTAGTTCATTACATTCTTTGTTGTAGGGGACACATTTTACCAACATAGACCTTTAGAGCTAGACATGGAATCCTGATATTGACCCTTATCCGATGAGGGATCTCCACTTGCTTAAGGTAGGGTGAATCTCTTACACTTTACATGGAATCTCAAATAGTTATACCTACGTAGATGCATAGTTAAGGTATAAGGAGATTACATCTAAATTAATCGTTCTCTACTAACGTGGAGTACTCATATCAGGAGATTCATGGGTGACAACATCTCAAATCATATTGTGTAACCACCCCTTTTTTATATCCTCTCCGTGCTAAGTATAACAACCCCACGGAGACTTAAACATTCGTTACTAAAGATAAAGGGATAACTATTGAACACCACATCTCAATTCACGAAGAGTGTACGCCCTCTAACCTATATAAGAAATCTCTTGGTGATGTGAGGTTTCTACTAAACACTTCCTCTAAACTCACGAAGAGTGTTCACCCCAAAAATCCCATTTTCATTCATTTTGGCTTTTAGGAAATGTAGGAAATGGTCTAGACATTTCATATGTACTCATGAAGATTGTCCACCCTACAATCCCCCATTCACAATCATTGACTTCATTTATTCATTTCAAGTGTGTTCGTGAGTGTGTACATGTGAGCACACCTTTAACATAATGACCATTTTCATAATTGACTTGTAATCATGCTTACATCTTCAATCATCACATTCCACACACTAGCATGTTTCAAATATACACATTCTCCATCAGACATATTCTACACATCCTATGCAATTCAAGATTCATAGAGCATATCAACATGAACGTCATCATCATCACATTACTTCACATATCAAAACATCATTTCCATACTCACAATCATATCCATAAACTTCAAGTAAACAACACCACCAAAGGTGGACCATACCACTAAAGAACATTTCAATGGAAACTATATAAAAAGATAAACTTACACTTCACCCAAGCTTTCCCCACCATTCATCAATGCTTCATCAAAGCAACATAATATAGCCTATATAGGAAGTAGCTAATCCAAACTAGATCAAAAGAAACTTAACCCTAACATTATTCAGCTAAAGCAATAAACCCATTTCATAAGCCAAAAGTTGATAATAAGCAGAAACATGATTTTATTGGGTATTTAACATTTAAATCACCATCTAACATTATAAAATACTCATTTTAATCATTAAAACTTTTTTATTCATTGACCTATACTTAGAGTTAAGGAATAAAGAATTTGGAGTTTGTAACAATTTTTGAAATATCTTAGAAGTGGCTCCTTCAATGAAAGAAGGCTCAAGGATAACTAACATACCTCGATGACAAGAAACCCCACAAATATTTGATGAAAAAACCGTCCACAACCTACCCTCTAGATCTTTCTTGAGTTCTCGATTCAAAGGAGTTTGGGATAGTCTTTCTTGAGGGAGGGGTTTTAGGTTTTTCAAAATGAAGTCTATATTTAGGTCTTAGTGTTTGAACCCTCTTAAAATAACTAAAAGACCCCAAAATAATCATCCATTGTTCATAAAAGTCTTGGGGTGAATTTTAAAAAAACCCAAACTTGGCAGAATTCTTGACAACTTTTCAGGGACCACCATCGACGGACCCTAGCAACGGGCATCGATTGGACAACGGCCCATGCCACTGGGCGTCAATTGGTTCAGATGATGGAAGACTAGGGGTTCACCTCCTACCTCTAAGGGTGGATCTACGACCCAAGACTAGGGGGCGTCGACTTGGCTACGTTCTGTTGGCGATGGAATCATAGCCTACACAATTTTTTGTTCATTCAGCCCACACATTGGAGTCCTCTTCTGGGTCCCCTTTTTGTTCCAAGGTTGAGTCGTACCCAAACATTGAACCCCAATACATGGTCATCTAGGTCTTAGGGTCCCCTCAGATCATTTTAAACTAAAACGAACACGTAAAACTTGCAAAAACATATAAGTATACATAAGCACATTTAAAGGAACATATTCGAAACATCATGGACTTTCTTGGACGTTTAACCTCCAAATATCACCAAACCTAAGAATCTTCCTATTAACAACACAATTACAATTTAAGGGCCTTAAAACCTCTTTGCACCCATGCTTGGCTCTAGTTCCACTTAGTTTGTATAAGGGAAGCTAGTCTCCTCAACTTGTTGATCATAACCATCAACCAAGAGATATTTATGTTGTCATGGAGCATCGCCAAACAACACTCTTCAACTAAGACATCGGATAATCCTGTAACAAAGTGACGCATCTCATCCCTAGGAATATATACTAAGGAAGGAGCATGCTTGGACAACTTAATGAATTTCAAGGAGTACTCTTTCACACTCATACCTCCTTGATGAAGGTTGGTAAGTTCCGCTACTTTTTCTACCTTTTTCTCTATATGAAAGAATCGATCAAGGAAAACTTTTCTAAACATCTCCCATGTAATAGGACCCGCTCTAAAGGCCCTATTGTCTCTCCATTATGTGTACCATGTTTGAGTTACAACCTTGAGTTGGAAGGCAGCTAGCTCGGCCTTTTCTTTTGAAGTTAAGCCCATAGCATAGAGAATCTGTTAGACCTCATCAATGAAGTCTTGGGGGTCTTCATTCACATATGACCCAAATAAGATACGAGGGTTTATCCTCGTGAAGTCCCTCAAGCGGGAAGCTATGGTACTAGAATTTCGTTGAACACCTGGTCCAACCTTCGCATTCGCATATGTCACCATATTTTTAGCTTGAGTAGCTATCACTTGTTCGTGGGTAGTCATACGTTGAGCCAAAGTGACAAATGCCAACCTTATATTTCCATCCGCTGTAGGTGCAGTAATGAATGGAGCTTGGTCTTTAAGAGGCACATTATTGTCTTGGAGAGGGACTTGGTTTCCATGGGGAGGAACTCCCGCATTAGCAAAACCTTCTTCCACTCTCCTTCCAGTAGCACATCTTGTATTCATATCCTATATCAACAAGAAAAGGATTAGAAGAAAGAAACACATAGAGAGTTTCAATTCTCAAGGAATGATTTTCAAGATTACTAATAAGTGAGGATTCCTAAGAATCACATAGCCTCTCATTTATAAGTGTGCATGATTCACACACATGAACAAAAATCTACGTAAATGTGGTTCAATGAGACATCAATCCTAATATTTCTTTAAGCTCATGCTCTGATACCATGTTTGTCATGACCAGGGAGCAGCTCCGTGACGTAACCACCGTCGTCGTCCTCAGAGAGGACTAGGAGTAGCCTCATAGAATTCCTTATCATATTGCATAGGTTAAAAAGTGCGGAAAAATAAAATTTTTCATATACATGTACAGAGTGAGGCTTACATAGACCTCTTGCGTACTATGTAATGATTTTACTTAGACTCCTCGTATATGAATCATACAAATGCATCTTTTTTAGACAACATAAACGACACATAGGAATTAGTCTAATACTTCGTCTCATATTGAACTATATAAAAGGAGTACGAATGTTGGACATAGCCAATACAAAGTCAATATGCCATTATAAGCTTACATCAATATTCAAATGATAAAGGAATAAACAATGTCTTTATGACAATTCAAATTCAATGCTATAGCATAGAGAAGGTAACATCCTCTAATAAGAGGACCTACCAATACTTGGAGAAAAGAGTCTAAGACTTCTTCAATCGACCTTCTAGGAAATCAATGGTTGGAACAAACATATTTGTAGAAAACATAGAGATATGGGTTAGTAAATCTCTTGTACTAATTATGGATATATGCACAAAAATCATTCAAAAACTATGATTAAAAGGACATTTTTTTCAAAGTCCTACTAAATAACTTTTGAAAGCCTTTATGCATGTAACATCCCGAAACCACACCCTAGAAGATATGGAATTCTCGGAATGCAACCGGCGTACATGACCTCTCGGAGGTGTTGTCCAAGCCCTTTTAGTACTGTTTATCGTATATACATAATGAAATATAGTGCGGAATCAAAAGTTTTCATAAATATTCTATAAGTCTCTAAAAACTTTTTCATATAAAACTCATATGAAACACAAAGTCTCATTTCATAAAATCTTAGACACAAGAATACTTTGGGACACGTCCCATATAATACGAAGATAGAAATACATAGTCTATTACAATACTTCAATAAAAGACATAAAAGTCATCTATTACCTCGAATCAAATGAAGATATACTTCAACTTCACTTATTGATTCTATGATCCAAGTCTTGCTTCACAAATGCACCTAATCTACCAAACACAATAGAGATAGATAAAAGCATGGAATTAGTACAAACACATGTACTAAGTATGACATAGTGCTTAAAATCCTGAAATCATAGATTTATTAGAAATATTAATCTTTTTCATTAAAATATCATAATATAATTATGAGAATAACATTTTACAACTAACGAACACATAAGAAATCACTTAGACCATTTATTACATTTTTAAGAGCCACACTATAGTAACCCACTTCACTGTACAGTGAACCCCTTCGCTTTTACAGTGAAATTTTCTGAACTTCACTTTAGACACCTTCTATCATTCAATCCCCTCACTAAACGCTATCCTAAGACTAACTTAAGTAAGACAAAAAGAGACCTCACATACACCCTCTCGAGACAAACCGAAATGATCCTTAACACCACCTATAATGAGATCAACACACACTTACAAGACATCATTCACATGAACCTGAGATTTTTCTACCAAAGGTTATTCTAAGTCTCAGTTGATTGTGTTATGAAGCGACCACCAATAAAATCCCTTACACACACATTTAATAGATCCTATATACTATCTATGATAGAATCATTCTCACTTACTACTACAACATATATATGATATAACATTCTCCTTCTGAAGGCTATCAAAAGACTCACTTAAGTAAATCAAGATGATAATGTCCATGATTGACCTCTTCAATATTACCTAATTAATCCTTAAGACTACCTAAGTCTTAGATCATGCCTACATAATCAATCATCTTCCCTAACTAGAGTCATTCTTAAAATTTATCTAGTATGATACGAAGTGAGTATTCCTATGCCCCATTGAAACCTTAACTAGACAACCCTTAACTACTCTAGAAAAGTACTTATTCATTTAACATGCTTTCTTAACTTAAATCATTACATTCATTAGTTCATTAAGAGTCATTCATCACATAAGTACATTCAAGTAATGGTCTTGGACAAGACCTAGGGACTCTAACTAACACCTTCAAAGCCTATTGTGCAATGTCTAGATAGCGTCCAATACAACCACCTAAACTTCATTGAACTTCGCTAATACTAGTAGGTATCGCATATGATGAGAATAGGCAATAACCAACATAGGCCATGATATCTAGACATGGAATCCGGAGTTGTAACCTACTCCGATGAGGATATTCTACTTGCCAAGGGTAGAACAAGAACACATCCAATGTAGGCACATGGTTAAGGAATATGACGGAGTTTTATGCACTCTAATCAAATTCTCAAGTACAGCTACATCTAGATGTACTTCCCATAACATAATCAGTCGGTGCTAGCCTTTTTTCTCATTGAGTAATTCAAACTAAAGGATCACATGAACAGGTTTCTTATCTATTTCATAACCCAATAACATTCACCCTACAAAAAAGGTCCACTAGGGCTACCTTTCAATGACGACTAAGATAGATCATTATGACTTTCCTAAGGATGATATGATGTTGTTCAAGAAAATCATCCCTAAGCCCACCATTTCACTACATGAAGCATATAATTACGGATCTTCGACTTCAACTTTCATAACCTTCCTACTAGGTTGAAGGTTCCACGTACATGACCATATTAACATCATCTAAGGTCTCACATATCATTCATTATTACATGGCAAGGGTTCACTAAGCCTACCTAGTCAACACATCTGGAATTCACATATCATCCATATATGTATCAAGTAAGGGACACAAGTCTACCAAAACAAGAGTTAACATTCTTTACTTTATCACATATATCATATCATTCTTTGAAGCACTTAGGAATGAACCTTATCATCTTTATGTCATCCAATACATTACTATATCATCATCAATATAACCATCATAACTCATATAGTCAAGTAGGAACAATCATTCATCCACATCTAAGACTACACATATAAGCACATAGTGATAGTCTACATGATCTCCTAATATACATAGAAAGACCAGATACATTCACATTGCAACATTCTAGAAAATCATATGTCTAATGAAGAGCCAGTATGCCCTTAGGATAGCCAATTAGGGGTAAATAGGCAGCCCAATGCCCAATATTGAGAAATATTGGGCATAGTATAGAAGAAATTGGCTAATGGATATTAGCCAATTTTCTATATACGAAGAAGAAATATATTTTTTGGGTTGTCATACCCCAATCCAAAACTGTTATTCAATAAATGTACCTGCAATGAAGACCCTAAACTAAAACAATTTTTCCTTTAACTCACAAAAAGGTTTGAGGCATCCAAGTGTAAAGCCTAGATACCATGTCACATGATCAATTAAAATGATCATGTATAGTAAACAGTGCCCAAGGACATAATGAGGATACTTAGGACAATAAATATACATTCCCAAAGGAAGCATAAATAATAGTTAGTTAGGAAAGTACAACCAACCCATGTGCAAGTACAAGTGCAAGACATGTGAAGAAGCACCAAAGGTGGGGACCACCATAACCGAATTTGGTTACGATAGTTAAAGGGACAAAAACGTGCATAAGGGACAACTCCACGTGGGGCCTGACTTCCTAACAAATTTTAGACTATAACCTACTTCCCCAAATATCTAACTAACCTAGGACTAACCGAGATGGACCCACTAGTTCACTTGATAACCTAGGATCAAAACCGTGTTGACAATAACCTAGTACTAGTTAAAGAGACAACCTAGTACCTAACCTTGGATTGTCCAAAAGGTTAATTAGGGTCCTATAAACTAAGGGGTAATTTAGAAATGTTTACCTAATTAATTTATTTAGAAAATTAATTAATTAATTTCAAAGGGCTAAAACCATAACTAGAAAGGAAATTTTCAGATTTTGGTTAAGACGAAACGGACAACGTTGTACCTAACCTAGGATGGTCCAAAGTTGTACTAAAGGTCCTTATAACATAGGAATACTTTATTAAGTACCATAGTCTACATAATTAATTAATAATATTAAAGGGTCAAAACATAAATCACAAAGAAGATTCAAGATTTCGGTTGAGACAAGAAAAAGACAACCTAATATTTAACCTAGGATGGTCCAAAGGATTAGTTATTGTTATAACGACTTAAGGTTAATTTAGTAATTACCCTAAGTTACTCAATTAATTATATTATCCATTTAATTAATTAAATTAAAGGGTTCAGACCGAAATTTTTACGCTAACCTAGTATAATGAAAGAAACATCCTAGTACTTAACCTAGGATGGTCCTAAAGTGTTGATTTTGGTTCCAATGACTTAGGGGTAGTTTATTACTTACCCTAGGTCTATATTTTAATTAGTTTAAGGATTTAATTAATTAATATAATGTCAAAATGTTGACGTAAACCATATTCAACACCAAAATTTCAGATTATAGGTCAAGTCAACATTCTCCTATGTTTAGTCAACTTAGGAGGGTTTTTTTAGTAATTAGTTAATTAACTGATTTAATTAAATTATTAAACCCTAAGTTGAATAAGTCCAGGTCAGTTACTAATCCTAAAAACCACGTTCGAACTCAAGCGTGAGAAAAACAGTCAACAAAACGCAAGAACAAAAAAAATTTCTTAGACAATTTTCAAGGTTTCTTCAAGGTTCGTTCAAGGTGGTCTTCGTATATTATTTTCTACTTTAGGTATGGGTTTTCTCTACTGAACTCTTTTTGCCAAGAGAACATTATTTCGAATTATTCGAAGATCTTGAAAACTAGGGTTGTTTTCTGTCATTCTTGTCGAACTCCTTTCCCTAGTATCCTTGTTACAATTTCGATGTCGAATAGGTTAGAAATCATGTTGTTCGTATGTGGTGCTGGCTGATCTTAATGTGTATTTGATTAAAACATGATTGAATGAATCTATTAATTGGACTCATTTGATGCTAAGTGTTATTATATGAATTAAAAGAATGATATTATGTTAAAGATATGTCCGAAAATGTTATGTATGAAGATGTTACGATCTATTCTGCATACTTGCTGTTAATATGACATTATAAATATTATATATTCATCAAATGCTAATAAGATGCTTTCCAAGATGTTTAAAAAAAGTTATACCCAACGTTATCTTTTGAAAACATAATTTGAGTGAATGTTTGCCTTATGTCTATAAAATGGCTAACAAAAAAATTGATCAAAATTTAATGGGGAATTGGATATAATGTTATATCTAAATAATTTAAAGATTGGATAATGTATAGTGTATAAAACTTATGCATGTTGCACATGAAAATTGGCTTATACCAACAAATATGGTTATGAAATCTATGCCCAATTGCTTATGCCAATATTCATCATATGAAGATAAAATGGCTAACAATACATTTTATAGAAGTGATGTATGAAAATGAGTATAATGTTATGTTACATAATTAATATATTGGCTAGAGGTTCATACTTATTAAATTTAAATATGAACATACGTAGAATTGGCACATCCCAACAAAAATGGTTATGTAGTTTAATATTCGAAGGTGAGGCCAATACTAAGCATATGCCAATCTTGTGTAGTAAGAGTATAAAATGATATTATAAGCACTTGTAAAATAATTCAATGAACTCATAATCAAGGGCATGCCACTCATTGGGTCAACTCCCAACATGCTCTAAAAGAATGACATATGAACTCATGAAACTCATTGAATGAAGTGATCATCGTCCATAAACGATTATATGAATCTACTACACTAAAGTAAGTAAGTAACGTGAGTTATAACATAATTAAAGGGGTCTAAAGTAAGTAAGTGACCAGAATGGGGTGTTAAAGGAAGTGAGTCAAGTCTCACTTACACTTTAGCTACTATTTAAATAGAATACTCACGTATGAAGGTGTTAGAATGTGTGAGAAAGTCTCATTAACAACAAAGGATGATATGTAAGGAAAATTCACATTTTATTAATGTAAATTAAGTATTACCGTTAATAATAGAGTAAGTCACTACACCATTTAAGGTCTACAGCCAGACTTATTTTGGACTACGTTTGTAAAGTGTTGCCAAAGGTAGTTTTGGGAACGCTTTTAAAGTGTTGCCAAAGTTTTTAACCTTTAGCTACGATAACATTGGCAACACTTCAAAAGTGTAATCTTTATTCGTATAAGTTACACTTTATAAGTGTTGTTAAATATGATATAATTGACAACACCTATTTATACATATGGCCACACTTCTAAAGTGTTTTATTTTTACAATTGAAAATACAACACATTATAAGTGTGGCCTTAAAATTTTCACTAAAATATTATATTCCCTCCAAACATTTTTAACTCTCCCTCCCATTTCTATTGGGAAAAAATTATTAATAAAACATTAAAACTCTTTTCCCCAAATTGAAGAACACGGTCTCCATATCTATGAAGAACATGATTTCAATCTGAAGAGCACTGTTTCCATATGTAATTTCTTGTTGAAGAGCTGAAGATTTGTTCACTTTGAAGAGGTTTATCAGTCAAATCTTGCTCAAAAGCTGCCCTCGCTGAAGGTTACACCTCGCTGAAAAGTTGTTCCCAGTGAAGAGGTTGTTCCATCATATTCTCGTTGAATTATTCCCAGATTGAGTTGTTCCTTCATATTCTCACAGAAACATCATCACATTGAAATGATTTTGTTTAAATAGGGTTTATTAGGTAAGCAATTATATCTTTGAAAGTCATTTTTAGATTCAGGGTTTTGATATTTTTGTGTTGTCGATAGATTTTTTGGCGTCTGGCTCGTAGTTGTATTACCCTGCACATTAATCACTAAATAAGTACAAATGGGCTGATTAGGGATGATTATTTACTTGATAATTTCTTTTGTGTTAGGCTTATAAGCAAGAAATTTATCTTGTATGTAAGTCTTACAAGATGGAAACTTTGTAACCTGATATGTTTGAAACGTATATCCAATTCTGAAGTTTATGTAGAAAGCGAAAAGGCTTGTCAAAATATAAGAATACTACATTTTTTATGAATGGAAAAGAAATTTAGGGAATGAAAACAGCTTCAACTTACATATAATTACTATATTTGACCTTAACTTGCTCTGTTAAAATGAAGATAATTTTGATAGGTTATTGGGATGTTATCAAAGTAATTCAGGAAGTTAAACATAAAAATCAATGAAAATCAAAATGACAAAATAAGTTTCCACTATAAGTGAATCAATTATTTACATGGTATGTATGCAATGTGTTCATGCCTTTCATATGTTTCTTATTATTCTTTTTCATTTTGCAGGGAGAACTATGGCTGTGAAGTTGTCTGTTTCGTTGTTGATGGTGGTGAAGTATGATTTTCTCAATAATCATCTATTGGTTTTTATGTTCTCATTCTATTAAAGAAATAGAATTATAGTGCATTAAATTAAACAGTCACACAAATAACTTTCTTTTTGTAAGAACTCATATTTGAGTTGAATTATTACTTTATCAGGGGATTAAGGAATTAGATGGCTTGGAGGAAAAGACCAAGGCTAGTCTGGCTTTTAAATTAGTGGTGAAGGATTTGAAATTAGATTGTTGTTAATTGTTCTACCATGTGATGGGAAGAAGCCTCATTGGTTAATATTTTCACAAATATGCTCCGAGGTTCGTCATAATTTTTATCATACAACTCATCCTATGTATCTTTACATCAATCGAACAACCACTAGTAATTTAGTAACCTCTAGCCCTATTTCCATAGATTGATGGGTTGACCGAGGATTAAGGATGACATCACCATCATATCCGTGTAAATCAGGATATTAGTTACTAACTCCTCTTGTTGATGCAGTTAGTGAAGGATGTGTCTTTCTGATGTAGCTATCAAGTTTACTTGATCAAGTAAAAGTGCACAAAGAGAAAGCTTTATCCCCTTCGAGATCACATCTAGATAAAGGTAACACCATTATCATTTGTTCTGTTCATCCTCTATATCTTATATCCAATGAAATACTAGTTCTGCTAAATCTAGATAGGACGTTGAGAATGACCTTATTTATGAAAATATACTTATATTTGAACCATTCTACATAAAGTACCTTGTAAAGCTAGAGCATATTCTACTTATATCACTTTCTCGGCATTTAGTATTGACTTGTTTCATGCCAATTCGGATAGAAGATTACTTGGATGTGGCTATCATGTCCCAGTAAGTGTTATTACATTTGTATTTTAATTAGAATTACGCAGACTTGTACTACTTTGTGATTCTTCTTACATCTACATAATCTGTATTTTTCTTGATAAAAGTTGACCTAATGTATGTTTTTGCGGTGAATCCGAGATTATGTCTTGAGTTCTCTATGACTAGATCTTTTATATCGTGTTTGTATGTGATGGGATTTAATCGAATTATTATCCAACTCCATCATTATTAATTGTAAACTCATTTTTTTGATACTTTGTGATTTCCTTTAGTGAATTCTATGTCCCAAAAGTTTGTGGAACTGTGATACTTGATCTTTAGTTGAACAATTATCATGTTATTATTTGTAATACCCATGAACTATGATACTAAATGATAGATTTATGTTCTGGTGAAAATGTTTTTACCATTATAAAAAAAATATAAGTACATAAAAACAGTACTATCACGGAGCATGGACCGTCGTGGTCATGACGGGTCGTCGTGGTCATAACGGGCCGTCGTGGACACCGTCGTCACATACTTGCATGTTTCTTTTGCTACTTCTCATATCTTCATGACGAACATGCAGGACGGACCGTCATGGCTACGACGGTCCGTCACGCTTTCCATTACAGCTGAAATTTCAAATTGATCGTGTGGAACATATTAACTACACAAGGAAACTAATCTAATTTTCTTTAATTTTTGCTGCTGTTGTAATCTACAATCTGGACTTGTCTCTCTTTAGTTGTTGTTAATGTATTTGGTTTAAATTGAGCTAAGGTCTTGCTTCTTTTGTTTCACTGTTTTTTTGGCATTTGTATAGAACATTGGCATAGTATGGAATCTGCAATCTGCAGATTTGTTGTTAATGTTTTCTCTAACTGTTGCTTCTATATATAAATATTTCTGTCATTAAAGTCTATTTTCTTTCTTATTATATAGAATACCCATGTTATAACCATAACTTTTGACATCCTAGTAGAAGGCATGCTTCCATAACTACAAACAAATAAACAAATAATTATTAGGAGAATCTAATTGTTTGTGTCTCCTCATTAATTCCTTTTTTCTTTAGTGTTCGTGTTAGTTTGCGTGCATCATGGTTATTGTATAACACCAAATATTTTATATTGTTTCTTATGAAGTTTGAACCCTAATGCAATTATTCATTGTTGTTGAACTCATTTGGAATTCTAGACACCTAAGGGAAGATCATCTACTTTGAACATCAAAAGACAAGTAGGCATCTACTTTGAACATCAAAAGATGCAATCTAATTTTCTGTAACTGCTGGATTTCTTGCCTCTCTATATTGTTGCAATCTGAACTTCTTACCTCTTCTATATAACTGCCAATATCTTATTTGTGTAGGGAAATGGAGGTGATCAAATTTGAAGTGGATGATGAAGAGTTTTTGAACTATTGTAAAAGTTTAAATACATATTTGATTTATTGTGTACACATTTAGAATATTGATGTATAAGTATGGGTATGTACACAACACATACTATCTTTTGGTTGTACATGAAATATTTCTCGAAGTTTATTTGAAATATATAGCTTCAATTTAATGATTAATTAGTTCATTTTGTGTTTTAGGTCACTTGTATGTATGTAAATATATTATATATATTTGTGCTACATGTAGGCTTATAAATGTTGAAGTTACACTTTGTAAGTGTTTCTCTAGGTAGATAAAATGTTACACTATGAATGTGTTGCAATAGATGACCAATAAAAGGCAACACTTTTTAAGTGTGACCAATAAATCTGAAAAGGCAACGCTTTTAAGTGTAGTCTAACAAAAAATAGGTGTTGCTAATGCACGTCTTCAAAGCGTTCCCTTCTACCTATTTGGCTACGCTTTATAAGTGTAGCCAAAGATGGCAACATTTAAAAAGTGTTGCCTAATGTCAAAGGTTACGCTTCTTTTGGGCAGCCCCTAAAAAGTGTTGCCGAATGTCCAAAAGTGTAGCCTTTTATCAAAGGCCACACTTTTTTCTAGTTTAGGCTACACTTACGTGGTGTTGCTGTAGGACGAAAATGGTGTAGTGAGTAAATCTTAACCTAGAAGCAAGCCTCCATAATGCTTGAGTCAATACTAGAAGATAAAGAAGAAATGAACATTCACGTAAAAGGGATGAGTAATTACGAAAAGCAAATGTGCTAATGGTAATGAATGTGGTGATAATATGATAATAGGCTAATCTCAAAGATGAGATCAATCTCAAATGAGCCTAAGTAAATGTTACCAAAGTGTACTCACCTACGAGAGTGTAAAGCTAATGAAGAGACCAGTCTCAATGTACACTCTAATGTAAGTATTGAGAATAATGTATACTTAACACTAATTATGAGATGAGAAATCATTTATTGAGCTATGATGTCCTCATAATAGAAGCCAGCTGCCATGACTTATGAGTTAAATGAAATGGAACTTTATACTGAGAACCGATAGGCTAGCTATGAGCGATAATGCCTTCTTTCGGGAAGGGCGGAGGTTCACGTAACTCTCATTAGATGAGACTATCCCGCATGCCGTGTATGGGTCTCCTTATATCTCCTAGCCTTGAACTTGTACTGCCAATATATGGATCTGACGGGGTTCACTTGCCATGTACGCTAGCATGTTTTGATTCACTTTGACTGTTGATTCCACCTCTTTTCAGTGTGGGAAAGACAGTGGATTTCATGATGCTCACACGATCTATGTCGGTTGAGGTTTGAGTTCCTCAATGTATGGAAGATAATGAAGTAAATGATACCGAAGGTGTTTGTGCAAGACAATGAGGAGGTCAAATCAGATTCAAGTAATGACATTATGTCATTCTTGGTCATTACACTTCATAATCCCGATGAAAGTCTTAGACCTCATCATAGGTATAGCTGGTGTTTACATCAACCAACGAATGAATGAAATGACTAATGTGAAGTACGAACAAAATAAATGAAGCAGACACTGTGTTTGCTAAAGAAGGCCCTCGGGTTGAGGTCCCATATGTTGGGCCCTCACTTGAGATATCTTATGATACATAAATGATTCCAAATTGTCGTGCATATGAAATGTATTATATATAAAATATGAAATTAATGAAATCAATGGCATGATCAATAGAGAATTGCTTATGAAAGTTAATGAATATATAGTGTAAAGAATGACTCAATAAAAGGTAGGGAAATCATTCCTTAGTCCTTGGATTACTTACATCGGTTCATTGTTCGTATGGGACTACAATGAATCACTGAACTTGTAAGTAAAACATAGGACCAAAAGAATTATTGAATCTACACAGCAATAATAAGAAAAAGACTAAAAAATAATCTAAGTGTACAAAGAGTAGCTCTCGGCCTAAGAGGATCAAAAATCTCAAATCTTCCCCCATTTTGTTCTAATATAATGTTGATGATACTAATGTTTTGTAATCATATAGAAAATGAGTTGTGTGCTTTGAATACATTAAAATTCATCAAATTCATACCACAATACACAACTAACGAATTCGAAAAGTATAATGACTACACTTTAAAGAAATGGCATGTTGCTTAGGAAGAGCTTTCATTGATCATGCATAGCTTTATGTGTATGTGTGCATACACCCATACTTAGTACAAGTAGTGTACTAACCTCCTACTATTTACTATTTTTATAGGTGGAGGTAAGAGGTCATGTTGACGACACTTGCAGCGGTTTGGACTTCGCATTTCTCCAAACCATTTGGTAGGTCCTCATGTTTTCGAGGATGCTACAAATTTATTCTACACTTATTTTTAGACATAACTAATAGATGTTGTCCCTAGCGTTTCTTTCGCACCTTCATTTAGAAGCATTGTAATAAGGCCTTGTTTGGCGAACTATTTATGATATATTCATCTTCAGTTTCGAATTGATTTTTTATGTTAGATGGTTGTTCTCTTATGTTGATCTTAGTATATCATGTATCTGGTTAATAATTATATGAAGTCTATGTATACTTCATACATATAAAAAGGTTTAAATTTTCTGCAAATTTAACTAGATGAATGTGATGAATGCAAGATGAGGCTTGTTTGCGACCTCTGAGAGGTCAACGACGCCGGTTGCGATCCGAATTCCTGAATCCGGGTCCTGACAAACTTTGTATCATATCATGAGGTTAAATTACCTAGGAACTAAATCACAACACAACCACGTTATGTAGTTTCTAGCTTATTGTTGTGATAGCGCGCCACAATAATCACTTAGAGACTACGCGATCAATGGAAATCTCCCTTATTCTACTCTTTATCGTGCTACCTAGAGCTTTGACACTTTTTTTCATTCTAAGTATCTAACTTCCTTCTTGTGTGAGCATGTATAGGGATACACACAAGAATTAGGATTTCCAATTTGTCTATGGCAAATGGCCAAGTGGTCTAAGGCGCCAAAATCAAGATCTAACCTTCCCAAGAAAAGGCCATAATGGAAATGCCCAACGTGGACGAAAGAAGTGTGGTAAGTGTGGTTGTTCGCATGGAGGTTTATGTATAGTAATGTCAAAAATTCTGCAATGAGTACTAATGAGAAGGAGAAGGATACGTTGTCTGCATACCAACTCATGAACATGGCTTAGACATGGCTTTGCTTCATAAGTGTGATGCTATAATAGACTATAGAAATAAAATAGTAAGGCTTCAGTTTTGAAATAAGTTGAGTTAAAATGAGAAGGGTGTGGTTCAAATCCAACAGGTCAGGTAGATGCTCAACCTTGGCCACATTCTGTAGCCGAACCCCCCAAAAGAAACCAGTTCCATGCGTTGAAAGAAAGAGAGGATCAAGAGAATTCTGCGGATGTGGATAATGGTAACTTGCTTGTCTGATCCTTTCATGTTTATGCATTATTAGATCCAGGATCTACCTTGTCTATGGTTACTCCTTTGTTGACTAATCAGTTTGACTTACTTCGTGAGAGCATACATGAACCATTTCTAGTTAGTACTCCCATAGGAGATAGTGTTATCGCCGAAGGGGTACGTATATAAGTTAATGGCATAGTGGCAAGTCCCTTTGAAACTAAGTTGGGTGTCATTAGGTTCAAATCTTAAGGCCAACCAGATGTTATATAAGAAGTTAGATATACTCTTCCTAATTCTGGTTTATATGTATGAAACTCTATGTTTAAGTGCTTTAGTAGATTTGTTGTGGTAAGTCCCTAATCGTATGTCGTATAATTTAAACATATGAGTTAAAACGAAGTTATGTTGCATTTTATGTTGTTATTTTGTTGTAGCATAGGCATGTATACTGTGTTGCATGATTTTTGATGTGTATTAAGTTAAATGTGGTTCAGAAGGAAGTTCCTTGATGTTAAATATGGAGTTTCAGATAAGCTTGAATGTTATGCATCATCCAGATAAGTTTGATTCAGATATTCACAAAGAGTAAAGTTTCAAGCATGTTAAAGTGTTTTCGAAAGTCACCATTTTTGTTTAAATTATATATAAGTGTCTTTCGGGGACGAATGTTCCTACAGGGTGGATAATTTAACATTCCGGAAAATCATATGTCTAATGAAGAGACAATATACCCTTAGGATAGTCTATTAGGGGTACATAGGCACCCCAATGCACAATATTGAGAAATATTGGACATAGTATAGAAAAAAAATTGCTAAGGAATATTAGTCAATTTTCTATATAGAATAAGAAATATACTTTTTTGGTTGTCATACCCAATCCAAGATCGTTGATCAATAAATGTACCCACAATCCAGACCCTAAAATAAAATGATTTTTCCTTCAACTCAGAAAAAGGTATGAGCCATCCAAGTGTCAAGCCTAGATACCATGTCACATGATCAATTAAAATGATCATGTAGTGTAAGCAGTGCCCAATGACATAGTGAGGATCCTTGGGAAAATAAGTAAACATTTCCAAAGGAACTATAAATAATAGTTAGTTAGGAAAGTACAACCAACCCATGTGTAAGCACATGTTCAAGACATGTGAAGAAACACAAAAGGTGGGGACCAGCCTAACCTAATTCGGTTAGGGTAGTTAAAGGGACAAAAACGTGCATAAGGGACCATTCCCTGTGGGGCCTAACTTCCTAAAAAATCTTAGACTCTAACAAATTGCCCCAAAATTATAACTAACATAGGCCTAACCTAAATGGACCTACTAGTTAACCCGACAACGTAGGACCAAAACATGGTTCACACTAACCTAGTACTAGTTAAAGAGATAACCTAGTACTAACATAGAATGGTCCAAAAGGTTACTTATGGTCCTATCAACTAAGGGGTAATTTAGTAATTCCCCTAGGTTACCTAACTAATTTATTCATCAAATTAATTATTTAATTTAAAAGGGCTAAAACCCAAACTAAAAAGGAAATTTTCATATTTTAGTTAAGACAACAAAAGGGACAACCTAGTATTTAACCTAGAATGGTCTAAAGAGTTAGTTATTGTCCTAAAAACATAGGGATACATTAGTAAGTACCCTAGGTTACTTAATTGATTAATTTAGAAGATTAAATATTTAATTTAAAGGGTCAAACCCGAAATCAAAAAGAAGTTTCAAGATTTCGGTTGAGACAAGAAAAAGACAACCTAATATTTAACCTAGGATGGTCCAAAGGATTAGTTATGGTTATAACGACTTAAGGGTACTTTAGTAATTATCATAGGTTACTTAATTGATTAAATTATCTATTTAATTAATTACATTAATGGGGTCAAATCGAAATTCTTAAGCTGACCTAGTATAATGCAAGAAACATCCCAGTGATTAACCTCGGATGGCCTAAAGGGTTGATTATGGTTCCAACGACTCTGGATACTTTAGTACTTACCCTAGGTCCTAAATTAATTAAAATAAGAATTTTAATTGATATGATGTAAAAAAGTTGACCTAAACCATAGTCAACACCAAAATTTCAGATTTTAGGTCAAGTTAACATTCTCCTATGTTTAGTCAACATAGGAGGTTTATTTTAGTAATTAGTAAATTAACTGCTTTAATTAAATTATTAAACCCTAAGTTTAATAATTCAAGGTCAGCTCCTAAACCTAAAACCCACGTTAAAACTCAAACAAATGCACGACTAAAACAAGAAAACTAGTGTGAGAAAAACAGTGAACAAAACGCAAGAAAAAAATAGAAAATTTCTTACACAATTTTCAAGGTTTCTTCAAGGTTCGTTCAAGGTGGTCTTCGTAGATTATTTTATACTTAAGTTATGGGTTTTCTCTCCTGGACTTCTTTCTCCAAGAGAACTTTCTCTCGAATGATTCAAAGATCTTGAAAACTAGGGTTGTTTCCCGTCATTCTTGTCGAACTCCTTTCCCTAGTATCCTTGTTACGATTTCAATGTTGAATAGGTTAGAAATCATGTTGTTGGTATGTGGTGCTGGCTGATCTTAATGTGTATTTGATTGAAACATGATTGAATGAATCTATTAATTGGACTCGTTTGATGCAAAGTGTTATTATATTAATGAAAAGGATGATACGATGTTAAAGATATGTCCGAAAATGTTATGTATGATGATTTTACGGTCTGTTGTGCATACTTTATGTTATTATGACATGATAAACATGATATATTCATCAAATTCTAATAAGATTCTGCCCAAGATGTTTTAAAAAAAGTTATGCCTAAAGTTATGCTATAAGGTTAGCTTAAAAGGATCTCCGTGAAAACATAATTTGAGCGAACGTTTGCCTTATTCCAATGAAATGGCTAACAAAAAAATTGTCAAAAATTTAAATGGGAATTGGCTGTAATGTTATATCTAAATAAGTTAAATATTGGCTAATGTATAATGTATAAAAACTTAAGCATGTTGCACATGAAAATTGTCTTATACCAACAAATATGGTTATGAAATCTATGCGCAATTGTGTATGCCAATACTAATCGTATGAAAATAAAATGGCTAACAATACATTTTATAAAAGTGATGTATGAAAATGACTATAATGTTATGTTAAATAATTAAAATATTGTCTAAAGGTTCATACATATTAAATTTAAATATGCACATACGTACAATTGGCACATCCCAATAAAAATAGTTATGTAGTTTAATATTCGAAGGTTGAGTCCAATACTAATCATATGCAAATCTTGTGCAGTTAGAGCATCAAATTATATTATAAGCAATTCTAAACTAACTCAATGAACTCATAATCAAGGGCATGCCACTCATTGGAACAACTCACAACATGCTCTAAAAGAATGACATATGAACTCATGAAACTCATTGAATGAAGTGCTCATCGTCCATAAATGATTACATGAATCTACTGCACTAAAGTAAGTAACTAACGTGAATTATAACATAATTAAAGGGGTCTAAAGTAAGTAAGTGACCAGAATGGGGTGTTAAAGGAAGTGAGACAAGTCTCACTTACACTTAAGCTACTATGTAAAAAGAATACTCACGTATGAAGGTGTTAGAAGGTGTGATTCAGCCTCATTAACAACAAAGGATAATATGTAAGGAAAATTCACATTTCATCAATGTAAATAAAGCATGAGCGTCATCAACAGAGTAATTAAATCTCAACCTAGAAGCAAGCCTCCATAATGCTTGACACAATACTAGAAGATAAAGAAGAAATGAACATTCACGTAAAAGGGATGAGTATTTATGAAAAGCATATGTGCTAATGCTATTGAATGCGGTGACAATATGATAAGATGCTAATGTGAAATATAAGAGGAATCTAAAATGAGCCTAAGTAAATGTTACCAAAACGTACTCACCTATAATAGTGTAAAGCTAATGAAGAGACCAGTCTCTATGTACACTCTAATGAAAGTATTGAGACAAATGTATACTAAATACTAATGATGAGATGAGAAATCATCTATTGAGATATGATGTCGTCATACTAGAAGCCAGCTTCAATGACGTATGAGTTGAATGAAATGGAACTTTATACTGAGCACCGGTAGGCTACCTATGAGCGGTGATGTCTTCTTTTGGGAAGGGTGGAGGTTCACTTAACTCTCATGAGATGAGACTGTCCGACATGCCGGGTATGGGTCTCCTTATATCTTCTAGTCTTCGAACCTATAGTGCCAATATAGGGATCTAGCAAGGTTCGTTTCCCATGTATGCTAGCATGTTTTGGGTCACTTTGGCTGGAGATTCCCTCTTTTCAGTGTGGGGTAGACGCTGGATTTCATGATGCTCACATGATCTATGTCGGTTAAAATTGGAGTTCCTCAACGTATGAAATATAATGAAATGAACGATACTGAAGTTGTTGGTGCAAGACAATCAGGAGGTGAAATCATATTCAAGTAATGACATTAGGTCATTCTTGATCATTACACTTCATGATCCTGATGAGAGTCTTAAACATCATCCTAGGTATAGATGGTATTTACATCAGCAAACGAATGAATTAAATGAATAATGTGAAGTACGAATGAAATAAATGAAGCAGACTCTGTGTGCACTAAAGAAGGCCCTCGGGTTGAGGTCCCATATGTTGGGCCCTCACTTGAGATGTCTTATGCTACATCAATAATTCCAATGTCTCATGTATATGAAATGTATTATATATAAAATATAAAATTAATGAAATCAATGGCATGATCAATAAAGAATTGCTTATGAAAGGTAATGAATAGATAGTGTAAAGAATGACTCACTATAAGGTAAGGAAATCATTCCTTAGTCCTTGGATTACTTACACGATTCATTGAGGGTATGGGACTATAATGCATCATTTCACTTTTAAGTAAAACATATGACCAAAAGAATTATTAAACTACACAACAACAAGAAGAAAAAGACTGAAAAATAATCTAAGTGTACAAAGAGTAGCTCTCGGCCTAAGAGGATCAAAACTCTCAAATCTTCGCCTGAGTTGTTCTAAAATTATGTTAATGATACTAATGTTTTGTAATCATATTAAAAAGGAGTTTTGTACTTTGAATACATTAAAATACATCATATTCATACAACAATTCAACACTAACGAATTAGGAAAGTCTAATGACTTGACTTTCCATAAATAGCATGTTTCTTAGGAAGAGCTTTCATTGATCATGCATATTTATGTGTATGTGTGCATACACACAATAGTTAGTACAAGTGGGTTAATAACCCCCTACTACTTACTATTTTTATAGGTTGAGGTTAGAGGACAGGTTGACGACACTTGCAGCGGTTTGGACTTCAGCGTTTCTACAAACCATTTGGTAGGTCCTCATGATTTCGATGATGCTACAGATTTAGTCTAGCCTTATTATTAGACATAACTAGTTGATTTTGTCCCTAGCGTTTCTTTCGCACCTTCATTTCGAAAATTTGTAATAAGGCCATTTTTTAGCCTTCTATTAATGATATATTCATCTTCAGTTTCGAATTGATTCTTTATGTTAGATGGTTGTTCACTTATGTTGATCTTAGTACATGATGTATATGGTTAATAATTATATGAAGTCTATGTATACTTCATACATATAATGTTTTAAATTTTCTGCAAATTTGACTAGATGAATGCAAGATGAGGCTTGTCTGCGACCTCAGAGAGGTTAACAACGCAGGTTGCGATCCTAATTCCAGAATCCGGGTCGTGACACACATTACTTCACATGTAAATAGATATAATCATAATTCACATAAATCAAATACAGATATCATAATAATACTATAAATAGAGCCGACAAGGCCATGATCATCATATTACATAAAGTAACTCCGACAACGCCATATCAATTGCATGTAAAGCACATAGCACCACCACCATAAGTGAACATACCAATCAAATCATAATTGAAGTCTAATTGAAATAAAATAAAGAGAATTAGGACAATGTACCACCAATCCGTTCTCTCCACTCAATCCATAGATAAATAATCCAATTTAATATCATAAGGCTCTTACGTATGGCCATAATCAATAATTCAATATATAAACTATGATATTCAATGAAACTAGGTCAATTCAACATATATTTATCAATCAAAGACAACCTAGATATCAATTCAATACAATTATTACATCAATCCATAGCCCATAGAAATCTAAACTAGAATTCATAAGGATTAATTCCAAATCACTTAACCAATAAGGTAATGAAAAATAGGGTTCATCAACTACATGGGTTCATAGGTTAATTGAGTGAAAAACAAATAAGTAACTTCAATTCAATCAATATACAATTCTTTAAAACCTTTAATGCAAGAACCCATGGATGGATCATAAAATTGGACAATTCATCTTCTAAAACTTCAGAAAAACTTCTTTGGGAGTTGTACTCCATGACGAATAGAGTTTCAAGGATCAAAAATCATATCTCAATAAAACTAATTCTCCAATTTGATGAAGAATATCCACTCAATTCTCCATGAAATACATTCCTTGAGTTGTGGCTCCAATGGAGTTCTAAAGAATTTCTGAGGGAATTTTGGTTTTGAATTTGAAGAATGAAATCTTCTAAGTGTTAAAGGCTAATAAACATGTTTAAAATACCTAAAAGACCCCTACGTAATCTCCTTTTTTCTTATTTGGACGTGGTTTGAATTTACAACAGCAACCCTAACTTAACAGTGACTGCATGCAAGAAACTAGTACTACGGTAGGCAGTCGACGGACCGTTTATAAACAAACCAACTGTCCTGTCCTCCCCTCGTTGTGTTCAAAGACATTTTTTGGGAGCTTGATATCCCTAGGATAATTCATGACCCACGATACCCATCGACAGGGCGTCGAGTGTCCCATGAGCAGTCGATTGCCTCAATCATTTGGGGCCTGGTCTAGATAGCCTTGGCTCTATTGAAGGGTCCTTGCTCAAGGACTCTTGGTTTGTCATTGTGGACTTCCACCCGTCCGTTTACAACCAGAATATGTTCGTATAAAATTTTAGGACCTCTCACATGAATTTCATCCAAAAAAAAACACTTAAAATTTGATGAAACATGCCGAGACACACAAGGTCATTTCAACGCAAAACTTTCGAACGTCATTGACTTTCTTGGACGTTTAACCTCAAAACTTCAAGAAACTTGCAACAATGCCTATAAAAACAATAAAAACTCATATAATTACCTCATTAACTCATGAAAGGCAAAATTAAGCATATAAACACATATGAGGGACATAGCTGACTTAGTCGTCGAACGTCTTAGATGTCCCTTGGCGTTTCACTTCCAAATTACCTAAAACTTTAGAGACTACCTCAATACCACAATATAGACAAATTTAGGACCTTAGATTATCATATCAAAAATGTTAGGTTATAGCTTCACCTATGTCATTTGAGGTGTGTTATAATACACATATAAGAATACATGCAAGCCAATGATCACATATTCATTCAGACAAGTCCATATAAAACAAAAGACCAAAATCATCAATAAAGTGAAGTAAACATGAGTATTATAACATCTAGATCATATATCCAAAGCAATTCCAAAATAGTTTCATAGTAACAAAGCATGCACAAGAGTTTATATTTACTCATCATATAGGACCCTTACTCACAACCGTTTTCCAAGCATAAAAGTGCAATGACTATATGAAGGCCCTTAAAACCTCACATACTTAAGCAAACAAGAAAAGAAACCATAATTAATTCCTAAATTTATATAATTAACATCATATGTAATCATCATCATGTATAGCAATATAGATCAATAACATGTTGTTAAGTAAAACTAACATCATATAGGATCATTAACAGGTAAAATGAACATATGCATATCATTAAAGGCATAAGAGCATAAGAACATCCTCCTAGGATTTCTCTCAAGGCTATATATTGCACCGTATAGGTAGAGTCCCATACCCCTACCCTTATTACGAAAAACCCCTTAATTCATCTTATTAGAGGTTACTTTATTACGTACGTTTTACTTTAAGGAAAAATTGCCTTAATTAATACATAACGCATGAGCTAAGTGTCAAATAGGGTGTCATGAAACCATACATCAAAAAAAGGTTGTATACTTGCCAAGGTAGAGCTAAAACATAAAAATATCATTTTAGGTTGATCCACAAGCTAGTATTCCTATGGGGGCGACATAGTAGAAGAACTAGGAGACATACTTGAGACCCTATTTATCCACAATGGCGTTGTAGTCTCTATCTCATCAAAATCGTTGTTAAAATACCTTACAACACTGGGAAGGGACACCTTTTATAACTAGTTCACTTGGTGCTAAGCTAATATCCCTTTTTAAATGTAATTAAGTCATTTTTAATCATCATAGCTTACTATAGGTCATAGGAGAAAAACCCCTTGTATATCATATCAATATCTCATTAGGTATTTCATTAAAAGGTCCTTTTATTACAACACATCATTTGTGAGGTTAACACCCTCATCAACATATCATAGTAAGACACATAAGTGATTCACAGTCAACCTTATATCATCATACCTTAATCATGAGCTCACAATTAACATAGTCAAGACATTTCAATTGCATTAATCATACCATACCTACTTAATCTAATCACATGTAATACTTGAATTGAACATCATCAAGTATAAGCCATCATAATTGAAATAAAGATTAAAGATCACAAGGTATTACCGATTCACCTTCAAAGCCTTTCTCATAGTCTTACCATCAACCAAACCATATTCACCCCATCAATATAATTAATAACATCATACGATAGTAACCAACACAAGAACTAAGTTTATTATATTGTATCATCACTAACCAAATTAACATCAATCCATAATCTAGGGTTAGGGGATTAGGGTTCATCAAGAATTGTTCAAGAATTAGATTCAATCTCAACAATACATGCCCCTATGCTGTCCATAAATGATTAGGATAGATAAAACAAGTCTAATAATCAATACATTCATCAATTCCCATCAAATCATAGCAAAATCCATGATTTGATGAAATTGGGGAAAAGATATGATCCACACGAAATACCCCTAATTAACATCACTTAGTAACAAATATATACTCAATTATCCATAGGTAGTAACCAATATATACTTAATTATCTATAGGTAATCATAATTAATCATAATTACCCATCAATTTCAAGTTTATAAGAAAACTCCTTACTACAAAAAAACCCTTGGAATTGGGCGATTTAGAAATCAAATTTGAAAAGACCTCTTGGGGAAAGGAAATCCAACAATTAAGAATTCATATTGTAATGAAGAAAAATTCCAGTAAATTGAGAAGAAAAGTTGACAAATTGACGTTCTTCTACAATCTTCCAATGATCTTCTATGGAGCTTGAGTTAGATAGAGAATTTTGACAGAAGTGAGAGCTTTTGACTATTGATTTAAGGATTTGATTTTAGTGGGTTAAAATGACTTAAAATATACCCTAAATTAATATATATATTCACCCCCTAAATTACCCAAACTACCCCTCACTTAATAGTGTCTTTCTGGGAAGTGATTGCGCGTCATAGGGGCTATCCACATATTTATACTGAAATCAGGGATGAGGCAGAGAGCCTCGTGAAGTCCTCGCATCGCGAGGAAATATTTTCCTATCCAGTGTAGGCTGCACGAATTGTTGCTGCTTTTAATTCTTTGCTGCAAGAAGGCTGCTTTTGCAGCCTGCTCACAAAAGCCCAGATCCTTCTATGGACCCTTAGGGTGGACCATGGGGAGTCGTGATTCAAATTTTGGACCCTATATACTATATTTTAACCTATATAAAGTCTTTTTGTTTGTTTTAGATTTCATATGACACTCCCAAACATTCACAAAACACAAGACGTCTACTAGTTCAATTTTTCTAATTTCCCAACGTAAAAGTCCTTCTTTGACATTTAAGCTCTAATACATCTAAATAAACTCTATAATGTAATTCGGGGTCTGTATATATTATTTTAATCATCATTATTTATGTAAGGCTCTAGAATAGGTCATGGATTTTCTGAGTGTTACATGCACTATCTTTGGTTCGTTCAGTATTTCATGTCTCCAAGCTAATGCAGTGTATTGGAGATCCCATATCCATTCTTCCTATTGAAGGGTTAGGTGTGTATGACAGTCTTTCCTATGAAGAGGTTTTGGTGGAAATTCATGATTGCTAAGTTGAGAAGTTAAGAAACAAAGAGGTGGCCTCCGTAAAAGTGCTATGGAGAAACAAGCTAGTTGACGGACCAACATTGGAGGCCGAGGCCGATATGAAGTCCCGTTATCCTCATGTTTTTCCTAAATAAGGTTAGTTATCCTAATAATAATGAACATAATCAGTAAATTTTCATTTGACTTGTTTTGCAAAATATGCATATTTACGATAAAAGGTTTATGCTAAAATGAGATTCATGTGAAAATGCTCTTTTGCTTGATTTGAACTTATTTGTGTAATTGGTGTATTGTTTCCTTCATGAAGTAGTATTGAGCATGTATGTATTGTATTATGTTTTTGCATAAGTTACTTGATGTTTATGTTGACCTCATGTTTATTTTGAGAAGGTAGTTCCTCATGATGATATATTGAGTTCTCGTAAATGGTAAATTGTGATTTGAGTTGCTCTGTGTTATCCTATGGTTATTTTTTTAATGGATTAGTGAAGTACTTCTATGATCTGTGACTCTTGATAATTTTATGTTCTTTTTTTGGTTGGTTGGGGTTCTAGTCTTGAGTCATATTCTCACTATGAAATGATTTAGGTGTCATTCGAGGATTAGTGTTCCTAAAGGGGGG
The DNA here is from genome assembly GCF_001406875.1 of Solanum pennellii. Lineage (NCBI taxonomy): Eukaryota > Viridiplantae > Streptophyta > Magnoliopsida > Solanales > Solanaceae > Solanum > Solanum pennellii. The sequence continues at coordinate 48,138,916 of NC_028645.1, read as the reverse complement.
ATAATGTAACACTCCGGAAGTCCACTAAAGTACACTAGAGCTCACCAATATAATAATGATTAGAATGATGTTTCCAGACCTAGACTAACATAATAAAGTTGATTTAGAAGTATTAGAGACTAAACGCCAAAGGAAGACCTTTACGTCCAAAAACTAGCGAAATTGAAAGAGTTGACATCCTTGTGTTTTGTGAAGATTTGGGAGTGTCGTATGGATTTTAAAATTTTTAAAAACACTTTAAATAGGTAAAATAATGTTTATAGGGTCAAAATATACAGTCACAACTCCCCATTGACCAACAAGAGGAACCTTGAGAAGGACCCGAACATTGCTAAGCCGGCTATCAAAGCATCCTGCGTGCAGCCATGATTTGGAGGCCGTGACACGTCACATATCAATGACTTGTAAAGCAAAAATTTCCTCGTGATGAGTCCTTCACGATGCTCACTTACTCAACCCTAATTTCAGGAAAAAGATTTAGAACTGCACTCGCAACACACAACTACTTCCTAGATTCGTTCAAGTCGTTTTCAATTCAATCTGACTTCACAAAAAGATCCAATTAAGTGAGGGGTAATTACAAAAATTTAGTGGGTGACTCTAAATTTATTTAGGGTTATTTTAAGTCATTTTTGCCACCCAAATCGATTCCAAAAATCACTCTCACTTCTCTCTAAATTCTCTCTCTAAGTTAACCTACATTGAAGGTCATTCGAAGTTTGGAGAAGAAGACCAAGTTCTCAACCTTTCTTCTCAAATTTGTTGAATTAGTCTTCATAAAGGTATGTATTATTCATTCTTGGGTTTCCTTTTACTAAGAGGTCCATTCAATGTTGATCTTTAGATCACCCAATTCCAAGGGTTTTTTCTCTACAAATAGGTTTTCTTCTAAACATGATATTGATGAATTATTATGACAAATTGTGATTACCTATGGATAATTATGTATATAGAGTTGAGTAATTCATTTTAATCAATGGAAATTTCAGTGCGGTCCATGTACTTTCAGAATTCCCCCAAAGTCTTGGATCTTGCTCATGAATTGTTTTAAGACTCTTCTTCATTATGTTATTCCATTTATGGACAACCTATTATCACATTTTGTTGGTATTGGATCTACTTATTAGATGAATTCATGGATGAACCCTTTTCGCTAACCCTAGATAAAAATTGGAGTTATAGAAGCATAGGATTATTCTTGATCATGTATTGTTTAATTCAATATATCATGATGATGATGAGTGGATGATTGGATAATTGTGGTGTATTTTGGTAAGATCTTGAATGAGTCTTATGAAGGCCATGTGGTAAGACTTCATGATCTTGAGTTATTTTCTTCAATGATGATGGCTTATACTTGATAATTGTATTATATTGAAATATTATATGTGATTAGATTAAGAAGAGGATGATATGATGATCATGATGATCATGATGAAATGTCTTGACTATGTGATTTGTGAGATTATGTTAAGGATACGATAATACAAGGTTTAAATGAATCACTTGTATAACACTCGGAAGTAAAAGACCTAATATGGAGCCTCACATGAAGAGCATAGACTAAGAACAATGTTTTAAGTACTTAAATAATGTAGTTGAAACATTTAGGATGTTTTAGAGTCAAAACATCAAAGAAGGTTCATGACATCAAGAGACTAGTGAAATAGAGGTTAGGGTAAAATTGCATGATTCAAGAGATTTTAAGAGTCAGAATAAAATGAAATTTGATACAAAGGTGTTAAACATGTATTATAGTGTGTTTAGGGTCAAAATATCCGTGTAAGACTCCCCAAGGACAAATTCAATTTGACCAAAAGTTGTCCATTTGACAGTGGCAAAAAGATGGACCGATTGACGAGCCGTTGTTGGGTCTACGTCTCCTAGATGGTGGTCACTGATTCAGCCTTACAATTTTCAAAGTGTTTCAAAACAGAGTCTCTAAACATATCGACGGCTTTTCATGATGGGCCGTCGATGGACCTACGATTCGTAGGCCAGGGAGTCGTCTTTTTGTCTGTGTTTCAGTATTATGATTTTAGTTATGTCATTTAAATAGTTAATTGGTTACGTGGATATTGAAGGGTTAGGGGGTGTTTAAATAAGTTAATTAAGTGACTATATAAATACCTTACTCTCATTAATCTAACCTAACATACTTTAATTCCTAAACTCAAAATCCTCTTCCGTCTTTCTACTTTCTCTCTCTATTTCCCAAGACTCCATTGAAGATCAATGAAAGGCCACAAGGACTACAAGATTTGACTTTCTCTCCATCAATCTTGATTAATATATAAGATATGGAGATCTTCAAATTTGGGATTCCTTTTCCCAAAGGGTTCTTCAAATTTGATTTCCAAAAGTTGAGAAAAACATGGGTTTCATTCTTAATCCAAAATTGATCTTTAGAATTGTATTATTCTTTGTTTCTATTGATTATTATGGATTTAATATAATTTATTATTATTTAATTAGGGTATTTCTTCATGTTATACCTAATTCTATAGAAAAAATCATGAATTGACCTTATTTTCCTAACCCTAAATTATGAATTGATGTTGAATGGGTTAGTGATGATGCAATTAACTTAGTTCATCTGTTAATTACTATTATATGGTGCTATTGAGTCTATTAATTGATGAATATGGTTGGTTAATGGTAAGACCATGGAAGAAGGCTTGTGAAGGTAAATTGGTAAGACTTATGATCTTGAATCCTTTCTTCAATTGTGATGGCTTGTACTTAATGATGATGTTCAATTGAGGTATTAATTGTTATTATGTTATATTGGTGATGATATAAGGTTGATTGTGGATCACATATGTACCTTATATGACATGATGATACAATGTGTTAATCTAACATATGAGGGTTGTATTAAAAGGAATGTTTCATACAATTCCAAATGAGATAATGATTCTCATATAAAAGAGGTGAGTCTCCTATGACCTATACTAAGGTATGATGATTAATAAAGTCTTAATGAAATTTCAAGAAGGGAATTTAGCGAATGAACTAGTTATGAGATGTGTACCTTCTTAATGTGGGAAGGTAGGTTCATTATGATTCTCATGAGATAGATATTACAATGCAATGGTGCATAAAAAGGGTTTCAGGTATGTATCCTAGTTCTTGAAATATGTTGCCCAGATAAGAAGACTAGCTAGTGGATCTACCTAGAATGTTATGTTGATGTTTTGGCTCTACATTGTTAAGTAGACTACCTTCTTTTGGAGTAGGGTTTCATGACAGCGGATTCAACATTTAGCTCATGTGGTCTATGTCGGTGAAGGCAATTGTTTGCAAAAGCAAAATGAAAGTAATGATGTGAACTCTAACGATGATGACTTAAGTTCTTAGTATAGGTAGGGGTGTGGAACTCTACTTATGCGTTGCAGCAGTTGTCCTTGAGGAAAATCTTAAGAGGATCTTTGTACGTTTTTATGACTCTAATAACATATAAATGTTAACTTTACATGTTGATGACCTATATGATGTTCATATAACTTATGAACATGTTATTAGCCAATATTGCTAAATATGATGATGACTACCTATGATGCTATGTTATATGAACTTGGACATAACTTGTGATGCTTTGTTTGGTTTGCTTTGTTGTGTGAGGTTATAGGATTTCATTTGATAATTGGACTTGTGATCTTGGTAATGGGTTATAAGTAATGCTCTTGCATGTGTTGTAATGTTATGAACTATTATACATGATTTTTTATTGCATAAGATTATGTTTGAGTTGTTTTAATTGGTTATGTTCTTTAATATGCTACTACACATGCTGACTTGACTTTAGCTGATGATGTTGGTCTTGTATTGTATATGGTCTTGTCTTAATGAATATGTGATTATTGATTCATATGTGCCCTTGATTAAGCATCAAGGTTTTCCAAAGTAAATTAGCATGGTTTGAACAAATTTCCCTTTAAGCATGATTTCAATTTTTTATGTGCATATGTTTCCATACTTAATACAAGGGGTGTAATAACCCATTTCTCTATGTTATCTACAAATATGTAGGTTTCAACCGTTGAGTTCCTAGGAGTCCGATTGATGATGACTTTGACTATTTTCTCAAAGTATTGGTAGGTCCTCATGTTCGAGGATGTTACCTTCTATGTGGTCTAGCATTGAAGTTGTGTTGTCATAACGACATTGTTTATTCTTTTCTCTTTGGAATTATCACGTCCATAGTCTAGACCCCAGACAAGACCGGCGTCGTTGTCTTTTCAGAGGTTGCAGACAAGCCTACATACGTCATCATTAAATCATCTAGATAATTTTTAGCGGAAAATTTCAACTTTTTGTTTAGTTGAAGTATTCTTAGACTTTATAGGAAACATCGTATTCGAATAAGATCATCTACATGATTTCATAATCGTTCACAACAACCATCTAATACCAAGATACTCAAATGAATGAAATAATTCATAACTGCATTAAATGTATACTTGCCAAAATGGAACCAATACAATGTCTGAAACAAGTGAGAAAGAAATGCTAGTGGGATTTGTACACACTTGTACTAAAATTGGGTATATGAAATCACACACCAACGACATTAATGATTAAGAAGAGCTCTTTCTAACGATATGAAATATGGAAAGTCAAGTCAGTGGACTTGCCAAATCGGATTAGGAAAGTCATGCTATGAGAGTAACATGCATCATCATACACATCATTTTAAAGACAGCACATAACATATTGCACATATCATATCACATAGTTCATATGGAGACCCATGCCCGTCTGGACAGACAGTCTCATCTCATGAGAATTACTCAAACCTCTGCCTTTCCACAAAAAGTAATCGCGAGTCATAGCTATCCTATCGGTGCTCACTATAAAGTTTCATTACATTCATCTGATACATCAAAGAAGTTGTCTTCTAACATGAGGTATCATACCTCATTAGATGATTTCTCAAATCATCATTTCCTATTAAGTGTGAATTGTCCTTACACTTACATATAGAGTGTTATTGAGACATGCCTCTTAATTTTCAAGACTCTCTTAGGTGATTACTTTTGGTGATCTTATATTTGGCGTAGGTACAACTTGTCTCACTTGCACTAGCCTCATATTGTGATAACAACTTGTTCTTTTTTAAGATCTTTTCATTTCATCTTTACTCACCTTTCATTATTTTTTCATCGTACAATATATATATGCTCTCTTTGGAGTTTACATTGAGCGTCATTGATTCTAGAGGTAGATACATCTTGTCTCACTTGTACTAGCCTATCCTCATGTAGCCACTCTTTCTTTGCTTGTTCAACGTTTAGCATAAATATACTCTCTTAGGCATTTCATTCAGTGAAATTGATTTTAGGCGTAGATGCATCTTTTCTCACATGGACTATCCAATAGTCATGAAGTCATTCTTTTCTTTACATATTAACTATGCATTCATTCTTAACACTTTTTTTTGGAGTATGCTTGAGATTTCACTTTACATCATTCTACACTCCCCTTACTTAAATGTTCATTCCGTCATATGCCAATGCACTTGACCTTTTTGTATGTTTCACAATCTTACTTATATCTCCTAGGTTCACATAATTTCATTACAATTCATCTTAGTTTGCTTACTATTAAACGTATGCTAGACTTATGGATCCATTTATACAAGCCATGAGGCTTCATTCATAATTCATCTAAGTGAATCATAATTACCGAAGATTATGTTGTACAAGACTTATGCATCTTGTTGGTATGCCAAGATCTTGATTTCGATCCTTAGAGGCAACATTTATTAGTTATTTGTTCACGTACGACTTATGTGTCAATATGGAATTGGGCAAGGGAACCCGATTTCGAATCCCTTGAGCAACAGTTAATATTATATTAAACTTGGTAGTTGCATTTTTCAGATTTTGGGGACCCTAGGTTGATCCCCATCACCCCCATAATATCTTCTTTCTCTTCCCTCCTCTCCTTCTCGTTTAAGGCAAAGAGATTGTGGAATCAATCCCCCACAAAGTCATTCTTTTTCTCTTAATTTTTTTCTTAACTTTATCCAAGAAGTTGTGGGTTCAATCCCCACTCACCTCATTTTATTTCTCTTTTATATTTCTCCTAACTCTCTCATCTATTCCAGAGGTTGTGGGTTCAATTCCCACTCACCTCATTAATTTTCTTCCATTTTTTCTCCTAATTCTCTCCTCTATTCAAGAGGTTGTGGGTTAAATTCCCACTCACCACATTTTATTTTTCTCCTTTATTTTCCCCTAACTCTCTCATCTGTTCAAGAGGTTGTGGGTTCAATCTCCACTCACCACATTTAAATTTCTTTTGGTTTTTCTCAACGAATTTTTATGTAATTTGCATTTGGTGAGGTCTTTGGTTCAATAACCAATGGCCTCAAAAATTTTTACAATGTTTTATAACATAGGTCCCTTTTCAAATTCTTGGCCGAGACAATTTCAATCAATCCTTCTCTCAAGTTTTAATGTTGATTCTTGGAGTAATTTGGGTGACATTTTTCCAGCAACATTACCCGTATATGAACATCACACTTTTAACATTTACATATACGAAAACACAACATTTATAACACAAAAATTTCATTCAGCAACAAAGTTAATTTACAGCACACCCATGCTCAAACAATTAACGTAAAACACTTTTCCGGGTTACATCTTTCATTCCTTCATAATTTCCAAATACACATTTAAAACATAATCACAACCATACCTAGAATTATCTACCAGAAGATATACAAACGCATGCTTTGAATCTTTCAAAGGATCTAATGACATGGGCATGCAACGGGGACAACCTTAGTTTCTCGATTGGAATTTAGGCTTAACTTAGGGTTATCTTGGGAAAGGACCAAGAGATAAGAAAACCAATACCTTAATGTCATTCAACACTTTTTTCCAAAACCCAATCCGTCAAGAAGAATGTTGTTGATTTTTGTTTTTAGCTTAACTTTTCGTTTGAGTTTTTCTGTGTAAGTTCTTCAAGAGTGAAGAACTATTACTTCAGTTCTTTTGCTGCTTAAAAACGTGAGAATGAGAGTGAGAGACGTGAGAATGAGAGGATTAGGATTAGGAGAGTTAGGTTGAGACTTAATCAAACTAGGACTCCCCATTATTTATTATTATTATTATTATTATTATTATTATTATTATTATTATTAGTATTATTAGTATTATTACTATTATTATTATAATTAATATTATTTTATTAAGAATCTGATTTTACTTTAATTAAATCAGCAAATTAAATATTAATTATTTTAACTAATTCACTAAATACAATAAATCAATTAAATCATTGTTTCCACTAATGCTCGAACCCTGGTGGAGCAAGATTTTGCTTAAGGGGTCAATTTCGACCACCTCTACCAAAATTGCCTTTTAACCATATTAATTAGTTTATTAATTAATTAATTTGTGTAGTAAAAATACTACCCTTATACTGGAAATAGACCATTTCACCCCTAGACCCTCCAATCTTAAGATTATCCGTTTTTAAGTCTGATTAAGAATCATTCGGGTAAATCTTCATATTCGGGCGCCCTACAGGGAAGGACCGTACCTTTCCTAGCTCAAAAACCTCCACAAGTTAGTTGGCTTGGCAGTGCAGAGGAATAGAGGTCTGGTTCTACGTGCATCTATCCGCGTGAACTCGGTCTAATTTTGGCATTCTAGATACGTTAGACATTACTTACCATAGTAATTTTTAGGGTTGCTACATGATCCCCCACCCATTTAGGAACCTTCGTCCCTGAATGACACTACATATTATTTTAAAATAAAGAGGGTGATTTTCAAAAATATGTTAACTTACTTGATACTTTATTCTTTGTGAATTTCTTTTTTACAATTACTCTGGATAGTGCATATTACTCAAGCTTATCTGAAGCTTCATATTTGAAATTGCGGAACATTCTTCTCAATCGCACTTCACTTGATGAGCCTCACCACTCATGGAACACTAAAAAAAATCATGTCCACGCTATACGAAAATAGATACATGGCATGCAAACATAAGTTCATTTTAACTCACATAGTGTAATTATTACACATACGATTTTGGACTTACAACACCAAGTCGACTATTGCACTAACACTTAGAGTTTCTTATACAAAACCAGACTTAGGAGGAGTATATGCAACCCCTTAGATAACATTTTGTTGGCCTGAAGATTTGAAATTATATATCTTTGTTGGATTGGTCCATGCTCTGCCCATTTATACCCTGTCTCATTTGGCAACTAAAACCTCACTACCCTTGTTTGATAGTCTATGGTAGCATAACACTTATGGATAAAATCCATACCTAAGCCATTCAATGCTTTTTTTATTGGTGAATATTTTATTTACATATTAGTAGGTTGTTGCACATCCTTGAAACCTATTAGCAGCTTCACATTAATAGACTAAGGAACTTCTTCATAAACTAGTCTAATAAAAGCATATAACATAAATACACACATAAGTCACATAAGTCAGAAACCAACATGATCACTCCTACTTATTAACTTCATACTAGTGCAAAAAACCATACACATGAAAAACTAATTTATGCTACGCACCCGAGAAATCACCAGAGGTGCCTTCCCCTACCCTTCTAGACTTGAGTGCGAAGAATCATTGCCTCCTTCTAGCCTCTTCACTTGAACCATTCGGTTGAACTTTCTCCTTCCCTTTTTTCTCGACCTCTCATATACGGACAATCCTTCATCATAAGACCCAGTTTCGTACAACTGTAACAAGCGTTAGAGCCCCTCCTACACTCGCCTCCATGATGTTTGCCACACTTCCTACAAGGTGGCCTCTCCTGAGATGTATCTACTTCACTGTTTATCTTAACTCTGGGCTCGAAATCCTTATCATAGCGACCCTTGGATGAACTTGACTCCCCTTGGTGGGAGAGTCCCTTCTTAAACCGGGCTTATCCCTGATTTTCAGTACTATTGTTCCTTGAAAAATTCTTCTCAACTTACCTTGATCAGTTCCCTGCCCTAGTGTGCTTCCTCTTCCTACTTTTTTCACTTGTTGGTCATGTACCATAAGCCTAGAAAGGCCTATGCTGGCATTAAGTATAGCTTCCCTACACTTCTCTTCGAGATCCTCAACAATCGTAGATCCAGTGTAAACGGGAGGATTCACCCTTGTGATGTCCATTAACATTTTCGCCATGGTGCTGGCAGGTGGGTTCTTCCTCGGATCACCTTGTTGCTCTGCCTGGACTGTCATAGCCTGAGCGAAGGTTATGGCTTGGGCCATGTGTACCAGGGTTTTCCTTACTTCTCCATCTGTCAACCCAGCTGGGTTAATAGGCATCTCCGTTTGCACAGCTGTAGCCTGGGTAGGAACTTGATTTACCCCAGCAGCTGCTCCTCCAATCTCTCCGCCTGCGTTTCTCCTCGTATTCATCTTTCTGAATTTCAAGATTTGATGTCAGATACGCTCTTAACACCAAGAAATAAGACATTAGAGAAGGCACTATAAGATCTGAAAAAGGGGATTTTTCCTATGAATCATGTAGTCTTTAATTCAGGATAGTAGTGCACTTTACTAGCATGACATAGAAACTACTCGATGTGGTTCATATGAACTTATTATCCTCGGAATTTAACCTAACTCTCTGATACCAACTTTAGCACATCCGGAGTCTAAACCCCAGACGAGACCGGCGACGTTGACATCTCAGAGGTCACAAACAAGCCTACATACGTCATTGTTACATCATCTAGATAACTTTTAACAGAAAATTTGAAATATTTGTTTAGTTGAAGTATACTTAGACATCATAATAGGAAACATCTTATTCGAATAAGATCATCTACATAATTTCATAATCATTCACAACAACCATATAATACAAAGATACTCAAATGAATGAAATAGTTCATAACTGGATTAAATGTATACTTGCCAAAACGACACTAATACAATGTCTTAAACAAGTGAGCAAGAAACGCTAGTGAAACATACTCAACTAAATAATGTCTACGTGTAATGACAGAATAAAAAAAGTAAGCATATTCGAATGCATGAGGGCCTACCGAATCTGGATGAAAGCTCCACATCCGGATAATTTTAGCGTTGATTCGTATGTTCTACCGTCGAGCAGCACCTGCACATAAGAGTAGAGAGTTTAATGAATTAGTACACACTTGTACTAAGTATGGGTATATGCAAGCACACACCAAGGACATGCATGATTAAGAAGAGATCTCTTCTAACGATATGAATTATGGAAAGTCAAGTCAGTGGACTTGCCAAAGCGGATTAGGAAAGTCATGCAATGAGAGTAGAATGCATCATCATACATATCATTCTTCAAAAAACACATAACATATTACAAATATCATATCACTTAGTTTCTATCATTCCTTCATATGCCATGAGACCTCTGAATCATGGACTTGACATTAAGACTTCTCCCACTGAGGGCTCAACATATGGGACCTCAAAAAGGGAGCCTCTTTTAGCAAACATAAATTCTGCTTTATGCATTCAGACATACTTCATCTTCATTCATTCATATACTAGTGCAAACACCAGCTATACCTAGGATGTAGCTTAAGCCTTTCATCGGCTTCGTTGTGCAATGACATAGAATAACCTAGTGTCATTACATAAGTCTAGCTCACCTCTTGATTATTCTATCCTAACACCTTTGGTATCGTTAATTTCATTATGTGCATTAGTTGAGGCTGGCCTCATTCTTTCGTTGGAAACTTTAAACTTAACCGACATAGATCATGTGAGCATCATGAAATCCAGTGCTTAACCCCAGAACGAAAAGAGGTGGAATCACCGGCCAAAGTCAACCAGAACATGCTTGCGTGTATACTCAATCGAACCCTGCTAGAAACTTATATTGAAAGTATAGGTTCAAAGACTATGAGATATAAGGAGACCCAATCCCGTCTATATAGAAAGTCTCATCTCATCGGAATTACACAAACCTCTGCCCTACCAAAAGAAGGAATCACGACTCATAGCTACCCTATCGGTGCTTAATATAAAGTTCCATTACATTCAACTCATACTTCATAGAAGTTGGCTTCTAGAATGAAGCATCATATCTCATTAGATGACTTCTCATCTCATCATTGCGTATTAAGTGTCAATTGTCCTTACACTTACATATACAGTGTGATTGAGACTTGCCTCTTAATTTTTAACACTCTCTTAGGTGAGTACTTTTGGTGACCTTATATTAGGCGTAGGTACAACTTGTCTCACTTGCACTAGCCCTATATTGTGATGCCACCCTTTTCTTTTTTAACATATTTTCATTTCATCTTTACTCATCTTTCATTATTTGTTCATCGTACGACATACATATGCTCTCTTGGAGTTTACATTGAGGGACATTGATTCTAGAGGTAGATACATCTTGTCTCACTTTTACTAGCCTATCTCATGTAGCCACTCTTTATTTTCTTGTTCATCGTTTAGCATAAATATACTCTCTTAGGCATTTCATTCAGTGACATTGATTTTAGGCGTAGATGCATCTTTTCTCTCATCCACTAGCCTATAGTCATGAAGTCATTCTTTTCTTTACATATTAACTATGAATTCATTCTTAACACTTTCTTTTGAAGTATGCTTGAGATTTCACTTTACATCATTCTACACTCCCCTTACTTGAAAGTTCATTTCTTCATATGTGAATGCACTTGGGAGTTTTGTATGTTTCACATTCTTACTTACACCTCCTAGGTTCACATCATTTCATTACAATTCATCTTAGGTTCGCTTACTATTAAACGTACGCTAGATTCATGGATCAATTCATACAAGCCATGAGGCTTCATTCATAATTCGTCTAAGTGACTCATACTCACACAAGATTATGTTGTACAGGACTTATGCATCATGTTGGTATGCCAAGATCATGATTTCGATCCTTAGAGGCAGCATATATTATTTATTTGTTCACCTACGACTTATGTGTCAATATGGAATTGGGCAAGGGAACCCGATTTTGAATCACTTGAGCAACACTTAATATTATATTAAACTTTGTAGTTGCATTTTTCAGATTTGGGGGACCCTACGTTGATCAGCATCACCCCCATAATATTTTCTTTATTTTCCCTCCTCTCCTTCTCGTTTAAGGCAACGTGATTCTGGGATCAATCCCCCACAAACTCATTCTTTTTCTCTTAATTTTTCTCTCAACTTTATCCAAGAGATTATGGGTTCAATCCCCACTCACCTCATTTTATTTTTCTATTTTATATTTTTCCTAACTCTCTCATCTATTTAAGAGGTTGTGGGTTCAATCCCCACTAACCTGATTTATTTTCTTCCATTTTTTCTCCTATTTCTTCCCTCTATTCAAGAGGTTGTGGGATCAATACCCACTCACCACATTTTATTTTTCTCATTTATTTTTCTCCTAACTCTTTCATCTATTCAAGAGGTTGTGGGTATAATCCCAACTCACCACATTTAATTTTCTTTTCGTTTTCTTGATGAACTTTTTACGCAATTTGCATTTGGTGAGGTTTTGGGTTCAATTCCATATGACATCACAATTTTTAAAAGTTTTTTAAACAGAGATCACTTTTCAAATTTTTGGCTTAGAACAACATTTCTTGAAAGCTAGAAATTTGGTCTCTTTCAATCCATCATTCTCTCAAATTTTAATGTTGATTCTTGGAGTAATTTGTTTGACCTTTTTCCAGAAACATTACACTTATATGAACATCACACTTTTAACAATTACATATACGAAAACATAATTTTTATAACACACAAATTTTAGGCAGCAACATAGTTAATTTACAGCACACCCATGATCAAACAATGAAAGTAAAACACTTTTCCAGAATACATCTTTCATTCCTTAAATAATTTCCAAATACACGTTCGATACATAATCACAACCAGACCTAAAATTATCTACCATAATACATACCAGCACATGCTTTGAATCTTTCAAAGGATCTAATGACAGGGGCATGCAACGGGGACAACCTTAGTTTCTCGATTGGAATTTAAACTGAACTTAGGGGTCTCTTGGTTGCCTATCCCCACAACACCACTGCCTCACTACCAAAATCCAAAACCCAATTTGTCGAGAAGAATGTTGTTGATTTTCGGTTTTAGCTTAGCCTTTCGTTTGAGTTTTTTGTGTAAGTCATCATGAGTGAAGAACTATTATTTTCAGTAATTTTTCTGATGAAAAACGTGAGAATGAGAGTGAGAGACGTGAGAATGAGAGGATTAGGATTAGGAGAGTTAGGTGGAGACTTAGTCAAACTAGGACTCCCCATTATTTATTTATTTATTTATTTATTATTATTATTATTATTATTATTATTCTATTAAAAATCTAATTTTCGTTTAATTAAATCATCAAATTAAATATTTATTAATTTAAATAATTCACTTAATACAATAAATCAATTAAATCATTGCTTCCACCATGGCTCGAACCCGTGTGGAGCAAGATTTTACCTAAACGGTTAATTTCAGCCACCTCTAGCCAAATTGTCACTTAACCATATTAATTAATTAAGGTAATTACAATACTACACTTAGCCTAGAAAAGACCATTTTACTCGTAGATCCTCCAAACTTAAGATTATCCCTTTGTAAGTCCTGTTAAGACTCATCCGGGTAAATCTTCATATTCGGGTAGCCTACATGGTTGGACCCAACCTTTCGTAGCTCAACTAACTCACCAAGTTAGTTGGCTTGGCTGTTGCAGAGGTTTAGATGTCTTGTTCTACACGCATCAATCCGTGTGAACCCGGTCTTATCTAGGCATTCTAGATAAGTTAGACATTACTTAGCATAGTCATTTTTAGGGTAGTTACATGAATTGTGATGTAAGCCTATAATGGCATGTTTACTTAGTATTTTCTATGTGAACCATTTTATATTAGTTTTAGATGGCTCAATATGAGACGAAGAATTATACTAATTCCTATGTGTTAATTATGTTGTCTATATGAAAAGCCTATGTATGGTTCATATGCGTGGAGTCTAAGTAAAATATCTATTTAGAATGCGAGAGGTCTATGTGAACCTCACTATATAGTTATTTATGAAAAAATTTAAATTTTCCACAGTTTTTAACATATGAAATGTGTAATGACGAATGCTAAGAGGCTAGTCTTAGTCCTCTCCGAGGACGACAATGCCAGTTACGTCTAGGGGGTGTTCCCCGGTTGTGATAACTTTGTAGCAGAGTATGAGGTTAATGAAATATTAGTATTGATGTCTCATTCAACCACATTTACACATAGTCTTGTTCATGGGTATGAAGCGTGCTACAAATATGAATGAGAGGTTATGTGGTGTTTAGGAATTCTCACTTATTCATAATCTGAAAAGTCGTGTCGTGTCCTATTTCTTGTAACACTTTTCTTGTGGATATAGGATATGACTACAAGACGTGAAGTCACAAGGAGAGTGGAGGAATATTTTTCTAATAGGGGAGTTCCTCAACTAATGCAACCAAGTCCCTCCACAAGTTAACCAAGTGACTCCACAAGACCAGGCTCCATTCATTTATTCACCTATGATGGATGGATAGATAACTTCTGCATTTTTTACTTTGGCTCAAGCGATGACTACCCAAGCATAAGTGGTAATTATTCACGCTCAAGCCACGGAGGATCAAGGAAATATGGAGGTTGGATAGCATGTTCAATAAAATGCAACTACCACATCTTTCCTCTTGAGGGACTTCATTAGGATGAGCCCTCTTATGTTATATGAGTCAAAGGTGAATGAATATCCCCAACATATCATTGATTACGTCTATAAGATTCTTTATGCGATGGGCTTGACTTCGAATTCAAAGGCGAAGCTATCTTTTTATCAACTCAAGGATGTAGCTCAAACATGGTACACCTAATGGAGAGACGATAGGTCATTCAGAGCGGGTGCTATCACTTGGGATGTTTTTACAATGGATTTTCTTGATATTTTAGTTTGTAAGAGAAAATGGAGGCCAAAGTGGAGTAATTCATCAACATCCGTCAAGGAGGTATGAGTGTGCTTCCAAGGGATGGCTTGATATTCAACATAAGTCTATGGTGAATAAGGCGGTTTCCAATCAAGTTTCTTCCTATTAACCTAAGCAAAACAAGGATAGGGTGTCAACCCTAAGTCCCAAAAGGCTAGAAGCGTAAATTCACCAAGTGATAAACGAACTTGTTACAAGTGTGGTAAGAAGCATTGGGGTGAGTGTCTAGTTTTGATGGGAAATTTCTTTGGTTTTGGAAAAGAGGGCAATAAGTGTAAGGATTTCCCTAAAGTGAGGAGTCAAGAGAATGGGGATGGTCAATCCCAAGCAAGTTGTTCATATTCCGAGGCTCCAAAGAGGAACCACTCTTATACTGTCCGCACTAGGGGTGAACAAGAAGAAAACCCTAGATGTTGTTATGGGCATGTTGCAAGTATTCTCTATTGATGTTTATGTTTTACATGATCTCGGTGCTACATTGTCATTTGTAACTCCTCTAGTAGCTAAAAAGTTTGATGTTCTACCGGATATTCTAATTGAACCATTTTCGGTTATAACCCCGAAAGGCGACTCTATTGTGGCTAGAAGAGTCTTTAGGAGTAATCCTTTATATTTACCCAATAGAGGTACATGGGTTGATTTGGTATAACTTGAAATGGTTGATTTTGATAGTATTTTGGAAATGGATTAGTTGCATGTTTGTTATGCTTCCATAGATTGTCGAACAAGATCGGTTAAGTTCAATTTTCCTAATGAACCCATCTTAGAGTGGATATGGGTTATTTCTATTCCTAAAGGTCGTGTCATTTCTTGTATAAAGGCTTGTAAAATGAAATTTTAAGGTGTATTTACCATGTCGTAAGAGTCAAATATCTTGAGTTTTACATCCCTCCTATTGAGTCGGTCCCTAGTAAGTCCGTTAAAAGGCGTATTGAGGTACATAGGCATCCTAATGCCCAATATTGAGAAATATTGGGCATATTATAGAATATTGGCTAAGGGGTGTTTGATAATTTCTATGTGTACACAAGTACTTAAGGTAACAATATCATTCATATATAACCACATCAAGTAATAGGCATCGCAATGCCCAATAATGATAAATATTGGGCATAGTATAGAAAATTGGCTAAGAGGTGTTAGTCAATTTCTATATACCCAAATGAGCAAAATATATTCCAAGCTTGTTTCGAATTGTACCTGCAAAGAAGACTCTAAACTAAGAAAAAATTTTTGTAACTATACACACATCTAGTAATAGGCATCAAAGTGTCAAGCCTAGTACCATAATACATAACCATTTAAAATGATTATGTAGATTAAGCAGTGCCCAAGGACATAGTGAGAATCCTTGGTCCAATAGGTAAAAATTCCCAAATGAAGCATAAATAATAGTTAGTTAGGGAAGTAAAACTAACCCATGTGCAAGCACATGTGCAAGACATGTGAAGAAGTGGCCAAGGAGGGGACAACCATAACCGAATTCGGTTTGGGTAGTTAGGAGGGGGGGAACGGGAACAAGGAACCCCTCCATGTGGGGACTAACTTCATAACTAATTATAGACCCTAAATATCTAACTAACCTAGGAAAAAATGAAATAAACTAATTAGTGTACCCGACAACCTAGGACCAAAACCGGGTTGACACTAACCAAGTAATAGTTAAAGAGACAACCTAGTACCTAACCTAGGATTGTCCAAAGAGTTAGTTAAGGTCCTAAAAACCTAGTGATACTTTAGTAAATACCCTAGTCTACTTGTTTAATTAATTTAGCAACATAATTAATTAATTTAAAGGGGAAAAACAAAAAACACAAAAAAATTCAAGATTTCGGTTAAAACAAGAAAAAGACAACCTAGTACCTAACCTAGGATGATTCAAAGGATTGGTTATGGTCTTAATGACTTAAAGGTACTTTATGAATGACCTTAGGTGACCTGATTAGGTAAATTAGAAATTTAATTAATTAGTTCAAATGATAAAAACGAAATTCTTACACTAACCTAGTACAACTTAAGAAACATCCTACTACTTAATTTAGGATGATCCAAAAGGGTTAATTTTGGTTCCAATGACTTGAGGGTACTTTTGTAATTACCCTAGGTACCTAAATTAATAAAATTACGGATTTAATTTATTAATATAAAGTCAAAATGTTTACCAAAACCATAGTAAACACCAATTTCCAGATTTGACTAAGTGTTATGTTATCCTACGATTACTCAACTTAGGAAGTGCGGTCTGGTAATTGGTTAATTAGATTATTAAACTAACTTATTAAAACTACGTTGTATAATTCAACATCAGTTGTTATACCTAAAAATCACGTTCATACTCATAGAAAAAAAGGACGCAAAAAAGTAAGCAAGCGAGGGAAAGAAAACAGTAAATTCCATTGATTCTCTTAGGAGATTTCCACGTTTCTCCAAGTTTTCGTTCAATATGGTTTTCGTAGATTAAGTTCTACTTAATGTATCGGTTTCTCTCCTGGAATTCTTTCTCCAAGGGTATCTTCCTTTGAATGATTCACAAGATCATGAAAACTAGGGTTGTTCCCGTTGTCATCGCCGAACTTTCCTTCCCTAGTATCCTTTTCGATTTCAATGTTGAATAGGTTAGACATCATGTTGTTGGTATTTGGTGATGGCTGTTCTCAACATGTATTGTTCTTTAATGATGAGTATCTAATGAACTTATGAACTTATAATTGCGTAAAGTTAATCTTATCATGAAAATTAAAGATCGATAATATGCTAAGTTAAGTCCGTGATGTGTTAAGTGAATATCTGTCTTTTGCTTAATACTGACTTGTTGTTGTTGTGATGTTATGAAGATGTTAAATCCATCAAATGTTAATATTCTTCTGTCCAATATGTTCTTAAAACGTTACACTAAAATCCATAAACTAAGAGTTGGCTCAAAGACATCTATTAAATCATATCTTGAATAAATTAGCTATTTGGTTCCAATAAAGTTGACTAACTCTATTTGGTAAAAATGAATATATGCTAATGGATATGAACTTACGTAAATAATTAAAACATTGGATAAGGGTTCATACATATGGCAATTCAAATATGAACATACGTAAAAATTGGCTTATGCCAGAAAGAATGAATTTGCTAGTCTAATATCCAAAATCTTGAGCCAATTCTAATCATATGCCAATTCTTGTGTAGTAAGAGTATCAAATATATATTAAGAACTTCTAAAGTAATATCAATGAATCCATAACTAAGGGCCTGACATTCATTAGGATAACTCCCAACATGGTCCACAAGAATGAACTATGAACACATGAAACTCATTGAAGTAGGTTCTCATCGTCCATAAACGGTGATATGAAGCTACTACACTAAATTAGGTAAGTAACGTGAGTTATACCATAATTAAAGGGGTCTAACTTAAGTAAGTGAGAATAATGGGGTATTAAAGGGAGTGAGACAAGTCTTAATTACACCAAAGCTAATTTGTTGAAAGAATACTAACGAAATAAGGTGTTAGAATGTGTGAAACTAGTCTCATTAACACCTAAGGATGATATGTAAGGAAAATTAACATTCATTAATGTAAATTAAGGATGATATGAAAGAGCAATTCACATTTCATAAATGTAAAGTAAGGAGGATCAATCATCAATAGAGTAAGTAGATCTCAATCTAGAAGCAAGCGTCGATAATGCTTGAGTCAACACTAAAAGATGATGAAATAACATTCATGTAAAAAGAAATGAGAAACTAAGATTTATGTAATGAAATGATGAAACCCTAGAAGGGTTAAGTAAGAGTGTCAAACACAACAATGGCCAAGTGCATTGGCATATTATGAAATGAAAATTCACGTAAAAGGGATGAGTAATTATGAATAGCAAATATGCTAATGCTAATGAATGTGGTGACAATATGATAAGAGGATAATGTGAAATATAAGAGCAATCTCAAATGATCCTAAGTAAATGTTGCCAAAACGTACTCACCTATATGAGACTGTCAGGCATGCCGGGTATGGGTCTCCTTATTTCTCCTATTCTTCGAACCGATAGTGCCAATATAGGGATCTGGCAGGGTTCAATTCTCATATACGCTAGCATGTTTTGGGTGTCCGGTGATTCCACCTCTTTTCGGTGTGGGGTAGACACTGGATTTCATGATGCTCACACGAATCATGTCGTTTAAGGTTGGAGTTCCTCAAAGTATGAAAGATAATTAAATGAACGACACCAAAGGTGTTTGTGCAAGACAATCAGGAGGTGAAATAGGATTCAAGTAATGACATTAGGTTATTCTTGGTGATTGCACTCATGATCTCGATGAGAGTCTTAAACTTCTTTCTAGGTATAGCTGGTGTTTACATCAATCTATGAATGAATGAAATAAATAATGTGAAGTACGAATGAACGAATGAAACATACTCTGTGTTTTCTAAACATCGCCCTCGGGTTGAGGTCTCATGTGTTGGGAACTCACTTTAGATGTCATAATGTTATATCAACGATTCGAAGGTCTCGTGTATATAAAATGTATAATATATAAAACATGAAAGTAATGAAATCAATGGAATAATCAATAGAGAATGCCTTATGAAATGTAATGAATACTTGATGTAATGAATAACTTGTTGTAAGGATAGTCAAATCGTGTCCAATAAACTTTACAATAAGTAAAGGGCATATCTAATAGTGAATCCTAATGTTATGAAAATGATAAATATAAATAAATTGGCTTTTAATAAGTTTATATAATTGGCAAATGATATTAGCCAAATAAGATTGGCTTATAATGACTTCTTACATTAGGCCAATAATACAAGAATAGGAATAGTCACGAAAGATTAGTTTATAAAGAATTCATGCCCAAAGTAAGAAAGATCAAAAGCTTTCATGATATGCCAAAATAACTATGCACATTATGCAATCACTAAATAATGAGTATAGTCAATAGTATTGACTTATAAATATATTCATGCCTTAGATTGTAGTTAAGTCAATTCCATAATCTCTTGAATTACTTACTTGATTTATTAAGGGTTTGAGACTACAATGAATCATCGCACTTGTAAGTAAAACATAGGACAAAAGGTGTTATTGAACTACACAACAACATGAATAAAAAGACTCAAAAATAATATAAGTGTACAAAGAGGAGCTCTCGGGTTTGGAGGATCAAAATTTAAATCTTCGCCCGAGTGGTTCTATAATTATGTTGATGATACAAATGTCTTGTAATCATATAGAAATTGAGTTGTGTGCTTTGAATGCATTAAACTACATCTTATTAATACCACAATTCACAACTAACGAATTAGGAAAGTCTAATGACTAGACTTTCCAGAAATGGCATGTTGCTCTGGAATAGCTTTCATTGATCATGCATATATTTATGTGTATGTGTGCATACACCCATACTTAGTACAAGTGGTGTACTAGCCCCCTACTATTTACTATTTTTATAGGTGCAGGTCAGAGGACAGGTTGATGACACTTGCATCATTTTGGACTTCAACGTTTCTCTAAACCATTTGTTAGGTCCTCATGATTTCGAGGATGCTACAGATTTAGTCTAGCCTAAGTTTTAGACATAGCTGGTGGATGTTGTCCCTAGCGTCTCTTTCGCACCTTTATTTCAAAACTTTGTAATAAGGCCGTATTTGGCAAACTATTTATGATATATTCATCTTCAGTTTCGAATTGATCCTTTATGTTGAATGGTTCTTCTCTTATGTTGAGCTTAGTATATGATGTATCTAATTATTAATTATATGAATTCTATGTATACTTCATTTATATATAAAAAAATTTAAATTTTCCGCAAATTTTACTAGATGAATGTGATCAATGCAAGATGAGGCTTTTTTGCGACTTCTGAGATGTCAACGACGCTGGTTGCGATCCGAATTCTATAATTCGGGTGGTGACACCCATAGTGAAGGACTTTCCGCAAGTCTTTCTCGATGACTTCCCTGGAATTCCTCTCAAGCGGGAAATAGACTATGGTATTGATTTATAAACGGATACGAATCCCATTTTAATCCCTCCTTAACGGATGGCTTCAGCGGAATTGAAAGAATTAAAGCTTCAACTCAAAGACTTGTTGGATAAGGTTTTCATTAAACCTAGTATTTCATCATGTGAAGCTCCTGTGTTGTGTGTTTAAAAAAAGGATGGGTCCCTTAGGATGTCTATTGATTATCAACAACTATAAAGTCACCACTGAGAACAAGTGTCCTTTCCCTCGGATTAATGACTTGTTTGATCACCACCAACCACCAAGGTGCAAGCTACTTTTCTAAGATTGACTTTAAATTGGGGTAACACCAACTTAGGGTGAGAGGCGAACATGGACCTAAAACGTCATTACAAACTAGGTATGGGCACTATGAGTTCCTAATGCCTCAAAGGCTTTTATAGACTTTATGAATAGGGTGTTTCAAAATTACCTATATTACATTGTGATTGTCTTCATTGATGATACCATAGTATATTTCAATAATGAGGGTGATCATATGGTTCATTTTGAGTGGTGTTACAAGTCCTTAAGGAACAACAACTATTTTCCTAGTATAGCAAGTGTGATTTTTTGTTTTGATCGATGGCGATTGTTTGTAATATTATCTCAAGGGAGGGTATAGAGGTAGGTCCAATGGAAACCGAGGAGATTAAGAATTTCCCTATAACATTTACTAGCCTATGCCTCTATAAAACTCAAGGTGCATGAGAAGAATTATCCAACTCACGACCTTGAATTAGTGGCTGTAGTGTTATCTTTTAAAATATGGAGGCATTACTTATATGGTGTCCATGTGGATTTTTATATCGACCATTAGAGTCTTTAATATGTGTTTACTGAAAAGGAGTTAAATCTCGGTCAAAGCTGATTGTTTGAATTGTTGAAGATTACGACATGAGTGTTCTCTACCACCCAAGCAAGGCCAATATGGTTGCAGATGCTTTCAGTCGTATGACCATAGGTAGTGTATCTCATGTGGAAGAAGGGAAGAATTACCTAGTGAAAGATGTTCGTAGGTTAAATAGATTGGGTGTTCGATTGGAATATTTTTCAAATGGTGGCTTTATGGTTCATAACAACTCTGAGTCATCCTTAGTGGTTGAGGTGAAATCTAAAAAACATCTTGATCCACTATTAATGGAGTTGAATAAATGGGTACTTAGTAAGTTCATTGAGTAATTCTCCCAAGGGGAGATGGGGTGCTAAGGTACAAAAATAGATTATGTGTGTCGGATGTTGATTATTTGAGGAATCGGGTGTTACAGGAAGCTCATGGTTACCGATATTCCATCCATTCGGGTTTCAGCAAAATATATCGTGATATTAGAGAGGTATATTAGTTGGTGTTACGACCCGAGAGCACACCCTAGTAGAAATGACACTCTCGGATGGAAACGCGACGTACTTGACTCATCAGAGGTCTTGTACAAGCCCTTTTAACATCATACATTCCGTACATGTATGAAAAGGAGTGCGGAATCAAAACTTTTCACACAAAATATCTCATAACGTCTTTCTTATTAAAAATCATAAAAAACACTAAGTGTCGACATATGCCAATCTTAGACTCAAGAATACTTGGGACACGACCCATACAATACAAATATAGAAGTACTTAGTCTATTACAATCCTTCGAATCAAAATAAATAAAAAGCGGATTATGCCCTCGATTCATGTGAGGACATACTTAAACTTTGCTTGAACTATAACTAGAATCCAATCTTTCCTTCGAGATCCTTCTCACATTCCACCTACACCATTAGATATAGCAAAATGTATTTAATTTGTACAAACACTTGTATAAGTATGAATTAATGCATAAAATCATGATAACGAACATTTATGTGCAATATGCTCTTTTTGATTAAAACATCACATTAAAAGTATAAGGAGCATATTTAAGTACCAAACATCGAAAATATCATCAAGCATACATCAAAACTCAATGACATGAGATCCTCCTACCAAACGTTTTTCTAAGTCTCACATATGTGAGTTGTGAAGCTACCGTCCATACAATCCATTCACACACACCTAAGCGATGCTTCAAACTGCCTATGATAAGATTATTATATCTTCACATAATAGCATATGCGTACATAACATTCTCATCCAAAAGGTTATCAAAGGACTTACTTGAGTAATGAAAGAAGATACCGCCCATACACCCTCTCCAAGCTTACCTAGACAATCCGTAAGACTACCTAGGTTTTGATCTTGTCTACTTTATCAATCAACTTTCCTACCTAGAGACATTCTTAAGGCTTCCCTAGGTAAGATATGAAGTGACCATTCGTATGCCCCCTTCATACCTTAAGCAAGTAACTCTTAAACTACTCTAGGTAAGTTCTTATTCATTTACATGGTTTACAACTTGCGTTATTATCTTCATTAGTTCATTAAGAGATATTCCTCATAAAAGTACATTCAAGTAGTGGTCTTTGAGAACACCTAGGGTCAAACTTATTAGCATCTTCAAATCCTAATCGTGCAATGTGTAGATCGTCCCATACCACAACCTAAACTTCATAGAACTTCTTCAACAGTAGCGAGTGTCCCATATGTTGAGAATAGGCAATAAACGACATAGATCATATTAGACAGGCATTGAATCCGAAGTCTACCCTACTCAGATAGAGGGTGTTGTAACAACCCTAAAAATGGATATACTTAGTGATACTTAATGTGTCAAGAATGCCTACGATTAGACCAGGGTTCACACAGATTGATGTGCATAGAACCAGACATCAGAACCCTTGGTACATCAAAGCCAACTAACTTGGGGAGTTAGTTGAGCTAGTAAATGTTGGGTCCTACCATGTAGGGCTCTCAAATATGAAGATTTACTTGAAGGAGTCTTTACCGGACTTAAAAAGGGAAAATCTTAGGTTTGGAGGGTCTAGGAGTAAAATGGTCTTTTTCCAGGCTAAGGGTAGTAATGTAATTACCATAAATATGTAATTAATTATTTAACTAATAAGGTGGAGGGGTATTTTGGGTAGAGAGGTCTGAAATCACACTTTAAGCAAAATCTTGCTCCACCGAGTTCGAACCTAGGTGGGAGAAATGATTTAATTTGTTTTATTTTTATTGGTAAATTAATTTAATTAATTAATATTTAATAGATGATTTAAGAAAAAGGAAAATCATATTTTTGTTATTAATTATTATTTATTAATTTAGATATTTTATTTGACTGAGTCTTGCCTAAAGTTCTAGTTCTAAGAGAATGATACCTCACAACTCTCTCTCTCACACGCCTATATATATATTTCTTCACAGTAGATTCTCTATCAATTTCACCTTTTTCTCCCTACTTTATAAAGCAAAAAACAAAACAAAATTTCTTCACACTTGAAGAACTTACAAAAATATAAAATAACAAGTTAATCTAAGAAACGAAAAGTTAATTAAATTTCTAGTCGGATGAGGTGTGAGATTTGTTGGTGGACGTGAATTGGTGGTGGTTTTTGGGAAGCAAGGTTAAGTGTTGAAAGACGTGAAATCAGGTATGGGTTTTCATAATCTTGGTCCCTTTGCCAAGAGACCCTTAAGGCTCAGATGAATCTACTCAAAAATTAGGGTTGTTCCCGTTCTTGTCGAACTCCTTGTCCGTAGTATCCCTTTGATCTTAATGTGAAATAGGTTAGAGATAATGTTGTTGATATGTTTTTCGGTAGTTTAGTTATGAAGTTTCAGTTTTGTGATAAGGTGTTCTTGATTATGTGTTTGGAATTGTAAGCATATTAAGTTATGTCAACCGAAAGTATGTGAAAAATGATATGTTTTTATGGTGAATATTATGTGCGAATGTTTGTGCAAATCATGTGGTGTAGAATTTGTGTAATGTTGCGGGATTAAATGGTAATTCTTGGATGAATATAATAATAAAAAGATTACACTTAAAGATGCACCAAATGATCCACTAAATGCCTAATGAATTAATGTATGAATGATGATAAAAAGAAGCTGAAAATAGTGAACACATTTCCAGCATTTGGTAGGTTTGGTTCGGCCAAACAAAATGGTACAAAATTCAATGAAAAATGAATGTAAAATAAGTGAAATCACTAATTATTGAACCCAAGACATTATTAAATGAAAGCTTTAAAAAAATCAACAAAAAATTAAGACAATAATGGATTGGAAGAGACAAAATATCCAGCCTGCTGGAAATTGTAGTCTCGGCCAACTATTAAAAAAATGAGCTTTGTTTAAATTATTTTTAAAATGTGAGGTCATTGGGGATTGAAACCAT
The DNA here is from genome assembly GCF_001406875.1 of Solanum pennellii. Lineage (NCBI taxonomy): Eukaryota > Viridiplantae > Streptophyta > Magnoliopsida > Solanales > Solanaceae > Solanum > Solanum pennellii. The sequence goes on along the minus strand of NC_028645.1, from coordinate 48,113,681 downwards.
GACATCACTAAATTAAAATTTCATAAAATTTATTGAGAAAAATGCATGGAAAAATAGATCTGGTGAGTGGGGATTGAACCAAAAACATCTTGAATGGATAAGAGAGTTAGGAGAAAAATAAAGGAGAAAATAAATGTGGAGAGTGGGGATTGAGCCCACAACCTCTTGGATAGGTGAGAAATTTAAAAGAAATTAAAAGAAAAATAATGAGCTTGTGGGGGATTGAACCCAAAACCTGCTTGACCTAAACGAAAAAAGAGAGGAGAAAAAGAGAGGAAATACTATGGGGTTGATGAGGATCGAACTAGGGTCCCCCAAATCTGAAAAATGCGATTATCATGTTTAAAATAAGATTAAGTGTTGTCCAAGGGATTCGAAAGTAGGTTCATTTGCCCAATTCCGTATTGACACAAAAGTCATACGTAAGTAATCAATATCATGGCATATCTATAAGATGCATAAGTCTTGTACCACAAAATCTTGGGTAAATATTAATCACTTAGACAAACTATGAATGAAGCCCCATGGGTTGTATGTATAGACTCATAAGTCTACCGTACATTTAGAAGTAAGTGAGCCTAAGATGTATGTGATGAAATGATGTAAACCTAAAAGGTTAAGTAAGAGTGTGAAACACACTAAATGGCCAAGTGCATTGGCATAAGATTAAATGAACAATGAAATGATGAAATGAACAAAGAAATGATGAAATGAACAATGAAATGATGAAATGAACAAAGAAATGATGAAATGAACAATGAAATGATGAAACCCTAGAATTGTTAAGTAAGAGTGTGAAACACACTAAATGGCCAAGTGCATTGTCATATGATGAAATGAACATTCATGTAAAATGGGGTGAGTAATTATGAAGAGAATGCTAATGTTAATGAATGTGGGGAAAACATGATATGAGGCTAATGTAAAAGATGAGAGCAATCTCAAATCAGCCTAAGTAATGGTTACCAAAACATACTCATCTATGAGAGTGTAAAGTTAACGAAGATACCAGTCTCTATGCACACTCTAATGAAAGTATTGAGATTAACACACTTAATACTAATGATGATATGGGAAATCATCTATTGAGATATGATGTCCTCATACTAGAAGTCAGCTTTCATGAAGTATGAGTTGAATGTAATGGAACTTTATGCTGAGCAGCGATAGACTAGCTATGAGTTGTGATGCCTTATTTGGGGAAGGGCGGAGGTTCACGTTACTCTCATAAGATGAGACTGTACGGCATGCCGGGTATGGGTCTCCTTATATCTCCTAGTCTTCGAACTTGTACTGCCAATATAGGGATCTGGCGGGGTTCAATTCCCATGTACGCTTGCATGTTTTGGGTAACTTTGGCCGGTGATTCCATCTCTTTTCGGTGTGGGGTTTCATGACGCTCATGATGCTCACATGATCTATATCGGTTAAAGTTAATGTTCCCCATGAATGAATGAGGGCATCCTCAAATGATGCACATAATGAATTGAATGATACCAAAGGTGTTAGGATAGGATAATCAACAGGTGATCTAGACTTAATTAATGACATTAGGTCATTCTTCATCATTACACAACAAACCCGATGAAAGTCTTAAACTATATCATAGGTATAGCTGGTGTTTACAGTAGCCTATGAATGAAATGAAATGAAGTACATATGAATGAATGAAGCAATCTCTGTGTTTGCTAAAGAAAGATTCCTAGTTGAGGTCCCATATGTTGAGCACTCATTTTTGGGACGTCTTGATTTCAAGTCTATGATTCCAAGGTCTCATGACATATGAACGATTGATATGAAACATGTTATGTTCTATACGCAATATGATATGTGCTATGTGCAAGATGTTATGTACTGTGTGCAATATGATAAGTATGATGATGCATGTTACTTCCATAGCATGACTTTGCTACTCCAAATTAGGAATGTTCATTCACTTTCCTAATCAAAATTTTGAAAGCTCACTAACTTTCCTAATCCCAATTTGGCAAGTCCACTGACTTGACTTTCCATAATCATGTTGTTAGGAAAGAGTTGTTCTTAATCATGCATGTCCTTGGTGTGTGCTTGCATATAGCATACTTAGTACAACTGTGTAGTAATCCCATACAAGTCTACAATTTTAGGTGCAGGCACAGGTGGACGCTGGAGCTACAGGTTGACGCTAAAACAATCTGGACGTGGAGCATTCATCCGGACTTGGTAGGACCTCATGATTTCGAGGATGCTTGCCCATTATATTATATCTTAGTTATAGAATTGATCTAGTGGATTATGTTCCACTAGCGTTTCTTTCCGCTTTTGTTCAGACATTTTATTGGTGCCATTTTGGCAAGTATACATTTAATGCTATATTAAACTATTCCCTTCATTTGATGATCATCATGTTAGATGGTTGATGGTGAACAATCACGAATCTAATAGAATGATTAGTATGTTAATAAACAAAAGGTTTCAAATTTTCCGCTAAAATTTACCTAGAAGAAGTTAGAATGATGTAAGTATGCTTTTATGCGACCTTTCAGAGGTCCACGACGCCGGTGTCGTCTGGGGTCTAGACTCCGGTCGTGATAGGTGTTATACATGACAAGGGTATAACTAGGACATATCCCATGTAGGCACATGGTTAAGGAATATCAAGGTCTTTTATGCACTCTAGTCTCCTTCTCAAGTAGAGATACATTGCACTCTAGTCTCCTTCTGAAGTACAGCCACAAACCATAACATGTTCACTCGTTACTAGCCTTTGTTCTCATAGAGTAATGTTCATGCACATAAGGTCATATGAAACTTTACCATCTCTTAGTCATTACCTTATCATAATGCACCTACCAAATATGGGTCAACTAGGAATGTCACTCAATGGTATATAAGGATAGCTCATTCTTAACCTGTTTTTCTATATGGATGGTTTAAAATATTAGTCATACTTAGGTAGGTACCATTTCTTCGGTCTACCAATTCTACACTTTCATTCAACATTTATAAATACATATACAAGACAAAGATGCATTATCCTACTAAGTCAAGATGTTCATATTCATATATCATTAATGTATCAGGAAGGGAGATAAGTCTACCTATCAAGACACACACATAATCTCCTTATCACATATACAACGGTGTACATGTATCATGTATGAATAATCAAGTTACACACTAGTAACATAACTAGAGACATTACCCTAGTCTATCATAATCACATATCGTCAATTAGGAGATTTCAATCTCACACATACACATATATCACATAGTCTTTTACATTATTCATAATGAAGTCTTTAACATGTTAATATCACTATCCATATAGTAATGCCGATGAGGCCACATCATTTCAAGTATAACACATAAGCACTGGCAACATATGTGGACCATACTAATAAAAATCTCAATTCAAGACCTACATTACATAATATGAAGAAGGTTACAGAATCATACCACCAATCCACTCTCATGAATTCAATCCATAGCAAATTCGACCAACACAATACCCAAAGGCACTTATATTTGGCCATGATCACCAATTCAATCCAATAATCATAATGTACAATGAATTAAAGATAATTCAATATCTATTTGTCAATCTAAGACATCCTACACATGATTCTAATGTGATTCTTCAATAAGACAATAGCCCAAATCACACTACAATAAAATTGAATAGATAAAGGCATGATAACTTCACCCATAAAATAGTCAATACTAGGAGATCATGGATTTAATGGGTTCATAGAGTTTATGTTAAAATCATCAAATTAACACAAATTCAATCATAATACAATGTTTCAAAACGTATCATGCAAGAACCAATGGCTAGACCACAAAATAGAAGAATTCATGTTTTGATCATCTTTGAGAAATCATTGTATATCGACTCCTTGAATAAAGAGGATTAAAGGATGAACAATAATACCTTAATTGTGATGAAAATACCATAAAATTGATGGAGAAAAACTTAGAAAATTTGTCTTCTTCCTTGGATCTTCAAAGCTTCATCAATGGAGGTTTTGAGAGAAGAATAGGTAGATTTTGTTTTGAGTTGAGGATTTTGATTTGATTGGTGAGTTTAGGAATATAAAAAGACTCAATAACCATCAATAAGTCATCCCTAAATTATCTAAATGACCCCTGCACTTTATATACAATTTAACCAACTTAAATTTGACTTAAAAATGACACAATCAAATCTCGGAGTTTAGTACGCGTCGCGGAGGCATTTTGAGATAGAATAGTTCGTGACAGCTCCGCGTCGTAGCGAAAGAGTTTTTCCCACGCAATATTGGTTGTGAGTCGGGCAGCAGCTTCCAAATCTTGGATACTTTGCAGCTTCGATGGTTCATGTTTGGTCCTCCGTGGGGACCATAAGGCTGGTTCCTGAGGCATCGTTCTAGGACGTTTAGACCTTTCACATGTCAAGATACACGTGGAAACCATCTATACTCCATTTCACCATCAAACAATCCACCAAAAGATCACTTGACAACACTATGACACACTAATTAAAATCCAACTAGTTTTCAAACGTCTTGGACGTTCTTAGATGTTTCACCTCAAAACTTCACCAAACATTATATACTGCCTATAAACACTATTATTAACCTTTTTATGACTTTAAAAACTCATTACACAAGTGTTAGGCTCTAGTTCAACCTAGCTCATTTTTGAGGGTGTAACAGATGGCTTAAATAGAGACAGAGAGTAGTTTGTATCCAAGATTCCAAATTACCAACAAGTGAAAGCTGAGCATCTAAAGCCTAGTGGTCTAATTCCAGAAATGGGTGTCCGTACTTGTAAGTGGGATGAAATTAATATGAAATTTTTTGTTGGGTTGCCTCGAACCAGGAGGCAAAATGACTCAATAAGGGTTATAAAGCAAATATTGATAAAATCCAGTCACTTTATTTCCGTTAAGTCTACTTACATGGCAGAGGATTATGCAAGGATCTATATTGATTAGATTGTGACTCTTCATGGGTGTAACACCCTAAAACAAACTAAGGTGAAATAAAGCTTCGTAAATTTTTCAAGCGTTAATTTTGTCTTAAATTGTATATTAATGATGTCCTTAGGCAGTGTTTGATGTTTTGTAAGGTTTTGAGGTCAAACATTCGAGAACGTTTACGACGTTCGGAGTGTGTGCCTTAGAAAGTGCTTGTGTGTCATCATCTATTTTAGCAAGTTTTACATGTTTATTTCAGTTCAAATTAATGTGGGATGTTCCTAAAACCTAGAAGACCATGTTTCGGGGTTTAAAGTTCGGCTACGGCTCAACCTAGGATCTACAAGGGACTCTAGAAGAAGTCCTCATCCCTGTGGCAGGATCCTGCCAAGCAGTGACCAATGACGGCCACAAGGGATAGACTTTTGGTCAAATGACAGACCTTCGACCTTCGGCGTCGGTTGTCCCTGCAAGGTCATCAAGGCCTGCTCAAGATGGAGGCTCAGAACCAATCAACGCCCCCCATCTACCGGGCGTCGACTGGGCAACGGCCCGTCATTGAGGGGGGCGTAGGTATGCTACAAAAGCTATCAATTTTCTGCCAAGGTTTGGGGTGTTTGGTAAATTCAACCCAAATATTTTTTGAACCTTGGTTGATTATTTTTGGGTCTTTTAGGTATATTATAATGATTCAAACACTAAGAGATAAGACTTCATTTCAAAATACACAAAACCCCTCTCTCAAGAAACACTCTCAAAACCAATAGAAGCATGGACTCAAGGAAGGGATTGGAGGGCTGGTTGTGGTAGACTTATTCATCAAAAATTAGTGGGTTTCATATCATTGAGGTATGGTAGTCATTCTTGAAACTTCATTCATTCAAGGTGTAACTTGAAAGGGACTTCTAAAAGGGTTTCACACTTCAAACTTCTTTATTCCTTGACTCTATGTATGGGTCTTTGTATGAAAACGTTTTAATGATTAAAATGAGTTGTTCTTATTATTAATTATAATTTTAATTTCAAAAATCCCAAGGATAACATGTTTATGATTTTTATCAACTTTTGGCTTATAAAATGGGTTTAATGAGCATGATTAGTGAATGTTAGGGTTATGGTTTCTTAATGGTTGAAATGTAGTTTAGCTACTGCCATAAGGGAAATTTTATGATGAATTATTGGATAAATTATGAATAGGTGTTGGAAACTTTTATTAATGTTATGTTTGTTACGTTTGATCTATCTGGGTTTATCCTCTAGACGTAACCGGCGTTGTCGTCCTCTTTGAGGACTAAGACTAGCCTCTTAGCCTTCATCATTACATTCATAGGTCGAATTTAGCGGAAAATTTAAAAATTTTCATTATATCTAATTGGATTTTTACATATACCTTTACATACACATGACATATATATATCGAGTATACATAGACCCTTCGTATAGAGAGGTTACACAGCCTTCTAATTTTATTGTACATAAGTATATAAAACATAACATCGACATAATAGTCAAAATATTCTTCTCATCTCATAACCATCTAACAAGATTGTAAGATCTTGGGAATAACTCATACATCAAGTGAAAATGCATCACATGGGTTACACAATGATTCATACTAAATGTAAAGAAAGAACCATAGAAGCCTTTAACTAAAAAGCATACTCCATAAACTATATAGTGGCATCGCCCTCGAAAATTGACGACCTACCCTACTTGGATTAATAAGATATCCAAGCCTTCTTTAAGTCGCCTTCAAAGCACTTCAAAGACCGGAACCTAAAAGAGTTGGGAAAAAGGAAGAAATAGGGTTAGTACACCACTTGTACTAAGTATGAGACCATTTGCACATATACTTTGAAATCATGCTAAACAAAGGGGAAATTCATAAAGTATGCATTTTTTATTTAAAATTATTATGCAGATAAAACAAGACCATACCATTCAACAATGAAAGTTCAGTAAGTCATAGGCATGTTCATCATAAGATTGACAACATCAAAATTAGTAAAAGTCAACATGCTTATCATATAATCGAATACATATCCAAGTAACTCTAACATCAAGTCACATTAACAACAAGCATGAATATGAGTGCATCTCAACATAACCAAAGCAAGTCAATTACTCAGAAACCCTATCAAGTTAATAAGTGCAATGACCATGTCAAGCCTCATAACCTTACTCAATTAAGTAACCCAACAAGAATCATCACTAACATCCTACTTAAGTTATCGTAGCATTTAGGTGTACATATCATCTTACGTTTACAATATAATCCAACACATATTCATAAATGAACTGATCAACATAATATGAAGAATGTGCAAGTTCATCATATACATGTCATATAGCATTATAAGCATAATGATACATAAAACATCCTACGTACCTTATTTAAAGTTCAATCATTTAGTTCATTTTACCTTTTGGGAACATCATGCCCTAGCCGACATAGTCCACATGAGCTAATGTGGAATCCGGTGTCATAAAAACCTACACCAGAGGAAGGCGGACTACCTGCCAAGGTAGTAGAAAAACGTAAAACATAGCAACTACATGGATCCACTAGCTAGTATTCCTATGGGGTCACCATAGTTGAAGAACTTGGAGATATAGTTGGGACCCTCTTTATGGTGCATGTATTGTAGTCTCCAATATCATGAGTACTCTAGTGATACTACCTTCCTTATGTGGGAAGGGACATTCCTCACTCTAGTTAACTAGGTGCTAAGCTAGAGTCTATTTTTGAAATGTATTGAAGCCTTTATTATCATTCATATCTTAGTTTAGGTCATAGGGTCTACCCCTTCTATAATCATTATCATCAATAGCTCAATAAGAATTGCATGAGTACAAACCCTTTCATTATAATTCAAACAGGTGAGGTTAGCACATTAACATCTTCATATGATGATAAGGCTCATAGGTAAATCATTCACCCTCATTATAACATTTACATCTTAAGCCAACACCTTACAATTTGTAATCAAGACATTTCAATGAAACGTCATACCACCTTATCAATCCTAATACAAGGCATACTCCAATAAAACATCATGACTTAATCACAATTAACCACAATTTGAAGTAAAAGATAGAGGTCATAAGACTTACCAAGTCTCCTTCACATCTCATCACCAATGTCTTACCATAAACAGCCAATTCGGCCCAATTTTTGTATACATCATCATAAGTAATGAATCAACATAATAACAAGGCTAGAAGAATCACTACATCACATTTCATTACTAGATCATAGCATAAGACACTATACTTTGGTCAATTCTCAACATACTTCCTAACCTAAATCATCTTCTCAAGAACTAGCATGAAAGACTACAAATAACCCAATTTATTCATGATTATGTAACAAAATCATCTAATAGTAATTCAACAAATAACCAAGTCAGTTGAACAAAATACAACTTAATTCATATCACGATTAAACCTATGGTTAAGGGTTAAGGGTATCTTCTATATACTAGACAACACCATCAAGATATGTCATAATTATGTTGGAATTCATGTTAACCTAACCATATCATCCAATAGAAAAATAAACAAACCAATTCATATCATTATTTTCGATATGGAGAAGAACCCACATGAAAACCTAACTTTTGAGAATACTTTGAACGAACCCTTTGAGTAAAGAGGTCTCAAAGGTGAATTTGATCCCATACCTCAACGTTTGATGAAGAATTAATGGTGAAATAGTCCCTTCACAGCCCCCAAATCTCTCCTCCGTGCTGTAGATAATTGTGCAGGCGAGGGCTCCAACAATTTTTCTATGTGTTGGTCAACGGTTGGCAACAACACCCTGGCGATTCGATTGCATCTCGTGGATACACACTGCCCAAGAAGTGTTGGCTTCAGCGCGCCAAGAGTCCTCCTCAAGGGCCCTTAGTAGGTCCTTGGGAAGTCGTACCCGGACGTTTCAACCATGAATCGACTTGAAAACATGTTATCTACCCTTTCACTATTATTCATGGATTTATGACTCCTAAAATTTAGTAAAATAGACTAAGGCACGCTAGTACCTCATAGGATTAGTTTTCGGACGTCATGGACGTTCTTGGACGATTTGGTTCCTAGACATCCTAAATGACCTATAAACATTAAAATAGGACTTAAAACATTGTATAGACCTCATGACAGTTATATAAGTCTTTAAGACACGTATTGGATTTTCGAAATGTTACATTACTCCCCCCCTAGGAACATTCGTCCCCGAATGACACTAAAAATCATTAGAAGGAAGGAATAGACTAAAGACTATCATCCCAACCAACAACAATACAAAACAACACTAACCATATATCTTACACAAGGTAATTCAAAACGTTAACTAGCACACATAAGGCTCAACATTACATTATGAGGAATATCCTTCTAAAAACAACAAGAGCTCAACATAGCATTTATGAGTTTATTATGTAAAAGTTCAACCAATAAACATACCATATACTATTCCATAAATACTCACCACATCAGAATCCACGCAATAACTCAATACAAGGCAAAGAGCAAATTTCAATTTCAAATGCACAACTTCACTGTAAGTCACTATGAAGCTATTCAAAAATGCACATTTTTGCAGGACTTCACCACAATCAAAGCATCAATTTTAGTCATTTTTTTCATTATTAGTTAGAACTACTAGCCTTAGTTGTCAAATAGATGAGGGGAACGAGACTTCATGTCGGACTCGACCTCCCATGTTCCACCCTCAACTAGGTGATTCTTCCATAACACCTTTACGTAAGCCACCTCTTCATTCCTTAAATTATTTACTTGCCTATCTAGAATTTTAACCGGAACTTCCTCATAAGAGAGGTTATCCTCACACCAAGACCCTCAATAGGAAGAATAGAATCGGGATCACCAATACACTTCTTAAGCATAGAAACACAGAAAATTAGATGAACCAAAGCCAATTAACTAGGAAGTTTCAATTCATAGGCAACCTTACCACCCCTTTGCAAGATTTCATAGGAACACAAATAACGAGGAATCAACTTCCGTTTCTTTCAACATTCAATAAACCCTTTCAGAGTCGAATTTCTCAAAATGTACTTTATGACCTTCTTCAAACTCCAAATCCATACTCCTATAATTGGCATAAGATTTTTACCGACTATAGGCCGTTTGCAATTGGTTCCTTATGATATGAACTTTCTCCAAAGTCTTATAAATTAAATTAGGACGAAGAAGCGAAGTCTCACCCACTTCAAACCATCCAATAGGAGACCTGCATCTCTTAACATACAAGGCTTCACATGGATTCACGGAAATAGACGAATGAAAATTATTATTATAAGAAAACTCCACCAAAGGAAAATATTTATACCAATTTCCCTTAAAATCAATAGTACAAGCCATAAAAATATTCTCAAGGGTTTGAATAGTATGCCCCGCTCGACAATCCATTTTGTGGATGAAAAGCGGTACTAAACTTCACCTTACTACCCAACCCTTCTTGAATGACCTCCAAAACCTAGATGTGAATTGTGCACCTCGCTCTGATATATGGATAATAAAATTCCATGGCAACACACAATATCATATACGAAGATCCTAGCATCATCTTCTTCCGAATAAGTAGAGTTGATAAAAATAAAGTGAGTGGACTTGGTCAACCTATCCACAACCACCCATATTGATTCATATTGCGTTTGAGTCCGAGGCCAACCTACTACAAAATACATATTGATGTCTTCCAACTTCAAAGTATGTCACACCCTGAAAGCGTACCTCAGATGAGACCGACGTCCTCGTCCTCTCAAAGGACTCAGACAAGCCCTTCGCATTCGTCTTAACATGTGAGCAGTAAAAATTGCAAAAAATTTAAAACTTTTACATTCGACTTGAACTATACTTAGAAATCATATTTAAGATTAATAAAGACATACGATATTCTAAAACTTGTCTCACCTATAAAAAACCATCTATGAGTACAAATCTAAACTTAGCCAATAAATAGTCAATATGCCATATAGGCTTTAATACAAAAGAATCCAAAGAAACATAATCGGAAGTTGAATAGTCTAAAACTACAAATTCTATATATGCTGGAATACGAAAGATAACATCCCCGAACATGAGGACCTACCAAAACATAGAGAAAGAGTTCCAACCTGCTTCAAATCGACCTTCTTAAACTTCAATGGCCGGAACCTACAGTTGTAGTAATATAAAGCAATGGGTTTAGTATGCCACATGTACTAAGTATGGGTATATGCACATAACATATAAAATCATGCATGAAAAAGGATCATTTATCATATCTTTAGAAAACATGCTAAGTCATATGAAAGTCTTCATGCACATAACTTATAACATATACAAGTTAAGGATTCCATCAACATAAAGCATGATCATAAGTAAAGACATATTATCATAGAGTCGTATTAACTCTTCATATTCAATAGATCACATAACATACCATACAAAACACTTATCAATGATCCCATCCCCAACCTACAAGTACAATGTTCATGTGAAGCCTTATAATGCCACACAACCAAGTAGATAAGATAGGAGACAATGAGTATAGCTTTGATTCATATAACTTGTAACATAAGAAGTCATCACTTTATTTAATAATATAACCCAATAATATATTAATCATTAAGACCGACATCATCGACGAGTAACATCATATATCATAAACATATATCTTTCATGTTATTATATTGCATAAGAAAAATCTCCTAGGACTTCCTTTAGAGTAAACTTGTGCAATGTCTAGGTAGAGTCCCATACCCCTTCAGATACTAAGTGGACTCCTCATGTCACCCTAGTCAATGTTCATTTAGTTTTCTTTCATTTTACATGAGGGGACATTCACCTTAATCGACATAGACCATGTGACCTAAACAAGGAATCAAGTGTCATAAAATCCCAGACCTAAAGAAGTTGGTCTACCGGACAAAGTAGAACCTAACATGACATAGCTTTCTAGGTTGATCCTCTAGCTAGTATCCATTGGTGGAAACATAGTTCTAGAAATAGGAGATGTATTAGAGACCCATAGTTACACATTACATGGCAGCCTCAATCTCATGAGAGTCATGGTGAACCTACCATCCAACTAGGGAAGGGAAACCTTTCATATCTAGTTCATCAGTGCTTAGCTTCAGTCCATTTCTTGAATAACCTTTAAGTTGTCTTTTATCATAAACTTATCGTACATCATAGGAGATTAACTCCTTGTATAAACATGATCATGAGATCTTTATGATTAGATGATAATTTTCTTTCATCATAACCCTTCATATGTCAGATTAATATAACATAGTCATCATGTGTAAAGCATACAAGAGAATATCGTAACTTGCATTTATCGTGTTCTTTTCATGATCTTGACACTAACATGTTCATAGCCCATCATGTCCACGTAGCAACATCATATATACTTTCACAACGTATCATCATGATTTATAGGCTAACATAAACATGGTAGAGTAATCACAACATTAGAAGACTTACCACTTGCTTCCAAGGACCTTATTCATGAACTTACGTTCAACTTACAACATTCATAACCATAACCTAGTGAAATAATATCATAATCAAGAACAAGTCTTCAAATCATGTACAAGATCAATGTCGAATGTAGGGTAAAGGATAAGGGTCATTTAGGAGTTCATTCTAGTCTTAGTTCCAATCCCTACGTTTTCATATTATCAAGTAGTAGAGACAATCATACGAAACCATGATACAGACAAGAACATGCTCCACACGAAATTAAAACATACTAACAACATACTCATAAATTCGTGTGAAATAGACCATGTAAAACATTTACTTTTCAATGAAAATCATAAATCTAAGGTTAGGAAGAAAATCCATTTTGTAGAGTAAAAACCCTAGTGTTTGAAGTTATTGAAAATTATCTTGAAAGGACATCTTGGGGAAAGGAATTCCAAGAGTTAAAAACCCATTCCTTAAGCTTTTCTTTTTCTTCAGTGGGGTTTGGAAAGAGAGCGTTCTTGAGAGAGATGAGAGAATTTTTTTGTTTAAATCTGATTTGGGACGTGTAAAAGTTGTCTACTGACCTAATATACATATAAAGTCGTTCTATTAATTACCTAAAATACCCTCCACTTAAATGGCTCTTTTTAATCATTAAATTACTAAAAATACGACTTTAATGATTCTGGGAAGTCGCTGCGCGTCGCTGGGCAAAATCCCATCATTGTTATTAAATTTTGAGTTTAGGAAGAGAGGTGTGTGTCAGCCCTGCGTCGCAAGGCTTCCTCTCAAATATTGAGGCCGAATATCTTGTTTCCAGCTCGTGTCGCACACTTCAATTCCCCACCTTTCTCCTGCAGGCTGCTTTGACAGCCTACCTACCCGTGTTGGGGTCCTTCTCAAGGACCATTCTGGTGGTCCTTGGGGTGTCGTTACCGGACGTTTGGACCCTTTGTGCTACATACTACCTATCCAAGGTCTCTTTAAAAGTTTTGTACTTAATTTGAAACTTCAAAACCTTCAGCAAACATATGGACGTCAACTTGTTCGAATTATCTATTTTCCGGACGTCAAGGTCTTTCTTAATCGTTTTGGCTCTTACCTTTTTGAAATGTGTTTATTACAGTAATATAGGTCTAGAAACATCATTTTAAACGTTATTTAATATATTAAGCTCTAGTTTAAGTCGTGGCATTTCCAGAGTGTTACATCATCCCCCCCACCTTTGGAACATTCGTCCCCGAATGACACTAAAATCTTTTGGAGGGTAGGAATAGACTCAATATTAGCAGCACAACTAATCAAAAACACAAAATCATAACTGGTAACTGCTCATTGGATGATATCACAACTCCCCACAATGCATACCACAACATTACACATAACACTCAATTCATGATACACAACATATAAGAGCTCCATATTCATAACACATAGTGAGGAATTTCATTCTCAACATTATTATATACTCATAATTCATCAAAGAATTACGATACTATCGTTCTACTCAAGGCAACATCATAAACAGCAAAATCTCAAGAAGAGACATGCATACAAGTTTCACATAAGTACAATAATAGTGTATGAAGGCATTTTCTTAGAACTCTAATTGGTACAACTTTTACCAAACATGCACCTACTTTTGAAACAAGTTAATTTCATGATTATTCATTAATTTCTCTATCAAAAGGAATGTCTAACCTTAAGGAGTAAAACGATAAGGGTAGCAGGACTTCATGTCGGCTTCAGCCTCCCATGTTGCACCCTCTACAAGATGGTTCCTGCATACAACTTTCACAAAGGCAACCTCCTTGTTTCTCAACTTCTTTACTTGGATATCTAGGATCTCAACCGGAACCTCTTCATAAGAGAGATTCTCATCCACTCCTAAACCTTCTATAGGTAGAATAAACATCAGCTCACCTATGAATTTCTTTAGAATAGACACATGAAATACCAGATGAACCAAAGCTAGTTCACTAAGTAGTTTAAACTCATAGGCAACCTTCCCAACTTGTTTTAAAATCTCAGAAGGGCCAAGATACTAGGGACTCAAATTCCCATTCTTATCAAACCTCATCTCCCCTTTCATAGGTGAAATCTTCAAGTAGACATGATAACCTATTTCAAACTCAAGATCTCTTCTTCTATTATCGGTGTAAGAATTTTGCCGACTATAGGATGTCATCAATCTATCTCTTATGATTTGAACCATCTCTATTGCTTCATAGATAATCTATGGACCAAGGAGTGAGGACTCACCAACCTCAAACTATGCAACTGAAGATCTACACCTTCTAGCATAAAGATCTTTAAAAGGTGCCATGGAGATGCTCCAATGATAGCTATTGTTGTAAGGGAACTCGATCCAAGGTAAGTGATCATCCCAACTTCCTTTGAAATCAATAATGCAAACCATTAAAATATATTCAAGGGTCTCAATGGTACATTCCGCTTGACCATCCCTCTGAGGATGAAATACAGTGCTAAGTTTCACTTTAGTACCTCAACTCTTTTGAAAAGCCTTCCAAAAATGAGAAGTGAATTGGGCACCTCTATAAGAAATGATTGACAAAGGAATCCCTTGAAAACTCCCAATCTCATTAACATAGATCCTTGCATAATCTTCAGCCGTGTATGTAGACTAAACGGGAATAAAATGGGCAGATTTGGTCAACCTATCCAAAATAACCCATATAGAATCATTTTGCTTCCGGGTTCGAGGCAACCAAACAACAAAATCCATTGATGGCTTTCCACAATTAAGTAGGAACATCCATGATTTGGGTTAAACCACCCCGTTTGAGATGCTTAGCTTTAACTTGCTTGGAGCTTAGACACCTAGCAACAAACTCTGTTATGTCCCTTTTTAAACCATCCCACTAATATCTCTCTCTAAGGTCATGATACATTTTTGTGACACGCGGATGTATAGAATAGCTAGAACCAAGAGATTCTTATAGAATTCGATTTCTCAAATCCTCCACATCGGGTATACATAATCTCCCTTGGTACAAAAGAACTCCTTCCCCCCCCTTGGGAGAATGAATCATTGATCTTACCAAGTACTGATTCCTTAAACTCCATTAATAGTGGATCAAGATGCTGCTTAGATTTCACCTCCACCACTAATGATGAGTCGGAGTTATGATGGACCATGAAACCACCATTTGGAGAATCTTCTAATCGCACACCTAAGTGAGCCAACCTATGAACATCTTTCACAAGTTCTTTCTTCTCTTCCTCCTCATGAGAGACACTACCCATAGTCATTTGACTCAAATCATCCGCAACAACATTGGCTTTGCCGGGGTGATAAAGGACACTCATGTCATAATCCTTTAACAATTCTATTTATCTTTTATGTCGTAGGTTAAACTCCTTTTGTGTAAACACATATTGAAGACATTTATGCTCAGTAAACAGATCAACATGCACACCATATAAATAATGCCTCCATATTTTCAAGGCAAAAACTACAACATCAAACTCAAGATCATGAGTTGAATAATTCTTCTTATGAACCTTGTGTTGCCTAAGAGCATACACAATCACCTTGCCATGTTGCATTAGGACACATCCCAAGCCCACTCGGGAAGCATCAAAATACACTACAAAGCCTTCATTGCCTTTCCGTAAAGTCAACACCGGAGCAGAGGTAATCTTATCTTTTAACTCTTGAAAACCTTTCCCACAAGCTTCCGACCACTAAAACTTGACCTTATTTTGGGTCAAAGCTGTTAAAGGAGAAGAAATTGATGAAAATCCATCAACATAACTTCTACAATAGTAGGCTAGACACAAGAAACTCCTTATGTCTATGGGAGTCAAAGGTCTAGGCCAATCTCTGACCACGTCCGTCTCTTTCAGATCAACCTCTACACCATCAACAGAGATAATATGTCCAAGAAAAGCAACCTACCTTAAGAAAAACTCACACTTGCTAAATTTGGAATAACGTTGGTGTTCTTTGAGAACTTGCAAGGCCAGCCTAAAGTGACTCTCATGATCATCTTCATTCTTGGACTATATCAAAATTTTATCAATGAAAACAATCACAAATAAGTAGAGGTAATCTCGAAACACTCTATTCGTTAGTTCCATGAACGCCGCCGGGGCATTGGTTAACCCAAAAGACATAACTAGGAATTCCTAGTGACCATATCTCTTTCGTAAAGCTGTTTTGGCAACCTCTTCTCCTCTCACCCTAAGTTGGTGATATCCCAATCTTAAGTCAATCTTTGAAAAATAACTAGCACCTTTGAGTTAGTCAAATAAATCGTCAATCCTAGGGAGAGGATACTTTTTCTTTATTGCGACCTTATTGAGTTGGCAATAATCAATACACATTCTAAGGGACACATCCTTTTTCTTAACAAACAAGACCGGAGCACCACATGGAGAAATACTAGGTTGATGAAACCCTTGTCTAGTAAATCTTAGATTTTGAGCTTCAACTATTTCGATTCAGCCAAAGACATCCTATATGGAGGAATTGAAATGGGATATGTATCCGGTAACAAATTAATGCCAAAGTCAATTTCCCGTTCGAGTGGAAATCCTGCAAAGTCATTAGGAAAAACTTCTGGGAATTCTCTCACTAGAAAGACTGTCTCAATAGAAGGATTTCACATTCTAGGTCCTTAACTCTCTCCACATGGTATAAACACAACTTGGATATCAACTTACAAGCCTTCAACAAGTAATTTGACCCCTTGACATAAATGTCCCCTCTTCAACTCAATAATAGCTTCATTAGGGAATTGAAATTTCACTAACCATGTTCTACATTCTATGGATGTAAAACAATTATGAATCCAATCCATACCCAAGATGATATAAAAATAAAACATGTAAAGTTCTACCAAATTAACAAGAGTAACTCTATTTGGAAGCATCACAGGACATTTCCTATAGACTCTTTTTGCAACTATAGAGTTATCCATCGGGGTACGAATCAAAAAGGGTTATATAAAAACATCAGGATGTACATCAAACTTCATAGTTGGGAAGGTGTAAAAAAATGAAGGGTAGCACCTGAATCAAGCAATGCATAGATATTAACGGAGAAAACTTTTATTATACTCGTCTCAACGTTGGGAGATCTTTCTTATTCACCCCTATCCTTGAGTGCATAGAAGTTGTTCCTTTTTGGAGCTTCTGAACTAGGACCGCTTGGTTGAGCTTGACCATTCCCCTTTCTTTGGTTTCTAAAATTAGGGAAATCTTTCACAATATGGCCACCCTTTCCAAAACCGTAGCAACTATTAGTACCAACAAGACATTCACCCGCGTGTTTCTTACCACACTTACCACAAGTTGGTCTCTCTTTTGGTGGATCAACATTTATCCCCTTTTGAGGTTTAGGATTAGAACCTCTATCATTGAGATTCTTGGCGAATTTAGAAGGAACCTGATTTGAAAACCTTTTCTTGAACTTAGTCTTGTCTTGCACATCAAGCCTATTCTTAGAGGAACCATTTTCAAAAGACCATGCTTTCTTAGCTTCCCTATTCCTCTTCCTTAGACGACTATCTTCAACCTCTTGAGCATGAACCATAAACGTATAAAGATCCATATTGTCATGAATCATGGCTGCAAGACACTCTTCTTAAAGCTCTTCGGACATGCCCATTACAAAACGGCTCATTTAATCCATATCAATACAAACCAATGAGGAAACATAATTGGAAAGCTTAATTATTTTCAAAGAGTATTACTTAACACTCATACCTCCTTGACGAAGTTTGATGAACTCCTCTACTTTAGATTCTTTTTGCTTCCTCGGGAAGAATCTTTCAAGAAAGCCTTTTTGAAGATCTCCCAAGTCATGTGACCACCCCCTAAAGCCCTACTATCCTTCCACTGATTGTACCATGTCATAGCCACGTCCTTGAGTTGATAAGAAGCAAGTTCATCTTTCTCAATAGTACTCACTCCCGGATGAAACAAAATTTTGTAAACCTCATCAAGGAAATCTTAAGGGTCTTCATCCACTTTCGATCCAAAGAACATGGGAGGATTCATCCTCGTAAAATTCCTTAAACGTCTAGCCATAGTACTAGCATGTTGGTTCTCTTAAGGAACAAACTCCCCGTTAGCTTGTGTCGTAATGGCCTGAGCTTGGGTGGTGATTGCTTGGGCCATTTGAAGTAGGGCTGCCCTCACCTCACCATCCGTCATAATCGGAGTATTCCCCGGAACTTGTTCATTTGCAGTAGGTTACACTTGAGGAGCATTTCAATTGCCTTGGAAAGTAGCTCCCGCATTCGCAATCTCATCTCCTACTCTCCTCGCGGTTGTCCTTCTTGTGTTCATCACCTGAAACCACAAGAAACGGATTAGATGCTAATATAAACATGGTGAAAAAACTCTAAAGGCACGACATAGGAGTATCAAGAAAATAGAAGTTTCCTAGTCATCACATAGCCTCTCATCCATAATTGTGGCGTGCTTCAAAACCATGAACAAGATACAATGTAATGTGGTTTAGTGAGACATTGATCCTAAGGATATTTATCATCATTATCTGATACCAATCTTGTCACACTCGGAGAGCATACCCCAGATTAGACCGGCATCGTCGTCCTCCTAGAGGACTCACATAAGCCCTTAGCATTCGTCATAACATGTGATCAGAAAAAGTTGCATAAAAATAAAATCTTTTACACTCTACTTGAAGTATACTTAGACTTTATACTTAATATTGATAAAGCCATATGATATCCTAAAAAATTTTCTCACATAGATAAACAATCTAAGAGTACAAATATGGACTTAGACAATAAATAGTCAATATGCAATATAGGCCTTAATACAAAAGAAATCAAAGAAAAATAATCAGAAGTAGAATAGTCTTAAAACTACAAAGTGTTCATAAGCTGGAATACGAAATATAGCATCCCCGAACATGAGGACCTACCGAAACTTGGAGAAAGAGTTTCAAGCTTCTTCAAATAAACCTCCTTAAACATCAAAGGCTGTAACCTACAGTTGTAGTAATATAAAGTAATGGGATTAGTATGCCACATGTACTAAGTATGGGTAAATGCACATAACATATAAGAACATGCATGTGAAAGGATCTTTTATCATATCTTTATAAAACATTCTAAGTCATATGAGTGCCTTAAATGAACATACCATATAAGATATACAAGTTAAGGATTCCATCAACATAAAGCATGATTGTAAGGAAAGACAAATTATCATAGAATCATATTAACTCTTCATATTCAATAGATAACGTAACATAGCATACAAAACACTTAGAAATGATACCATCCCCAACCTTGAAGTGCAATGGTCATGTGAAGCCCCATAACCCCACACAACCAAATAGATAAGATAGGAGACTGTGAGTAAAGCTTTGCTTCATATAACTTGAAACATAAGTAATCATCACTTTATTTAACAATACAACCCAATAACATATTCATCATAAAGACCTAAGAGAAACATCATGTATCATAAACATATATCTTTCATGTTATTATATTACATAAGAACAATCTCCTAGCACTTCTCTTAGAGTCAACTTGTGTAATATCTAGGTAGAGTCCCATAACCCTACATATAATAAGTAAACTCCTCAAGTCACCCTAGTCAACGTTTATTTACTTGTCTTTCATTTTACATGAGGGAAAATTCGCCTTTACCAATATAGACCATGTGAGATAAACATGAAATCCGCTGTCATAAAACCCCACACCGCAAGAAGTTGGTCTACATGCAAAATTAGAACCTAACATGACATAGATCTCTAGGTGGATCGGCTAGCTAGTGTCATGTGGTGGCAACATAGTTCATGAACTAGGAGATGTATTATAGACCGATAGTTCCACATTACATGGCAGCCTCAATCTCATGAAAGTTATTGTGAATCTACCTTCCACCAATGGAAGGGACACCTCTCAGATCTAGTTCATCGGTGCTTAGCTTAAGTCCCTTTCTTTAATAACCTTTAAGTTGTCTTCTATCATAAACTTATCATAGGTCATAGGAGATAAAATCCATGTATAAACATTATCATCAGATCTTTATTCTTAGATGAGAATTTCCTATTATTATAACCCTTCGTATTTGAGTTAATATAACATAGTCATCTTGTGTAAAGCATATAAGAGAATATCATAATTTGCATTTATCGTGCTCTTTTCATGATATGACACTTAACATGTTCATATCTCAGCATATCTACATAGGAACATCATACATACTTTCACAAGATATCATCATCACTTATAGTCTAACATAAACATGGTAGAATAATCACAACTTTAAAAGACTTAGGTCCTGCTTCCAAGCACCTTATTCAAGAACTTTCAACATACAACATTCATAACAATAACATAGTGAAATACTCAATATCATAATCAAGGCCAACTCTTCAAATCATGTACAAGATCAATGCATAATGTAGGGTAAAAAAAAAAGGGTCATTTAGGAGTTCATTATAGTCTTAGTTACAATCCCTACGTTTTCATATTATCAAGTAGTAAAGATAATCATACGAAACCATCATATGGATAAAAACAAACTCCACACGAAATTCAAACATACTAACAACATACTCATCAATTCGTGTTAAATAGACCATGGAAAGAACTTACTTTTCCTTGAAAATCATAAATTTAGGGTTTGGAAGAAAATCCATTTTGTAGAGTAAAAACCCTAGTGTTTGAAGTTGTTGAAAACTTATCTTGAAAGGATCTCTTGGAGAAAGGAATCCCAAGAGTGAAAAACTCATACCTTATAGATGAATAATCCACGAAAATTTGATCAAAAACATGAAGTCTTTGTATTCTTCCTTTAGTTTTTCTTGTTCTGCTCTTGAGTTTGGAAAAGAGAGTGTTCTTGTGAGATATGAGAGAATTTTTTTGTTTAAATATAATTTATGACGTGTAAAAGCGGTATAAAACTTACCTAATATACATATATAGTCTTCATATGAATTACCCAAAATACCCTCCACTTAAATGGGTCTTTTTAATAAGTTAAATTACCAAAAATATGACTTTAACAATTCTGCAAAGTAGTTGCGCATTGCGTGGTCAAATCTCGTCATTTTTATTAAATTTTGAGTTGAGACAGAGAGGTACGTGTAAGACTCGCGTTACGAGGCTTCCACTCAAATCTTTAGGAAAAACACGTCGTGTCCAGCTCGTCGCACACTTCAATTCCCTATTTTGCTTGCGCAGGCTGCTTTTTCAGCCTGCCATCCCGTGCTAGGGTCCTCCCAAAGGATCCTTCAGGTGGTCCTTGGGGTGTCGTTACAGGACCTTTAGACCCTTTGTACTACATACTATCTATCCAAGGTCTCTGTAAGAGTTTTGGACTTCATTGAACACTTAAAAACCTTCACCAAACATATGTACGTCAACTAGTTCGAATTATCTAGTTTCCGGATGTGAAGGTCTTTCTTAGTTGTTTTGGAACTAACCTTTTCCAAATGTGTTTATTACATTCATATCGGCCTGGAAACATCATTTTAAACATTATTTAGTATATTAAGCTCTAGTCTAAGTCATGGCTTTTCTAGAGTGTTACAAAGTAGGAACTTGGATTTCTTGTAGTAAGCCACCCGACTTTTGATGTTCGGCTTTCACTTGTTTACAATTCGGACACTTAGCAATAAAATCCTCTTTTTCCTTATTCAAACCTTCCAACCAAAAAACTTCCCCACTGTCATGGTACATTTTTGTTTAACCCGAATGAATGGAGTGGCGAGACCCACGGTCTTCCTCAAGGATCCGGTTTCTCAATTCATCTATCTTGGGAAAACACAATCTCCCTTGGTACCTCAAAACACTATCCTCCCATTATGAGAATGCCTAATTAAGATTGACAATGACAGATTCCTTCAACTCCATCAATCATTTATGAAGTTGTTGTTTGGACTTCACCTTAATTACCAATGATGACTCGGAGTTACTATTGACCATGAATCCACCCTTCGGAGAATCTTCCATCCTCACACCCAACCAATCCAACCTATGAACATCCTTCACTAGGTCTCTCTTGTCATAGGACTTAGAGCATCCGCAACCACATCGGCATTGCTGGGGTGGTAGAGAACACTCATGTCGTAACCTTTAAACAACTCCAACCACCTTCTTTGTAGGAGATTCAACTCCTTTTGGGTAAATACATATTGGAGACTCTTATGATCGGTATACACATTAACATGGACACCATACAAGTAATGCCTCTATATTTTTTCAAGGCAAATACCACGACCACTAATTCGAGGTTAGGAGTTGGATAGTTTATCTCATGCTCCTTAGGTTGCCTAGAAGAATAGGCTATCACTTTCCATGTTGCATAAGCACACACCCTAAACCCACTCGGTATGCGTTAAAATACACAACAAAACCCTTTGTACCCTCCGGTAATGTCAACACCGGAGCGGAAGTGAGCCAATCTTTAAACATTTGAAAATTTCTCTCAGATGCCTCCGACCACTCAAATTGCTTATACACTTTTGAGTCAAAGTAGTCAAGGGAGATGCAATTGACGCAAAACTATCCACAAACCTCCGCTAATAATCCGCTAAGCCCAGGAAACTCGTAATGTCAGTTAGAGTTAATAATCTAGGCCAATATTTCACCACCTTTGTTTTCCTTGGATCAACCTCAACTCCCTCACCAGAGATGATGTGACAAAGAAATTTTACCGACCTCAACCAAAATTCACATTTGTATACTTGGAAAAAAATTGATGTTCTTTAAGTACTTACAAAAGCACACTCAAATTGTTCATGTGATCACCCTTATTTTTCGAATAAACCAAGATTTAGTCAATGAACACAATGACAAACGAATCTAGGTAACTTCAAAAATCCCTAGTCATTAGGTCCATAAATACCGCCGGAGCATTAGTGAGACCAAAGGATATTACTAACAACTCATACTGTCCATATGTAGTTCGAAATGTCGTATTTTTTATATCGTCACCTCTCAATCTAAGTTGATGGTACACCGACCTCAAGTAAATCTTAGAAAAGTATCTTGCCCGTTGGAGTTGATCAAACAAGTCGTGAATCCGAGGGAGAGGATACTTGTTGTTGATTTTGACTTCATTTAGTGTGTGGTAATAAATACACATTCTTAAAGACCCATCCTTGTTTTTCACAAATAAAACCGGAGCACCCCATGGAGAAATTCTAGGTCTAATGATGCCTTTATCTAGTAAATCTTTGAGTTGAACCTTCAACTCTTTGAATTCGGGTAGAGTCATCCTATATGGAGGAATTCAAACGGGTTTGTATACGGTAGCAAATCAATACCAAAATCAATTTCCCATTCGGGAGGAATATCAGGAAGATCATTAGAAAATACCTTCAGAAAATCACTCACTATGGGGACCGACTCAATGGGAGGAATTTTGGAGTCTAGATCTTGGACTCTTACAATATGGTATAAACAACCTTTAGAAATCATTTTGCATGCTTCTAGACAATAGATGATACAACCTCTATGAATAGAATTTCCCCCTTCCACTCAACAAGGGGTTCATTTGGAAAGTTAAAGTTTACCACCTTTGTCCTACAATCAACAGAGGCAAAGCAAGCATGCAACCAATCCATACCCAAAAATTATATCAAAATCAAGCATATCAAGTTCTACTAGTTCAACATAAGGAACTCTATAGGGAAACATTATAGGACAATTTTCTACACACCCTTTTTACAATAACCCACTCACCCATTAGAGAAGACACTATAAAAGGTTCATGCAAAATATCGAGTAAAATGTCAAACTTTTTAGCTACTAGAGGAATAACAAATGATAAAGTAGAACCGGGATCAACTAAGGCATATACATCAATAGAGAAGACTTTCAACACACCGTAACAACGTCGGGCGAAGTCTCTTGCATAACCCTAGAGCGGAGAGAATGAAAGTGGTTCTTCTTTGGATCCTCATTTGAACCACTTTATTAGCCTGGCCACTACCTTTCTCTTGACCCCTCACATAAAGGAAATCCCTAACCTTGTGCCCACTTTACCACAACCAAAACAATTGTCTGTCCGCTTAAGGCATTTACCATAGTGCTTCTTGCCACACTTTGCACAAGTTGGATTTTAGATTGGTGAACTAGTACCTTTTCACTTCTTAGGCTTAGTTTATACACCCTATCAAAACTAGCTTTAGGGAACTTGGAAGGAATTTGATTAGAAACCCGCTTCGTAAATCTAGTTTTTTTTTCATAAGTCTATTCTTTGAAGAACTTTCCTCAAAGGATCTTACCATTTTAGCATCTCTACTCTTCCTCTTATCCCTTTCCTCTTCCACATGTAGGCATGCACCATAAGAAGGGAAATGTTAATGTTGTCATGTATTATAGCTGAATGACA
Source organism: Solanum pennellii (assembly GCF_001406875.1). Taxonomy (NCBI): domain Eukaryota; kingdom Viridiplantae; phylum Streptophyta; class Magnoliopsida; order Solanales; family Solanaceae; genus Solanum; species Solanum pennellii. Next base: position 48,088,909 of record NC_028645.1, on the reverse strand, counting down.
CTCCTATTGTAAATCATTTGATACCCTCGTCACAAAGCGGCTCATTTCATCTCTAGGATCAGAAACAAAAGAAGGAGCATATTTTTACAATTTAGTGAATTTCAAGGAGAATTCAGGAAAACTCATACCTCCTTGGAAAAAATTGATGAACTCCACCACTTTATCTTCCTTCACATCCCGAGGAAAGAACCGATCAACAAAATCCTTCGTGAAGATCTCTCAAGTCAACGAACCACCTTTTAATGGTCTATTATCCCTCCATTGTACATACCGTTCTTCAGAAACATCCTTGAGTTGATAAGTGGCTAACTCGTCCTTCTGCCTAGTGGATAACCCCATAGCCAGGAGTATCTTATAGACTTTATCGATAAACTCTTGGGGATCTTCATCAATATTAGATTTGTAGAAAGTAGGAGGGTTCATCCTAGTGAAGTCACTTAGACGGAAGGACATGGTAGCAACTTGTTGATTTCGACGGGGTACAACCTCCCGGTTTGCTTGGGTTGTCATGTCTTGGGTTTGAGTAGTGGCGGCTTGTTCTTGGGTACTAATGGCTTGGGCCATTTGAAGAAAAAGGCCCTTATATTCTTATCTATCAAGAGAGGAGGATTCACTGGGGCATGGTCATCAATCTCTCCTTCCTCAAAAGGAGGAACTTGATCACCAAGGGGATGAGCTCCCGCATTGGCAATCTTCTCTTCAATCCTTCGTGCCGCATTACTTTGACTATTCATTTTCCCTTTAATCAGAACAATAGGATTACATGCAAAATCACACATTAAGTATACTCAAATGGCACGATATTGGATTTCAAAAAAAATGAGAGTTTCCTAGGCATCTCATAGGTTCCTATCCATAAGTGTGGTGCCCTTCACAATTATAAATACGAACTTACATAGATGTGGTTGAGAGAGACATTGACACTAAAATAATCCAACCTCATTCTCTGATACCAAATTTGTTTGACCCGAGTTTACCCCCTAGAGCTAACCGTCGTCGTCGTCCTTTTTGATGACTAAGACTAGCCTCTTAGCTTTTATCATGACATTCATTAGTCGAATTTAGCAGAAAAATATAAAACTTTTCATCCTATATAATTGGAGGTTTACATAGACCTCTACATACACATAACATATCTATATCGACTATGCATTACCCTTCGTATAGGAAGGTAACATAGAATTCTACTTTTATTGCACATAAGTATACAAAACATAATATAGACATCATAGTCATGAAATTCGTCTTGTCTCTAACCATCAAATAAGATTATAAGAACATGGTCATAACCCATACATCTAGTAAAAGTTCCTCACATTCGCTAAACAATGTTTCGTACTGAATGGAAAGAAAGAACCATAAAAGTCTTTAACTAAAAACCAAACTCCATCAGCTTAATAGTGGCATCAACCTCAGAAATTGAGGACCTACCTAACTTGTATGAATAAGAAATGAAAGCCTTCTTAAAGTCTCCTTCAAATCACTTCAACAACAAGAATCTAAAATTGTTGGGGGAAAGGAAGAAACGGGGTTATTACACCACTTGTACTAAGTTTGAGACCATATGCACACATACTTTGAAATTATGCTAAACAAAGGGGCAATTAATAAAGTATGCATTTTTTTAGTAAAACCTTTATGCATATCCAAGAAGATCATACCACTCAATAATGCGTGTTCATTAAGTCCTAGGGATGTTCATCACAAGATCTACAACATAAAAACTAGTCAAGTTAAAATGCTTATCATATAATCAAATACATATCCAAGTAAGTCTTAACATCAAGTCATATTAACAACAAGTATGAATAAGAGTACATCTCAACATAACCAAAGCAAGTCAATTACCCATGAACCAATATAAAGTTAACAAGTTCAATGAGCAAGTAATGCCCCATAACCTTACTCAATCAAGTAACCCAACAAAATCATGACTAACATCCTACTTCACCTAACATAACATTTAGGTGAACATATCATCTTACTTTAAAAATATTAACCAACACATATTGTTAAGTGAACTAATCAACATATAGTATCAACAATGTGTAAGTTCATCATATACATGTCATATAGCATTATAAGCATAATCATACATAAGAACATCCTGGTATTACTTCCCTCTAGGCTAACTAGTGCAATGCTTAGATAGAGTCTCATACCCCTACCTAGACTAAGATAGACATCTTAGGTAACCTTATATAGAGTTCAATCCTTCAGTTTGTTTTACCTTTTGGGAACATCATGCCCTAACTAACATAGACCACATGAGGTAATGATGAATCCGGTGTCATAAAACATACACTGGAGGAAGGCGGACTACATGCCAGGGTAGTAGCAAAACATAAAACATAGAAACTACGTGGATCCACTAGCTAGTATTCCTTTGGGGTCAACATAGTTCAAGAACTAGGAGATATAGTTGGGACCCTCTTTATTCTATATGTATTGTAGTCTCCAATCTCAAGAGTATTATAGTGATACTACCTTCCCTATGTGGGAAGGGACACTCCTCACTCTAGTTCACTCGGTGCTAAGTTAGAGTTCCTTTTTGAAATGATTTTAAGCATTTATTATCATTAATAGCTTAGTTTAGGTCATAGGGTCTACCCCTTGTATAATAATCATCACTAATAGATCAATAAGAATTGCATGAGTACAAACGCTTTCATTACAATTCAAACAGGTGAGGTTAGCACATTAACATCTTCATATGATTATAAGGCTCATGGGTAAATCATTCACACGCCTTATAACATTTACATCTAAAGACAACACCTCTCAATTAGTAATGAAGACATATAAATTCAACATCATACCACCCTATCAATCATAATACAAGGAATACTCCAATACAACATCATGACTTAATCACAATTGACCACAATTTGAACTAAAGGATAGAGATCCTAAGACTTACGAAGTCTCTTTCATAGTTTATCATCAATGTCCTACCCTTAAACCTAAATTAAACCCAATTTGGGTATACATTATTATATGTCAAGAATGAATACAATAACAAGGCTATAAGAATCACTATATAACTATTCACTACTAGATAATAGCTTAAGACATAATACTTAGGTTAATTGTAAGACCCCAAAAATTAGTTAGGGTGTGTACAGAATAACATGTTAGTATTAAGGTTATAAGGTACTAAAATGAGTTATATTATAGTTTATAGGCAGTGTGTAAAGTTTTGAGGTGATTTGAAAGTCAAACGTTAAGGGATGACCAAGACGTTCGACGACTAGTCACCTATGTGCCTCATGTGTCTATGCGTGTTTAAATATTGTATTTCATGATCTTATGAAACCTTTAAATGATTTATAATGATGTTTAATTGTATTATATGTATTTTGTGAAGGTTGAGGTCAAACTTCCAAGAACGTCAAGAACGTTCAAAAGTTAGCCCTTAAGACACTCAATGTGTGTCTTGATAGCGCCTAGCCTGTTTGGATGTGTTGCGTGTATTTGTTTTGAATGAAACTCTTGTTGGAGGTATAAAACTTGTAAAGGGTTGTATTTAAATAGGAAACGTCCGGGTATGACTTCTAAAGGGCCCCACAAAAGGGTCCACAAGAAGAACCCAAGGAACGACGGCTAGTTGGTTGACAAATGGCCCGTTGGTGAGGTCTCATATATGGAAACTTATCCTGGGAATATATAAATTCAAAAACAGGCCAAGTTCCAACCAACAGAAGCCACAGACAGCCAGTCGATTGACCAACGGCCAGTCGATGGTGATCCTTTGATGGTGGCCTATAACTGGTGCCTTGCGACACTTTTATTGAAGAAGTGAATCAGAAATTCACCCCAAATACTTAAATGAATCTAGTTGATTAGTTTTTACCTATATTTTGGTGTATATAAGGTATCAAACATGTGAAAAATCCATTCCAAATCCTCCTCTACACGAAATAAACTTTCCCTTCAAAAATCTTCTCCTTAGAAACCTTCATTGTTGGTGAAGCTCAAGAACATCTCGGAGCATGGATTCCTATGCTTTCCTAATCATGTTTTAGAGATATTCATGTATATAAAGGTATGGTGATCCTTCATCTCTAGTTATCCTTCCATCTAGAGAGTTGATCCCAAAGTTTTTAAAGAGAAAATATGATCAAAGTTTTTCTGCTTCAATCTTTCCATGGGTTCTTTCTAAAAAAATTTAAATGGTTAAATCGTGAAGAATTGATTCTAATGTATTGTTTTGAATGTAATTTAATTTAATTGCATGATGAACCCATGTTCCCTACCTAAATTGATTTAGTCCTTGCATGGGCTTCATGATCTTTGCTTGTTATCGATTTAATTATGATTCTATTACGATGAAGTGGTTATATCTGCTGTTATTTACGTAAAAAGATGTTGAATTGATGATGAAGAATTTATGTGGATAATTGTATGAAGGTTTGAACATGCCTAGCCTAGTTATTTATGGGATCCCTATATTGTGGGTTCTTAAATGTATAAAAGTGGATTTCAATCATGTTAAGTTGTTTGTATATACTGTTTTACGCTAATATCATGTTTGAATTGTAAATATAAACATGGTATGATCAATGTAAAGAAGTCTTTGTATTAATTGATCTATGTGATCCTAATCTATTAAGTAGTAACTTGTGATCACTGTAACATTGGTCTTTAATTGTATAAGAGTGGATTTCCATTATGTTAATATTCTTAGGAATACTTTTTAAAATGTGTATTTATGATTAATTAAGTTACTTGGATCAATGCATGATAGTTTGAATAGGATAAACCAACGAAAGTTCCTCTTCCAAGAATTCCTAATATGAAGCATGTTCATAGTGATCTCGAGCTTATTGGCAATTGTAGTAGGATCTCATATAGACTATGAATTCTTTTAGATAATGCCTTAAATTAATAATAATGATAAAATTCTATTGATGGATTAAACTAGGGAAGTTACTTGATGGTCTATAACTCCATATATGTGATATATTGCACTAGTTATATCATGATCTTGTGACGACTTGTATGTGGTTTTGTTTATGATTTAAGTACATATAGATAATTCTATATAATGTATTAATGATGAGAAAGGTGTATCGATCAAGGATGATCAAAGGGTTAGAAATTGGTAAGAATGCTTATCTCCTCTACTTTTCTTATAGTATTGTAGTTGATGATGCCTTGTATGGCATTGTGTGGTATGGTCCACTTATGGTGGCGGTGTTTACTTTATTGTAATTATATATGTGTTGAACATGTACTTGAAGTCAAATTGATGATTCTATGAAGAAATGGTTATGATAATTACCTTATATGTAACTTGTGTTTAGTCTTCTTCTCTAGTTGTGAATCTAGGTGGCGTAACTATTCTTATGAGCATGTAGATGTCTATGTGAAGGTAATATGTGCTTGCTGCCTATGATGAGGTCCAATAATTCTATATGTGATATATAGCTAAGATAAGTACATAAATATTAATGTTTACTGTAAGAATGTTGTAAGTCTTTAATAAATGAGTCTTATGCTATGTTAACCATTCTATGATGTTGTGTGATGTATCATTCACTAGTACGACTTGATAGATGTACTAGAATAGGAAAGGGTATGGGACTTTGAATATGCATTACACATGTTCACCTTGATGGGATAATTCCTTGGTTTGTCTTCTAAGGATATGCATAGGATTGTATGAACATGTCATGAATATGACATATATGCTATGATGTTAAGTATATGATATGATGAAGTATGAATGTGCATAGTGTGTTTTAGTGGTGATATGAAAGGATTGCTCATATAGGTACACATATAAACTAATAATTTATATATGAACATGTGTGATATTATGTGTTATGTGAAAGGTTTGCTCACATATATTTATACACACTCACATGAATGATGCTCTAGTTAATAGAGAAGCCTTGAAAGGTGAGCTCAAGTGTATCCTAAACTAGATAATGCTAATACTTATGCTATGTCCATGTGAAAGGATCTTCTCACATTATTTAGATTGATGAACTTTCATCTATGACCTATGAGGTAAGCATATGACGGGATGAATCTCCTAAGACTATATTTATAAAGTAATGTTAATGAAGGCTTTTAATAAAGGGAACTTATCTTAGCACCAAGTGAACTTTAATATGATTGTGTGTCCCTTCCCAATGTGGGAAGGTAGGTCACAAGAAATCTCACTGGGAGGATAGGCTCATGAACCAAAAGGGTGTTAGATGGTGTTTCCATAAGTGAATAACCATAATGCCCCATTTTGGCATAAAGAGGGTTTTCACATGTACCTCCAAGTTCCATAACTATTCTTGCCACATAAAATCTAGCAATGTGATATCACTTAGTATGCTAGCATGTGTTAATGTTCTACCTTGGCTAGGTAAGAACACCTTCCATTGGTGTAAGCTGTACAACACCGAATTCCATATTTACCACCCATGGTCTTAGTGTCGGTTATGGCTATAGTATCCATAAATTAAAATGGACAATGGAAGTAAATGAATAGGATCCTAATTAGAAGGACTTAAGGTAGGTTACATAGAATAGGTGGAAGTAATGAACCCATCTAGACATTGCACAAGTAGCTCCTTAGGAAGTCCTAGGAAGGTGACCTAATGTGTATGATTATGCTTATGTCCATATGCATGATTATGTAGTATTTTTCTACTAGTTATGAAGATGTGCATGGAATGAATCTTTAAGATATTATCCTATCGTTATATGCACTATGTTGGTTTAAAATTACTATATGATGAAGTTCTTGTATTGACATGAATGAAGTTTCCTCCACTTACTTATTGATGTATGAATTTAGTGTTAAGGTTTGTGGTTTCATGAAGTTTTTAATAAGAATGAGTAGGGTTATGGGGCTTCACAACTGCATTGCACAAGTAGACTATAATTAGGGTCAGCAACAAGGTCTTATAACAATGTATATGAATAGCAGTAAAAATATGTACAAGCGGAAGTTGCTTACTGTAAAGCCAAAGGAATCTTAACGTAAATGTGTCTTTGATATATTATACTTGTGTGGTGATATGTGTTGGCTTATGTGGGTTATATATATGTTTTTCCTTGTGTCCTTAAGGCGATGCATTACACCAAGTATTAATAGAGGGTTACTTGGGAGCTTTATGAATAAAAGAAAGGTATACTCACTGTTAAGGGAAGTTAGATCACTATAATGTGACTTGAAAATGTCATAAATTCTCTATGTGATCTTATGTAACGTTTGGCCTATGAATATATTTATATGAAGTATGTGAATGATATAAATGCTATTTTATAAAGGTTTAATAAAGATATTCTCAAAAATGCATGATGTATGATTTCAATAAAATGTCCCTTTAAATTGCATGTTTTTGCTGGTTGCCTTACTTAGTGCATTCTTGTACTAATCCCATTATTCTCTACTTTTTACACAAAGTGTAGATTATGGATGCTTAAAAATGATTTGTATGATTGAGGAGCTTGATAGATGATTCCCAATCTCAAAGGAAAGGGGTCCTTAAGTTCCAAGGATTCCCTACACATGTCTTATTGTAAAGTTTGTTAAATATTCTATAGTTTTATATTATGTCTTAAGGTTCGTGTCCCTAATGTACTCTAATATTGTTGAGTCTAAGATGGAAAAGGGACTTGGAGTCTAAATATGTGTCCTAACTTATATTTTCTATATATATGAAGTAATGTTCTAGGATATAATGTGCTAAAAAATTTTATATTTATCGCTAAATGTACTATTACAATGCGATGAATAATAACCATGGACTAGTATAATACCTCCGAGAGGTCAAGTACGACATGTTACTTCTAGTGGGTGCTCCCCGGATGTGACATAAATTCACAATATACTTCCTAACCTAGATCATTTTATCAATAAATATCATGAAATACTACAAGTCACCCTAATTTGTTCATGATCAATGAAAAAACATCATGTAATAGTAATTCAACCAATAACCAAGTCAATTGAACCAAATACAACTTAATTCATATCAAGACCAAACCTAGGGTTAAGGATTAAGGGTGATCTTCTACAAACTAGACCAAACCATCAAGATATATAATAAATTAGTTAGAATTAATGTTAAACAAACCATATCATCCAATAATAAACATAAACAAACCAATTCATATCATAATTTTCGAGATGGAGAAGAACCCACATGCAAACCCAACTTTTGAAAATACTTTGAAGGAACCCTTTGAGGAAAGAGATCTTAAAGGTCACTTAGATCCCATACCTCAATGTTTGATGAATAATTGATGGTGAAATTTTCCCTTTAAAGCCGCAAAATCCCTCCCCTAGCTTCTCTTGAATGGTGTATTCCAATAGAGAGAGAACGAAAAGAGAAGGAAGAGAGTTTTGTTTTGAGAGTTGTAATTAGACTAATGGGGTTGGGGTCTTTATATGTGGGGGGTATTTATGTTAATTTGTTTTCCCTTAATCCCTAACTAACAAATAAACCTCTTAATTAATTTGTTAAGACCAACTTAAAAACGTGCAGGAATTACAAGCCCCATCGATGAGACCATGATCGACAAATCGTTGGTCAGTCGACGGGCCAGCCCTCCTCCGTGCTGCACATTCATAATTCTTGTTTGAGACTTGTTAAGGAGAGGCTCCAACAATTTGTCTAAGTGTTGGTTGACGGTTGGCAATGACGCCCTGTCTATCCACACACGTATCGTTGATTGCGTCTCGTGGTTACACACTACCAAGGCAGTGTTGACTCTAACATGCAAGGGTCCTCCTCAAGGGTCCTTGGTTGATCGTTGAGGATTCATACTTGGACTATTCAACAATGAATAGACTTCAACACATGTTACCTACCATTCCACCAATTTTCATGGATTTTCTGCTCCTAAAAACTAGTCAACTAGGCTAGGGCACGCTAGTACCTCCTAGAACTAGTTTCAAATCATCATAGACGTTTTGGTTCCTAGACTTCCTAAATAACCTATAAAAATAAAAATAGGGTTTAAAAAAATGTGTAGACCTCATGATACTTATTTTATGCTTTATGACAAGTCTTGGATTTTCGTAGTGTTACATCATTGTTTATCTCTTATTATGAAAAGATCTTGGTGGTATGGTTCACCTGTGAAGGCGGTATTTACCTAATGTAAATGAATATTAATTTACATGTATATTGTGAATAAATAAAAATGTGCTTTATGAAGATTGTTGTGTGAAGTATACTAGAGATTATGTCTAAGTGAAATATATGTTTATTTGAAGCAAGCTAAAGTGTGTAATATGATGAATGAAAATGCAAGCATTTTTAGAAGTCAATGTTATAAATATGGTGTTACACTTCGTGACTTCAGATATTGTATTTCGATGTACCTCGTGAGATGAGTACTCCTAGTTAGTAGAGAATAATTTACTTAATTGTAGATATTGGATAATGCATGTAAATGATAAAAAAATAACCATACCCTAGGCTAGTGGGGATCCCTCCACTGATAGGGGTAATATCGGGATTCAATGACTAGTTATCACGGTCTATGTTGACTAAAGCTATCCCCCACAAAAGAATGTAATGAACTAAGTTTCCAAAAAAGTGTACTACTGATGGTAGGTGGTAGTATAGGACACTATTTATCCATTGGACAAGTAGACACTCGAACGGGGAGTCTTGGTGTGTTCTTTATCCTTAATGTATGAATGTATTGTTATGTAATGAAATGAAGTTATATGATTCAATATCTAATGTAAAGAAAGCATGTTAAAGTTATGTCTTGTATAATGATGTTTATGATTAATGAATGTGGTGTACCTAACCTCATGAAATCCTCAAGGAGCACAAAGTGGGAGTTATAGTATGGGATGTTATTCTCACATTGCACTTTGTGTAACTTGTATGTCCACTTATGGAGGGGCACTTATGTGAGTCCTTAATGCATGAATGTTCTTCTAATGTCTAGTTATAGAGTGTGGACTAGTTTCTCGTAAGAAGTAAGACTATGGTTGGTAGTCTTAAGGATCACTTAGGTGTGTAGAGAAGGGGGTGTATGGGCGGTTCCTTCATGTCTTACCCTAGTCAGTCTTAGGGTAACTTGGTTACAAAAACATTAAAGGAAATCGAGTTCACTTTAATGTTTTTGGAGTTCAATGTAAAGTGACTATTTGTGACAAATTAAGGAAATCTTTTATTATGTGTTAAATGATTATTGTTATAGTATTTTAATTCTATATTAATAAAGGTTTAACTTAATTCGCACTAAAGTTCTACTTATACTAAAATGTCCTTTTTTCGTACGTTTTTTAATATGCCATACTTAGTACATTATGTTGTACTATCCCCATACTTTTCTATACTATATAAGTATAGGTTGGAGGCAAGAAAAAGTCTACCAGACAAGCTTGGGAATCGACTCTCTCAAGACTAAATTTGTCCTCATATATTCGAGGGCATAGTTATATTTCTTTAGTTTCTACTATTAAGACTTATTATGTATTTTCCTTTAATATAAAGGGCAGTCTCCCTAATATATTATGTTGTGTCTTTAAGTTGGCTTGTAACAACAAGACTACTCTTTAGTATATATAAAAGATATTTTCCTCATTATTGTTAATGTCATGAAAAGTTTTAATTCTGAACTACTTTTAATGTCTTATATGATGAATGATAGTAAATGTCTATTACAAGTCCTCCGAAGGTCAAGTACGCAAATGTCCGACCCAAGGGTTGCCCTAAATGCTTGGGGGTACTTATGGGTCGTGACAATGGGATCCCTTTGTCCATCATATCTGATAGAGGTGCTTAATTCACTTCTCATTTTAGAGGTCTTTTCAAAAGGTTTGGGTAATCAAGGGAAGCTTAGCAGCGCTTTTCATCCCTAAACGGATGGTCAAGCAGAGCATACTATTCAAACCCTAGAAGAAATGTTCATAGTTTTTGTGATAGATTTCAAAGGGTATTGGGATACTCAATTGCCGGTTATTAAGTTTTTCTTTAATAATAGCTACCATTCAAGTATTTCCATGGAACCTTTTGAATTAATCTATGGTAGGCGATATTGGTCTTTGGTTTGGTGGTTTGAGGTTTATGAGTCTACACTCCTTAGTCCCAAAATAATCTACGAATCTTTTGAAAAGGTTCTTTTGATAAGGGATAGGTTTAAAACAAACTATAGTCGGAAAAAATCCTATGCCGACAATAGAACAAGAGATCTTGAATTCGAAGTTGGCGATATGGTGTATTTGAAGATTTCACCTATGAAAGGGGTGATGAAATTTGGAAAATAGTGGAAGTTAAGTACCCGGTATTTGGGTTCCTATGAGGTCTTTCAATGGGTTGGAAAGGTTGCATATGAGTTGATACTACCTAGTGGACTGTCACGACTGGGGAGCACCCCCTAGATGTAACCAGCTACAGCGTCCTCGGAGAGGACTAAGACTATCCTCTTAGCATTTATGATTATATTTCATAGGTTAAAAGGTGCGGAAAATTAAAACTTTTCATATACATCTATATAACGAGGTTTACATCTATGATGATGGTCTTAATCTCACAAATGAAGGGTTGTAATGACAGGACATTCTCATGCAATACCTAATGAGTTAATGCTAAGATATACAAGGGGTTAGCTTGCTATGGCCTACATTAAGTTATGATGTTTAATAATGACATAATGACATTTTTTAAAGGGACTTCATCTTAGCATCGAGCAAACTAGTTATGAGAGATGTCCTTTCCCAATGTGGGAAGGTAGGTTCACAATGGTTCTCATGAGATGGAGACTATAATCCAATTTTGCATAAAGAGGGTTTCAAGTATATATCCTAGTTCCTTAACCATGATGCCTCTATAGGAATACTAGCTAGTGGATCCACCTACAATGCTATGTTTATGTTTTGATCCTTCCTTGGCAAGTAGACAACTTTCTTCTGGTGTAGGCTTTCTTGACACCGGATTCCATGTTTAGCTGACACGGTCTACTTTCAGTTAAGGTGATTTTTCACGAAAATAAAATGAAAGTAATGAAGTTATCATTAACTAGGGTGAGTTAAGGGGTTCCACTTAGTGTAGATAAGGGTATGGGACTCTACTTATAAATTGCACAAGTTTGCATTGAGGAAAGTCCTACGAGGTTGTTCTTATGTACTTACGATATGAATGAAATGTATATGATAACTTTACATGTTGATAATCCTATGTGTTATTAGTTTCATTGATTAACATGCTATTGGTCTATGTTGATGTACTGATTATGAATATGCATGATATAAAGATATATGAAATGTAGACATTGCTTATGGTCCTTTACTTGGTTTACTTGATTATGTGGGGTTATTGGATTTCACATAAGTGTTTCACTTGTATGCTTGGGGAAGGGGTTGTGAGTAAGTGTCTTGTGTGATGTGATGTTATAAACTCTTGTACATGAATTGTTGCGATTACATTATGTTGGAGTTTTTATTCTCATATATTCTACATATGATGTCATTCATATTGAATGACCTTATGGATATCATATCCATGTTGACGTGTCTTTATGATGATATTGGTTTTGTGTTGAATATGGACATGTCTTTAGTAATGTTATGTCTATGGGCTCGTATATCTTCTTTCTTGGCCATAAAGGCTTTTGAAAGTGAATTAGCATGGTTTGAACTAAATGTCCTATTCAAGCATGATTTCAAATTGTTTATTGCATATATCCATACTTAGTGCATGTGGTTGTACTAACCCATACTCTTTCCCTTTTCCCAAAAAATGTAGGTTCTGGTCATTGAGTTATCAAGGTCTCTTTACAAGAAGACTTGGACCTTTCCCCATGTTTTTGTAGGTCCTCTACTCCTAGGATGGTGCCACATTTTCTACCCTAGAAGTATTGTTATTGTCTAAAGATATTCCTTTCTTTCCTATTCTTGAAGACATTTATTGTAAGCCCTATGTTACAAATATGAATTTGTATGAGGTCTATGCCTGAATGATCTACTTCGTTTTATATTGTTTATATGTGAGACGGTGTTCCTAGACTAAATCCTTATATGTGGTTTATCCTGACTAAACAAGAAGCCTATGTAAGCTTTAGATGTAAGGAGTCTAAGTAAACTCCACATATAGTATATGAGAGGTCTATGTATACATCAATATGAAAAGAGAAAGTTTTAATTTTTCTACAATTTAATTTCATTCATCTCCTTGAATTGTGCACTTAATGAGGTTATTTTTATGTTGTAAGATGAGATTATATAATTTTGTATCTCATATTGTCATGTCTTTATCATAAGTTTCTTAAAAGTTGCATTAGTGAACTAGTGAACATGCTTTAGTGTAAAGTATTTGAAATTTTTTCTGAATTGTGTTTTAATGAGAAATAGTTATAATGTCCTTAGAAATGGTGTATATGAACATGATAATATGAGGAAAAGGAGTTCCTCCAATATGAAATGAAGAATGTGAGTCTTATTGCATGATGAGTTGTACATGTTTTTCCTAAATCTTGTTGTGCTTTGAGTCTCTATATTATGTTGAGTTGATTTTCTTTCTATATATGTGTATTGTATGTAAAGTGGTACGGTTTAAAGTTTCTATTATTGATTCTTTATCTCTTGATGGTTCTAAAAGTGTTTTAGTGTCATTCGAGGACGAATTTTTTCCAAGTGGGGGAGAATGTAACACCCTAAAAACTAACTAGGTGAAACTAGATCCTAATGTGTGTAATGAGTTTAAAAGGTTATAAAGTGGTGATTTATAGTGTTGATAATCAGTGTGTTGAGTTTGGAAGGTTTGTAGGTCAAACGTCCAAGAACATCTAAGACGTTCGAAAATTTAGCCTTTAGACGTGCTTGTGTGTTCTAATGTTCCTTTGCATGTTTAAAAGGAGTTTGGTGTTCAAATTGCTAGGACTGGTACCTAAAATCTAGACAAGGGTATTTAGGGTTAAAAAAATCTAGGCAGGACTCCCCAAGGACCATCCTAAGGGTCCTTGAGAAGGACCCAAACATTGGCTTGAAACTACCCAAGGCAGTCCAAACGAACGAGTGCCAAACGACGCCCCGTAGTCTAGTGTACGATCCTTCAGTGGGAGAAGTTGCTTCACATTTAGGGGTGGGAGATTAAGAACCCAAAATTTAAACTCTGACTAAAACGATTACTAGCTTGTACAGCTCCTCATCTGCTCCACGAACCGTTAATGCCTTTCGTCTTTTTCCACCTGCAATTTTCTGTAGGTGTCTTGGCCAAGGTAAGGGCTTGTTGGGAAATTCACCTAGAATATAAATAATATATTAGGTCGTTACTTGAGGTGTTTTGGGGTATATTAAGTAACTTCAAATGTCTAGAATCTATTATTGAACTCATTATTTCAAAATAAAAATTCAAGACCCCAAATGTTACTTTCTAGACTACATTGAAGTTTGTAGCAAGGTTGAAGCTAGGAGCTTGATTTGTCCATTAAATCTTCATCTTTTTTGTGGATTCTCTTAATTAAGGTATGGTGTTTCATACTTGGATCCTCTTTCTTCAAATGTAACAACCGACATGTACATACTAGAAGTTAGAGCATCCTTGAGTCGCCACACGGCTAATGAGCCTTCGAGAAGTCTCACTAAAGTCACTCGTATCATTCATTGCATAATATAGTAAAATGAGTAAGAATTTGAAACTTTATTCACATACGAAGAACTTTTTCCATAACCAATATGCAGGGGGAAGACTTTCATTAAAACGTTAAATCTTTACAACATCTCATTGAACCATCTAAACTTTGGAGTATAGAATAATTGGGGCTAAGCCCATACAAGACATACTATAAAGAATAAGACATGTAGGATCATGTGGATATTGGCCTTGAATCGATGAGGACTCACCAATACGTCATCTTAAACCCTTAGAAACCTATCCATCCTCCATGGCAAATCAAGACTTCCAATTCCCTACACTTTAGACAAAAAGGGAAAAGAAGGGGTTAGCACATTAGATGTACTAAGTAAGGAACTCATGCATAAACCATGAAAAAGAGACATTAACTAAATAACATGCTTTTCATGAATATTGATTAAAACATAGTACTAAAAGCATAAGAACAACATTTAACACCGTATAAACGCATAAGAAAAAATTTAAGCAATTTATCACATCTTAAGGAACACTTTACAGTGAGCTAATTCACTGTTACAGTGAATTCCTTCACAGTTATAGTGAAGTCTTTTAACTTCACAATGAACACTTTCTAGCATGCAATAATCTCACTAAAAGCTAATCTAAGACTCACTTAAGTAAGAAAAAGAGAGATATCCCATACACCCTCTGTAGGAACACCTAAATGAACCTTAAGACCACCCATAAGGAGATACACACACTTGTTATACACCAAGCACATGAAAATGACATTCTCCTACCAAAGGTGATTCTAAGGTTCACTTAAGTGAGTTGTGAAGCGACCACCCATACAATCCCTTTCACACACACTTAAGAGATCCTTTAGACAACTTAGGATAAGATCAATATCACTTAAAACAATAGCATTCATAGACAATGACATTCTCCTTTCAAATGTTACAAAAGAACCTACTCAAGTATATCAAGACGGGAATTTCCATACATGAACTCTTAAAGATTACCTAATTAATCCATAAGACTACTTAATTTTGAATCATGTCTACATAATCAACCAACTTTCCTAACTAGAGTCATTCTTAAGACCTATCTAGGTTAGAGATGAAGTGACCATTCCTATGCCCCTTTTATATCTTAACTAGACAACATTCAACTACTCTAGATAAGTACTTATTCATTGAACATACATTCTTAAGTCATTACATTCATTAGTTCATTTAAGATACATTCATAACATAAAGGAAATTCAAGTAATGGTCTTGGAGAAGACTTAAGGACTCTCACTAAGATCTTCAAAGCATATTGTGCAATGTTTTGATAGCGTCCCATACAACCACTTAAACGTCATAGAACTTCTCCAATACTAGTAGGTATCACATATCTTGAGAATAGGCAATAACCGACATAGAACATGGTAGCAAATCATGGAAGCCGGAGTTGTAACCTACTCCAATGGAGGTGTTCTACTTGCAAATGGTAGAACTTGGACACATCCCATGTTGGCACCTAATTAAGGAATATGAAGTGTTTCCTTTGCACCCTGCTCTTGTTCTTCACTAAAACTACTTCCCAGACCATACTCACTTGGTGCTACCCTTTGTTCTCATAGAGTAATTTAAATTAAGGATCACATGAAGGGGTTCCATATCTAGTACATAACCCAATGACATTCACCCTACAAAAGAGTTCATCTAGGGCTGCCTTACAATGGCGACGAAAATAGATTAATGACATTCCTAAGGATTATATGATGTCGTTCTAGAGAACCAAGCTCAAGTCCATCATTCATTACAAGAAGGATATCATTACGACTTTCGACTTCAAGTAACATAACCTTATTACAACGTTTAAGGTTTCACATAAAGGACCTTCTTAGCATCATTTAAAGTCTCATGCTATTCATTCATAGAAGTCTAAGAGTCTTTAGCATCCTAAGTCAAGACATCTCATATTCACATTAATACATGTACCAAGTAAGGGTCACAAGTCTACCACACAAGACAATACTTTCTCATAACACATGTAAGAAGTCATTATGGACTACCTTTGTCATACATATCCATTTAAGAGTACAACATGTTAACGTTAACAGATCCATATACAACTTCATCGCATAACATCATATAAGAGATATCATAACGTAATTACTCACACAGGATTATACAAGCTCTATAAGGCATCTTGTTGTTAACCTTCACAAATTACATATATCATCTATCATGCTTCAAGCCCCATGTTCATATAATCCATAACATCTTAGACATAATTACATTACTTCGCATCAACAACTTAACATTATACCTTCATAAACATGGTACTAATACTATTCATAAAATAGTGCCGATGGGGCGACATCTTTGACAAAGTTAACACATAAAGACCGCCACCATAAGTGGGCAATGCCAATAATCAGTGTAATACAAAAGCTAAACATAATATTAAGAGAGTTAGGGAAGCATACAACCATCCAATCTCACAACTTCCATCCATAGCCAAATCAACCAACACAACACTCAAAGGCCCTTACCCATGTCCATTAACATCAATACAATTCAATAAGCTTAATATACAATGGATCTACGAATATACAATACTCATGTGATAAATTTGAGACAACCTATAAACCATACATTCATGATCTATACGTAAATCAAGAGCCCATAACAATCTACACATGAATTCATTAATAGTTAGCCATGATCAATCTACCCATATTTTAGTAAAATTGAGAGATTTGAGAAGGTAAAAGTTCATGGAGAATTTAATTGGAAAACATCAATTATAGATCAAAAATATTATATCTTAAGGTTTGAAAATGTTTCATGCAAGAACCCATGAGTTAGAGTAGAAATTTGACTTTTTCATCTTTTTGAAATCATTGAAAATCCTCTTTGGAATTGATTCTAAGGTGATGGAAAGCCTTATATGAAGAAATAACATGCCTTATTATAATAGACCAATTATAATTGAATAAGAAACTCCATTGAAGATCCATCTTCACTGTGAGCTCTCATGGGGTTTCTTGGAGAATCTTTTGGATTGAAAGGGTTTTGATCTAGGTGCTAGGGTCTAAATAAGATTTTAATGACTAATATACTCTTCAATACAAATAAATACCTATAATAACCGTCATCTAATTTTATATGACTTGGGGTAAATTTCCCAAAAAAAACCAAGTCATAACAAAAAACTGGCAGAAAAATGTAGCTCCATGGACGCCCAGCATCGACTATCCCTTCGTGAGACCATGCCTTGTCGATGTATTCCGTTAGTTGTGTCTACATATTCTCCACCTTAAAACTACATGATTCCGTTTACTCTACCCATCGACGGTCCATCGTCTGATCGACTGGCCGTCGTTTGGGGCTGTCGATTACCACTGCAAACCAGCGTTAAGCTCCAAGCTGGGGTCCTTTTTCTAGGACCCCTTGTGGATCCTAGGTGGTGTCGTACCCCGATGTTAGACCTCTAAAAATGCACTTTTAGGTATTATGAACATCTACATACAAGTTCAACATAAAACAAGCCACGCAACATGCCAGAACACATCTAAACTCACAAGGACATAACATGGCTATCTTTTAAACTTCACTTGACGTTCTTGGACGTTTGACCTCAAAACCTTACCAATCCCAATAGTCTGACTATAAAAACTATTATGAACAATATAAGGACTTCATAAACCAATTCATCACACATAAGCACACGAAAACACATAAAGCACATTGGTTACTAGTGGTCGAACGTCTTGGTTGTAGCTTGACGTTTGACTTCAAAGTTAACCAAAATCTTTTAACACTGCCTCAAAGATCATTTTAAACCATCTTACGTCTTCAAGACTTCATGACACACACATTACACCCTAGTTTTACCAAAGTCAAGGAGTCAAACTTCAAAGTCTTTTTTCTATGACTTTCTCAAAGCATGAACTTCTATATTGACTTCTAGCCATGGGTTATTTCATAAAATAATTTGAATCAATGATTTATGTTACAATGTCACGACCAGCAAGTACCCCGTAGAAGTTAGGGAGAACCCTTGGATCGGGACAATGCGTACTTGACCCTTTGGGGTCTTGTACAAGCCATTTAACTATCGTTCATTACATAAGACATGAAAAGTTGTGCGGAATTGAAACTTTAGCACGACATTTAACATAAAAGGAATTTTTAATAATTACTTAGAGAATATCATCGTCACAAGACAACTTAAAGATATCACATAATATCTTAGAGATACGACCCTTTACAGTGAAAGAAATGCATAATAAGTATTAACATAAACAAACTAAAAAGATACGAGCTATGCCTTCGGATATATGATCACATGATTTGTCTTGAGAGCACTTTCCCAAGCTTTGCCTTCTAGACTTCAATTGTGCTTCCAAACGCATACTCATAGAGTATAGAAAAGTATGGGGTTAGTACAAATCAATGTACTAAGTAAGAAATATGCAAAAACATGCAAATAGGAACATTTTAGTAAAAATACATTTTTCTTGCCAATTAAGTAAAAAACTCAAGAATAAAAAAGTAAAACAACATAAGAATCACCATTTAACGCATAGAGAAAGATTTCCACAAATTTTAACAAAAAGAGGTATTGTACAATAAATTTTTTTAACATTTACATTGAATTATCCCTATTCGAAAATAGTGATCTTCAAAGGCCAAGCATCATTTCATTTACCTTTCATTCTATACAAACTTAGACCTTTTTTTCATCACATCACACACTTTAACATGTTTCACAAAATCATATAAGTTATTTAGAGATGATCTTTAGCATACTTTTCAGAACAAGCTTCATAAAACACATTAACAAGAGTATCTTCATTTCCATCTTTCTTTACATAATATACCTTCATGGCCTAATTCACAATATACAAGTAACCACACATTCATACAATTCAAGTAAACACCGCAACCAAGAAGGTGGACCATACCACTCAAGGGCATTTCATAATTAAGGCTAAATAACATAACCAAATTATCCTTTAACCCAAGATTGCATCACCAATAAAATTTTACTCAACAGTTAATCATAAATTAGCCCTTAGGACAGTAGCTAAACAACAACATCAACTCAAAGGAACCAAAGCTCAAAGACTACAAATTCATGCTCATTTAACCCATTCCTTAAGACAAAACTTGACATAAACCTTTAACATGTTTTCATTTAAGTTTTAGAATTAAAATCATGAACTAACATTATAAACATCATTTTTTAATCATTAGAAACGTTTTCATGCAACACCCATATTAAGAGCTAAAGAAAGAAGAAGTTAGGGTTGATAACCGTTTTTGGAAATTCATTAGAAGTGACTCCTTGAATGGAGGAAACCCCACTGATTTTTGGTAAAGAAATCGACCACCAACAGCCCTCCTAGTTTTTCTTGACTTCTAACTTCCATGGAGACTTGAGAGGGAGTTTTAAGAGAGATAAGTTTTTGGTTTTAGGAAATGAGGTCTAAAATTAGGTCATGGGGAATCAAACATGTTAATATACCTAAAAGACCCTAAAAATATCACCCTTGGGGTGAATTTAACAAACACTCTAAGTCATTATAGGAAGATGACAACTTTTGGGGCAATCTAATAGACAGATCCAACCAACGGACTGTTTGTCCATCAGCGGCCCGTTTGTGGGGTTTTGTTGGTTGGTAATTAGCCTTATTTTGGGCCTTGCTAGACTACATTGCAGGTCAAAACGACGGGGCAAGTCGATGGGTCGTACGTTGGACAACTGGCAGTCGTTTGCCCTCGTTGGTTTTTACTGCCAATACAGCCTAGGGTCCTTGTATTGGGCCCTTCTCTAGGGCCCCTTATGGATCCTAAGTGGGATCGTACCCGAACATGAAACCCCTAAACATAGTCATCTACATCGAAGGAATATCGCACGCCATTTCCAAACAAAACAAACACGTAAAACTCACTCATACACCTCAAGACACATTAACACTTTCTAAGACACACCTTCCACACGTCATTGACGTTTGAACTCCAAACCTCATACACTGACTAAGAACATCAACGTAACTCATTTTAACTTAAAACTATAACAAGAAATAATCAGCAAGATCTAGTTAACCTTAGTTCGTTTTAGGGTGTTACATTCTCCCCCACTTAAAATAACATTTGTCCTCGAATTACACTAAAAATTTAAGACAATCAAGGACATCATTAGCAACATATTACACATTACTTTCATGGTCAAACATTCATAATCAAAGAAAAAACTAACAAGGAGCACAAATTCACACTTTCACACACTTTGCAACATAAGCAACTTTTGCATCAACTTTCACTGTTCAAAATTCACCTTTACCCTTCACTTATGGAGGAATTACCTTTTACAAAATTAAACATGCTCATATAAAAAAAATTTACACACATTGCTACTACAATT
Organism: Solanum pennellii; assembly: GCF_001406875.1. Classification (NCBI taxonomy): domain Eukaryota; kingdom Viridiplantae; phylum Streptophyta; class Magnoliopsida; order Solanales; family Solanaceae; genus Solanum; species Solanum pennellii. Next base: position 48,067,937 of record NC_028645.1, on the reverse strand, counting down.
CAAGACAAAGCAATTTTTTTCAAAAATGAAGATTTTCACATTGAGCATCACTGTACACGGACAACTTTGCAAAACGTCACAAAATCAATCTCACTTTAATTTCTTCACATATAGAGGAACTATCTTCTCCAAAATTAAAAATGCTCATAAAAATCATTTATAAACACATTGAAACCTTCATCCATGAAAAATGCAATTTTTCTCAAAATTTGGACTTCTTTAAAGTGAACTCAAAACATCACTGTGTCACTTTCTTAAAATTTTTATAATGCACCATTCAAGCAACTTTAACAAGATGGAATGAAAATATGAGAGACAAGATCATAGTAACTTACCCTTGAGGGTTCTACTTAGCATTCATTATGCAAAACTTAGCTTTAACTTGCTTCTTTATCAGTAGACCTTAATTCATATAACTTCATATACAACATTGATAACTCATACTATTATGCAATACTCTTAATCATTACCAAACTACTAAGGATTTGACCAACTCATTCTACGCTTCAAGCTTTGTTAGTGTAGGACATTCTTTTCCCCAAATACGAATATACGATTTCTCTTACTGATTTCCGTCAAAGTTCATTACAAATTCCTTGTTGAAGATTGAAGAGATGAAGAAACTGATTTTCGTCACATATCTTTTATTGATGAGTTTCTCTTTTCATCACAGATTCTTGGTTAACGAGACGTTCCGTCGGATTTCACAGATGAACAAAATGCTTTACACATTAACACGCCTCACGTTTTGGGTTATTAAAACAGTGTTTATAAGGTATGAAATTTTTTCTCTAAGCGTCTTAATTATAGATTTTATGTTTTGATATCTTTCTGTATCTTTGAATGTCTAAATTTTAATTTAGGGTTTTGATATTGTTGTGTTTTTTATACGAATTGACCTACCTCCTAAGGTTAGTCAACTCAACCTATACAATGAGTTTTTAATCAAAGACTAAGCACCTCGAGAGTTTACATAAATTAGGTAGATTCTCCCTTTATAAGAAAAAATTTAAAGAAGCTAAACCTATTCAAACAATTATACCTAAGTCAAACATAGTCAATTTGATCAATATATACATTTTATGACTCTTTCAATCTTTCTGTAGCATAAGAATGATATAGGCATAATAAATGCTCTATTGTTCGTGAATTTATAAACTTATTTGTGGAATGTTGATTTTAGTATATATCCTCAAAATATAAGTTGTACTCCTACATTCCAACTCTGCATAATATGGTAATTTCAATGCATGACTGTGCTACATGTGTGCGACTTTGTGTACCAATTCTCTGCTGGAATGCATATGACAACAATCTATTTTCCTAGATTATCAACAACTTGTATGTCCCTGCTAACCAGACTGTAAGTAGCTGCTGCCTGCAATCACATATAAGGATATTGTTGCACAAGACTGTGATTGTCTTTATTTGTTGTTGAATGTACGTTTTATCATTCACTTAGTTGCATAGAGTGCGGACTATTATAGTTTAGGACCTGACGACATGATTATCTCCATTCTGAAATTCGTAAACACAAACCAAGCTAAACAAAACTAGTTAAGTTCAGAGTGACAAGGAATTGTACAGAAATAAAGGAGGAATATTAATCTTTGTGAAATGATCATAGTGCACAACTACCTGAACTTTAGGTTCCTAATAAACAACAACTTTAATAATATTTAAGCTGAAAGACAAGAAAAATAGAAACTTGAGAAGTTGTATTTAAGATAGAGAAAATCACGGAGGAACATTATTCCTTCACAAATTTTTCCTTCAAAAATTTCGCATTCCCAACTTCCCAAAATTACAACTTCCTCTCGTTGTTTTTGGTGATTGAGTGGGAGTGTAAAAATGTTGAATAATATCATGCTTGTGACTTTGCTTTGACAGAACATCTGATGTACCATTGGCCTCTCTATATTTATGAACACATTTGAAACATTCACATCGTTTAGCTAGACCTTGATGTTCCTAAAAAGTGTAGCCTTAGGACTTTATATTGTGGTAATCACATGGGCAAGGACTACACCTCAATGTGTTGTCATACATGAGATAGAAAAGGCAACACTTTAAAATTGTGTCATACATTAAATAGAAAACACCACACTTACGAATTGTGGCCAATAAGAAAGCTAAGGCAACACTTAAAAGTGTAGTTGTATTAGATATAAATGATGCTATTGAGGTAGATAAAAGCCTTGCCATTTTACCTTTTAGGATACGCTAAAAATCATAACTAATAAGGCAACACCTGAAAAGTGTTGCCTAAAATCTAAGGTAACGCTTCATTTGGGCACCCCTGGAAAAGTGTTGCCCGAAGTCCCAAAGTGTAGCCTTTTATTTAAGGCCACACTTTTTGCTAGTTTAGGCTACACTTTACTAGGGTGGTCGTAGACATGTATGGTATAGTGTAAATTACCAGAACAACTATTAAAACATTAACCACACAAGAGGATTTCCCCCAACTCCTACAGAATCTTCACATCCTCTCAACATTCCTCAAATTTGCACTTCAAAGCTTTTAACATCATCGAACAAAATCACAAGGTAACTAATTTACTCTCAAAGTCATTTTATGCAATTGTTATAAGTCTTACAATGCTTAGAGCTAAATAACCATAAAGTTTCTCATCCCATCACTTTGAATATTATGAGTCACACATAGTCATAAATCGCTTCACATCACAATTCTCAAAACTAACGTTCACATTTTTTCTCCTAGCCACAAAACCAACATGAGCATCAAAACTCACCTTTATCTCCCTCAACATAGAAACATCTGCCTCTCCAAGCAATCACACCTAGAAAACCATTGGACAAAGGAGAAGAAGAGGGAGATCTTATGGACTTAAGTTCTATGGAATGATACAAAGGTAATGAAGAAAGTGAAACTCTATCTTCCTATAGCCTCTTGTCCATTGATGTGTCGCAACTCAAACCATTGACCAAGACTCTTCTAGTCGTGGCTTATGAGACTATTAGACCCTAAACTATATCTCATAACCTTATGCTTTGATACCATGTCTGACACACCCCGGAAGTACCCCCTAGAAGTAAGGGAGAACCCTTGGATCGGGACAAGGCGTACTTAACACTTTGGGGTCTTTTACAAACCCTTTAACATTGCTCATTACATAAAACATTAAAAGTAGTGCGGAATTAAAACATTTTATGACATTTTATATAAAAAGGAATTCTTTCGTAATTACATAAAGAATCTAATCATCACAAGCCGACATAAAGACATGAAATAATATTTTAGGGACACGGCCTGTTACATTGAAAGATATATATAATAAGTCATAACATATAGAAACTAAGAAGATGAGAACTATGCCCTCGGATATATGAGGAGATGTTTTGTCTTGAGAGAAACTTTCCCCATCTTTGTCTTCTAGACTTCAACCTTGCTTCCAAAACCTATACCTATAGATTATAGAAAAGTATGTGGTTAGTACAAAACAATTTACTATGTATGACATATCCAAAAAGGGACATTTTAGTTAAAACACATTTTTCATGCCAATTAAGTAAAATACTTAAGAATATAGAAGTAAAATAACATAAAAATCACCATTTAACAGTTAGAGAAATATTTCCATAATTTTTAACAAAAAGAGGTACTTTACAGTGAACTATTTTTAACATTTAAGGAAGTGTGAATACACCTCCTTCAATACACACCAAAGGGATCCTCAAGACTATCCCTTTTTTGGATTGCTCACCTCGCCAGAACAAACCCCCACTCAATGACAAGACATTAGAAAAACACTGAAGCAACACACCAAGGCTTCTCTTTAGGAATTCCATCTTGGTGAAATGAGTAGATGGAGTCCCATTCAACCACCTACAGAAAGTAGTAAACTCTTAAAGAAGGCTTAGCACAAAAACTCCCCTTTCGGAAGGTCTACTTAGTGCAATGGATAGATACCGTCCTGTTACACTGCCTACCCTATGTAATATATTCTTTTAGGAGACTTAGTTCATTCATTTCATATGAGTCTCAACAGGACTCCCCTTTCAGAATGCCTACCTAGAGCAATGGTAAAATAGCGTCCCATTCCACTACGTACCTAAGTAGTGCATTCTTTTATAAGACTTATCACTTTCATTAGTTTTTTGGGGGTTAGCATAACCGACATACACCATGAGATCTAAACTTTGAATCCTGATACTTCCCTTATTGGAGAAAGGTCCCGTAACTTGCCTAGAGTGAGATCTTACTTTTTAGCTTTTATATGGCTTTCCAAATAGCTACACCTATGGGGGCTCATAGTTAAGGGATAATGAGATTGCTATTAAGTAAATCATTCTCTACTAACGAGGAGTACTCATCTCAAGAGATACTTGCAATAAATGTAAACACACGAAGTTTAACCACCTCTTCTTCATATACTCTCAGTTCTAGGCATAACTCCCCATGGATTCTAAACATTCATTACTAAAGGTCAGGGGTGACTTTTGGACACCATATTACAACTGAAGAGGTACCCATCCTCAAACCTACATTCCAAAGCTCTTAGGAATAGTTAGGTTGCTACTAAACACTTCATCTCAACTCACGCAGAGTGTTCACGCCAGAACTCCCCTTTCTGACGTAACTTAGCTTCATTAATTCATTAATGTGTTAGTGTGTGTGTACATGTGAACACACCATGAACATAAGCATCATTTCATTGAAATTTCATTCTATACAAGATTAGACTTTCTTTCATCACATGACACATTTTAACATGCTTCACATAATCATATAATTCATTTAAAGATAATCCTTAGGATACTTTTCGTGACAAGCTCCATAAAACACATTAACAAGAGTATAATCATTTCCATCTTTCTTTTCATGATATGCATTCATGGCCTAATTTAGAATATACAAATACCTACACATTCCTACAATTCACGTAAACACCACCACCAAGAAGGTGTACAATACCACTCAAGAGCATTTCATAATTCCTAGCTAAACGACATAACCAACTTATACTTTAACCCAAACTTCCATCACCTATAACATTTTACTCAACAATTAATCATAAATAATCCCTCAGGGCATTATCTAAACAACAACATCACTCAAAGAAATCAAAGCTCAAAGACTACAAATTCATGCTCATTTTACCCATTCCTTAAGCTAGAATTTGACATAAAGCTTTAACATGTTTTCATTGAATTTTTAGCATTAAAATAATCAACTAACATTATAAACATCATTTTTGAATCATTAGAAACGTTTTCATACAAAACCCATATTTAGAGTTAAAGATAGAAGAAGTTATGGTTGATAACCTTTTTTGAAAATTCATTAGAAAAGACTACTTGAATGGAATAGAGTTCAAGGATGACTACCATACATCACATAAAAGAAACCCCATTGATTTTTGGTGATAAAATGGATCACCAACAACTATCCTAGCTCTTCTTGACTTCTAACTTCCATGGAGACTTGAGTGAGAGTTTTAGGTGAGAGAGTTTTTGGGTTTTAGGAAATAAGCTCTAAAATTGGGCGTAGGGTTTAAAAAATCTTAATAAACCTAAAATACCCTAAAAGTATCACCCTAGGTTCATATAATACTTGGGGTGAATTTACCAAACACCTCAAGTCATTACGGGAAAATGACAGCTTTTAGGGCAGTCTCACAGACGGATCCAACAAACGGACCATTTGTCCATCAACAGTCCATTGGTGGGGTTTTGTTTGTTTGTACATAGCCTCATTTGGGTCCTAGCTAGTAAACGGGCTGTTGGTTGAACCACTGGTCGTCGTTTGACCTTGTTTTGTGGACACTACCAAGACAGTCTTGGGTTCTTGTCTTTGACCCTTCTCTATGGCTCCTTGTGGGTCCAAAAAGGGGTCATACCCGGATGTTTAACCGATAAACATAGTCTTATAGGTCTTACGAACACCCAAACCACAAACAGAACGAACACGAAAAACTCACTCAAACTCCTCAAGACACATGAACACTTTCTAAAATACACCTTCCAAATGTCATGGATGTTCTTGGACGTTTAACATCCAAACTTACCAAAACATCACACACTGCCTAATAACACCAACATAACTTATTTTAACTTAAAATAAACTAAAGAAACAATCACGAAGCTCTAGTTAACCTTGGTTTGGTTTAGGGTGTTACACGTAATTGAATTACTTTAGATCAAAACTCCTATGAAACAATGCAATTCTTAGGTATTCACTTAATCTTGTTAGGTATAGGTGCTTTTCTTCTAGTATTCAAGGCTCTTTATTTTGGGGGCGTATATGAAATCTTAATTTTTTATCTAATATGGTTGATTGATCATGACTTCATGTTAATTATTTCTTGAGTAGATTCGATTAGGCTATTGAATTATGTAAAGATCATGATAGGATTGTATATAGGCTACCTTAATTTAATTAATTTCACATTGTATCATGTTTGATCATTGTATTGTTTTATTATTGGTTTGAAATGGTGTATATGGCTATTGCTAAGAGCCTTTATGAGTTAATTGACTGAGAAGGCCAATAGATGGTTGTGTTGATGATGAAGAGGTGGTATGTTGACCTCAACTCTTCTATATTATGTAGTATAGGTATTTAATTGGGTTAATTGGTATGGTCCAATTATGGTTGTAGTGATTATGTGTTACTATTGTGAAGAATATGGACTTGTCGGCATTACTCTATGAATTGTGATTTTCTGATATTGTATCCTGTATAGGTGATCAATGTGTAGGATTATGTTGTACATGTATATACATGAAGTGAAAGAATGAGTTGTTCTAGTTGACTATATGTGGCTATTGTAGACGATGGTGCTATCTTTATATGTGTATGCTTGGTGTTGAAGCATGAGTCTTTCTAATTTACTATATAAGACTTAACGATGGATTATGTTGATGTTCTTATAAGATATGATAGGGTAACTTGTTAGTGTAAACTTAGTTGTCCCTATGTGCTACTTTAATGTTATTGTACATGTGATAAGATGATGATGTGTGTGTCCCCTCTTCTTGATACATGAAAGAAAATGAATATGAACTCTTAACTTAGTATCCTTAAGTACTATTGTCATGTATGTCTATGAATGATTTAAATTTAACCTTGAACATATTATGAAGGTCAATGCTTGTAACCTTCAATATAGAAAGAAGGTTATGATATCTTTGAAGTTGAAAGTCGTAATGGTATCCTTTTTGTATGAATGATGGATTTAGGGATAGGTTGGCTACAATGAAATGAAACCATCTCTATTAAGGTCATTGAGCTGTCTTAATTTACCATTGAGTGGCATCCCTAGAGGACCCATCTTTTCTAAATGCATTATGATTATGTTTTGACTAAAATATGGTACGTTCTCATATGCCCTTATGTGATTGAAATTACTCTATGAGAACATGTCTAGCACCGAAAGAATATGCTAGTGGTAGTGGATCTACTTGAATTGAGACTAGAGTACAAATAAACACTTGATATTCCTTAATTATATGCCTACATGGGATGCGTCCTAGTTCTATCTTTTGCAAATAGAACACCCTCCATTGGAGTAGGGTAGACTCCGGATTATATGTCTAGCTATTATGGTCTTTATCGGTTAATGTGTATCCTCATCATGTGGGATGTATTCTATGATTGGATCAATGTGTAGGTAAGGAATGCAACGCTATCTATACATGGCAGGATTAGGCTTTAATGATGCTAGGATGAGGGTTCCTTAGGTCTTCCAATACCATTATGTGAAGTCTTCTAAATGTGAACGTCTCTTAATTGTCATAGTGACTATTGACTGACTAAACTAACGTAGGTGAGTAAAAGGTACTTATCTAGAGTATGTTGATGATTGCTTAGGCAGGCTTGAAGAGGTTCTATGGGCAGTATCTTCATGTCTTACATAGGCGAGCCTTAGAGTAACTTTAGGTAGGGAGTCTAACGATGAAAATTGAATTAATATTACTTTAGAAAGTCTTGAGGATCACTTAGGTGTGTGTGAAGGGGTTGTATAGGCGGCCGCTTCATATCTTACTTAAGTGAGTCTTAAGATTACCTTTGGTAGGAGGTGTATGTGTTCATATGGCTTCTAAGTGTTGAAAGTTGTATGTTGTGGATTACATGAAGTATATCTTATATGTCTATGTGTCTTGGAAGGTATGTTAATACTTGTTTTATGAGGCTTTCTTCAAAAAAATAGAATGAAAGAATGTTTAGCACGGTTTTATTGCATGTCGTCATACTTAGTGCATTCAATGTACTAATTACATATGTCTTTTTATCTCAAAAGGTGTAGATGGCAAGTAAGGACTGTATTAGAAGCAAGCTTTGGAATAGCATCCTTTCAAGCAAGTCTTGGTTTGTCCTCAATTGATTCGAGGACATAGTTATGTTAAGATTTTCTTTTTTTTTCAAAAGGTATTGAATTACACTTTGATATTTTCCGTTTGTTGATTTATGGGTTGTTACCCATGATATTTATGTGTCTAAGATGGCTACAAAGATACATAGCATTTCCTATATTTTCGATGAAAGACATTTTGCGCTATTGTTCTATGGTTGGGAAAAGTTTTAATTCGGCACTACTTTTCACATACATATATGCAATGAATGATGTATATGCTTTTGTCCAAGACCTCCGAGAGGTCGAGAACGCCGTGTGGCGGCTTAAAGGATGTCCTATCTTCTAGTGTATAATTTCGGTCGTGACAATAACTGTCACATTCGGGGAGCACCCCCTAGATCTGACCTGTTTCCTCGTCCTCTTTGAGGACTAAAACTAGTCTCTTAGCTTACATCATTACATTCATGGGTTAACATTTGCAGCAAAATTTAAAACTTTTCTTTATCTATCTTGACGTTGACATAGACCTCTACCATATAAAATCTGTCTAATCATCTCGAGTATACATAGAGCCTTTGTATATTAACATTACTTAAACTTATACTTTTATTGCACACACACATATATATATGAGATATAACTTAGTCTTAAAGAGGATGTCTCATCTCTTAACCATCTAAACAAGAGTATAAAAAATGTGCATAGCTCATACATCAATAATAGCCACATATAGGCTATATAATCTTTAGTACTCAAATGAAAATGAAAGTAATAGAAGTTTAATAACTAGAAAAACATGATAATCTTGATAGTGGCATTGTCCTCGGAAAGTACAAGAATGCACTAAGTATGGCAATCATGCAAAAACATGCATTTACAAGGGACATTTTCTTGAAGCCATACTTCATGCCTTTTTGTAAAAATCTTCATAAAACCTTTATACAATAGCATTTATATCATTCACATACTTCATAGACATATTCAAAATGCCAAACATTATATAAAATCACACATAGAATTTAAGACACATTTGTGGTCATTTTGCACTGAGCTATTTATTCTTTACAGTAAGCATTTTCCTCTTTTACATTGAACTTCTTCTTTTAAGTCATTAACCTCCCAAGGAATCCTCTAGTGATTCTTGGTACAATGCATCACCTTAAGGCCACAATGAATAATTCATACAACCTACATAAGCCATCACCTGCCATCATAGAAGTATAGTACAACATAGACACCATTAAGGCAAAACCATAAAGACATTACAGTAAACCCAAAATCAATGACCTTACTCACAATCAAATCTTAAGTCCACTAGAGCAATGTACATGTGAAGTCCCATTACCTCACACGTACTTAGTGAACCCATCTTAAGACCATAAGCATCAAAACATGCTTTCAAACTTCAACATAATACCTTAGTCAACTACATGTAACCGATGTAGGACCTTCATCCACATAGTCAATAAGTCTAACATCATTCACATAGGGAAAGACTTCATCATATAGTCAATAAGACCTACATAGTGCATATAAGTAGAGACCACATCACATAGATATATAGGACTCATACCATGCACTTCATCACAACAAGTTGACAATTACTACAAAGTAATGCATAAGGAACAAATGCAGAGACACACGATTAAAACACCTTCCCGGTCTTCCCTTAAGAGCCACTTGTGCAATGCATAGGTGAAGTCCCATACCCCCATATACACTAAGTAACTACCCTTAGGTTATCCTAGTTAGAGTCCTTACTTTACTTCCATTGTACATTTTAATTTAGGGAAACAATAGTCTTAACCGACCCTACGACCATGGGTGCTACATGAAATTTGGTGTTGTAGAGCCTTACACAAACGGAAGATGTTCTTACCTATCAAAGGTAGAACATTAACACATGCTAGTATACTAGTGAATTTACTTACTAGATCCTATGTTGAAAGCATATTTATGGAACTAATTGATATACATAACCCTCTACATGCTCATTGGCATTGGAGCCTCATCTCATGAGAAACCATGGATGAATCTTTCTCAAGGAAAGTCAACACCTCATGTGGAATCATAGGTGAATGTTCCTCCAAGGGAAGTCAACACGTTATGAAAACCCAATGATTAATGTTCCTCCAAGGGAAGAAAACATCTTACATTGTCAAGTTCACTCGGTGCTAAGCTAAGTTCCCTTCTTATTAAAAAGTCTTTATTACTTTTTCTCATTAAACATAGTCTTAGGATATTGGCTATTTCTATGCTTATAGCATATTCAAGCACCTATCTAGTTTTAAAGTACTCTTGAGCACACCTTTCAAGGCCCCTCTATTAACTAGATCTTCATACATGTGTGTGTTTATAATTGTATGCAATCAATTCTTTCACATAACACATAAATGTCACACATGTTCATATATAATTGCATAGGTCTATAGGTATAACTATATGACCAATCATTTCATATCAACACATTAAGACCCTATGCACATTCATGTTTCATCATATCATATTCTTAACATCATAACATATTAATCATATTCATATACATAGAAAACCAGACCTAGGAACAATCCTATCAAGGCACACATGTGCAATGTATAGACAAGGTACCATACCCTTGCCCATTCTAGTACACATATCAATTCATGCTTGTTAATATATTAAATAACATGCCTCAAATACATATCTTACATGCATACTGGTAGACATTTAGTGAACATGAGATCAACCTTTCGTTAGACACTATGAACCTTTACTACATTGTAAGCATGCATAATGTGTGAGTGTGTGTGTACACTGGTAAACATGATCACATAATGGCTATAAATAAATACATTGAGGCCTCCACTCTTTTAAGACCACAATGCAAAACCAAGCATAGACCACATGACACAATTTAGCATAGGAGGCAAGCTAACTTCACATTATACTTTAACACCCCTAACATTAGCTATTCACACATTCACATAGGGGTACATGGGTAGGGGTCATAAATCCTTTACACTTCCTTAATGGAAGCAACTACACATAATCTTAACATAACCGTTTACATGCTTATAACACTTGCGACATAACCCAGATTCACAACTTTAATAGAAGATGAGGCACAAGTTACACATAGTTTGATAATCATAGCCACAAACTCATATATTCATCCATTTTCCTTCAAGGTAATAGTCAACACACACACAAACACAACACACACACATACACACAACACACACACACACGCACACACACAAAGATATATATATATATATATATTGGCAATAAATTCAACACCGCCGCCATAAGTTTACCATACCACAAAATGCCATACAATACCAATTCTGTCAATGATACTATAGAGTAGTACAGAATTAGAAAAGTAGAGCAATTCTTACAAATCCATTAACCTTAGATCATCATTACTCAATACAAATATTTTATCAACAATTGAAGTATAGGGCAGTAGCTACATATATGATAGCATAAATGAAATCATACTTAAGCATAAGCTAATTCATACTTAATTCCGTACAAGATCATGATACAAATACACACACCAAAGCAACAATTCAATAGAGAGTAGAGGAATTTAGATCACTCACCAATATCCCTTTCTATGATCATAACTAACAATTTATCAACAATATACATGTAGGGAAGTATCTAAAGAGATCATTACTGAAACGATATCATGCTTCATCTACCCTAGCATTGAGAACATACCAAATACATTACATTACTAATCTATATAATAGAATAACCTTGATAAATTTCTAAAAAGAATTTTTATTTTGATCATACAATATTCAACTTAGAAATCAACCATATAAACCTAAGGTAGTAGCTATGATCATCCTAACATAATCGAATTCAACATTCATACATTATAGACGCAATGTTACAGTGAACACATTGAGACATACGCTACTCTTATTCAAATCATCATATATTAATACACATGGGTAATTAGTCAACAATATATCATCAATATACTTAAATAACAGTAGACATGAGCAATTCAACGTAACACAATCACAAATCCATCAATACAATTCACGATCACATTGCCCATGCATAGGCTAAGTGGAGAGTTGAAGAAAACATGGGTTCATAATGCTATTTGATTGAAATTCACATTAAAACCAATACATGATCGTCAACTTATCATGAGAAATCTTTTGAAAACACTTTGAGAAAGAAACCATTGATAGATTTAAAGATTGCATCTTTGATCATGAAATCTTTTTAAAATTTTGAGATTAACTCTCTAGATGGAAGGATAACTAGAGAGGAATAATCACCATACCTTAATGTAGAATAAAACCTCTAAAATTTTATGAAGAACCCATAGGAATCCATGATCCAAGTTGTTCTTGAGCTTTACCTTCAATGGAGGTTCTAGAAGGAACATTTTTGTGAGGGGAAGTCTAATTTGAGAAGAATGGATTGGGAATTGGGTTGTCACGTTTTTTATCACCTAAATACACCAAAAAATAATTAAATAAAACAAGTACGTTCAAGTTAGGATATGGGGTGAAATTCCAATTCCCCCTTAAATTAAGCAGTCGCTAGGCAGCAGCTGCAGCCTGCACCAACGGCCACCATCTATTAAGAGCCGAACATATCCCCTATAATATAGGGAGAACCCTCGGTTCGTGGTTGGTGTACTTGATCCTTTAGGGTCTTGTACAAGTCCTTTAGCTATCGTTCATTACATACGACATGAAAAGTAGTAAGGAATTAAAACTTTTCACGACAATTAATATAGAAAAGAATTCTTTATAAATACTTAAAAAATCTCATCGTCACAAGCCAACTTAAGACATGACATAATAAAGTTAGGGATACGGCCCTTTACATTTGAAAGAGATACATAATAAGTCATAACATAAAGAACTAAGAAGATAGGAATTATGCCCTCGGATATATGAGGACACACTTTGTCTTAACAGGAACTTTCCCAAGATGTGCCTTCTAGACATCAACCTTGATTCCAAAACCTATACTTAGATTGTATATAAAAATATGGGGTTAGTACAAAACAATGTACTAAGTATGAGATATGCAAAAACATGAAAAAAGGGACATTTTAGTAAAATAACATTTCATGTCAAATAATTAAAATATTCAAAAATTTAGAAGCAAAACAACACAAGCAACATCATTTAACACTCAGAAAGTGATTTCCATAATTTTAACCAAAAGAAGAACTTAAGAGTAAAACCACAAAATATTACAGTGAATTCAATTTGAACATTACAGTGAATTTCCTTTAAATTACATTCACTAAAATAACTTCCAAGTAGTGGACTTTTTAAAGTATTTCCAATGAGGAAGTAAGGATCATCTCCATCGGAGTTTCCCTATCTAAGGTCATCCTAAGACTCACTTAAGTAAGAGATAAAGGAAGTATGCATATGACTCCTTTAATATACACCAAAGCGAACCTAAAGACTACCTTCTTTTTGGCGTACTCCCCTCCGGAGAACAAGCACCGACTCAATAGAAATACAATAGATGAACTCCCAACAACACACCAAAGAATTCCCTCTCGGAATGCCTACTTAGTAAAATGAGTAAATGGTGCCCCATACCATCACCAATCGTAAGTAGTATACTTTTTTAGAACACTTTGCTCAAAGACTCCCCTTTCGGAAGGGCCTACCTAGTGCAATGGATAGATAGCATCCCATACCACCACCTACCCTAAGTAGTACGTTCTTTTCGGAGACTTAGTTCATTTAATTCTAATAAGACTCAGCAAGACTCCCCTTTCGGAATGCCTACCTAGTGCAATGGATAAATAGCTTTCCATTCCAGTACCTACCGTGAGTAGAACACTCCTTTAGAAGACTTAGCATATTCATTTCTTTTGTGGAAGTTAGCTTAACCGACATCGACCATGAGAGCTAGATGTGGAATTCTTATATTAATCCCTATCGGGTCAGGGATCCTCACTTGCCTAGAATGAGGTCATTCTATTAGCTTTTACATGGCTTGCCCAATAGCTACACCTATGCGGGCACATAGTTAAGGAATAAGGAGATTGCTACTAAGTAAATCATTTTCTACTGATGAGGATTACATAGATCAGGAGATACATTGGAATACAACATCTCAACTCACATTGTATAACCTCCTGTTCTTCATATCTTCCCACAGATTCTAAACATTATAAACTATCGGTTAAGGATAACTAGTGAATACCACATCTGAACTCACGAAGGGCAATCATCCTCTGACCTATATTATACAGCTCATAGGATGTAGTGGGGTTGCTACAAAACACTTCATCTAAACTCACGAAAAGTGTCCACCCCAAAACTCCCCTTTTGGACTTCACTTAGCTTCATTCGTTCATTCAATTGTGAGTGTGTGTACATGTGAGCACACCTTGAACATAAGCATAATTTCATTTACATTTAACTTATATACATTCTTAAACCTTCATTCATAACATCAAACAATTTACATGCTTCACATAATCATATATGTCCTTTATAAATAATCATTAGCATACTTCTCATAACAAGCTTTCTAAAACAATTAACAAGAATAACATCATTTAGGCATACTCTCTAGCATATTTCATATAATAGCTTCATAAGGAACATTTAACAATAATACCATTATTATCATCTTACTTCACATAAAAAGATTTTATGGTCTCATTCACAATAAACAAGTAACTTCACGTCCATACAATTCAAGTAAACACCGCTACATAGAAGGTAGACCATACCACCCAAGAGCATTTCGAAATTAAAGCCAAACAACATAACAAGCTTACCCTTAAATCCAATATTTCATAACCTACAGCATTTTAATCAATATTCCATAATAATATTGCCCTTTGGCAGTAGCTAACCAAAGCTCAAAGACTACCAATTCATGCTCATTTAATCCATTTCTTAAGCAAATATTTGATGAAATACTTTCACATGATTTAACCTTAAAATAATCAACTAACATTAGAAAATCATTATAAATTATTCAAAAGTTTTCATGCAAGACCCATATTTTGATTTGAAGATAGAAGAAACTAGGGCTGAAAACTCTTTTTGAAACCTTTTAGAAATGGGATCCTTGAATGAAAGAGTATTCAAGAATGGATACCATACCTCACATTGAAGAGATACCAATTATTTTTTATGAAGAAACTACTATCAACAGTTCTCCTAGTTCCTTCTTGACTTCTAGACTCCATTGTGACTTGAGAGAGTCTTTTAAGGGAGAAGGGTTTTGGGTTTTTGGAAATGAAGTCTAAAATTAGGTCTTAGGGTTCGAAACACTTTAATATACCTAATAAACCCTAAAAATATCATTCTATGAGCCTAAAATACTTGGGGTAAATATACCAAACACCCCAAGACTTCACAGGAAAGGGACAACTTTTGGGGCAATCTACATCGATGGACCAAAGGACCATCTATCAAACGACGGACTATAGGTGGGGTCTCGTTGGTTAAGACTTAGCTCCATTTGGAGCCTGGCCAACTGAACTTGCAGGTACAATCTAAGCCCATGGTTGACGGATCGTTGGTTGACCAATGACCGTCATTTGGTCACTGCTTTGGCAGCTTGGTCCGAAGAGATGGGGTCCTCTTCTAGGGACACTCGTTGGTCCTAGATGGAGTCGTACCCAAACATTAAACCCCTTAACATAGTGTTCTAGGTCTTAGGAAAATTCCACATCAATTTCGAGCAAAACGAACACGTAAAACTCACTAAAACACATCAAGACACACAAGTGCTATCTAAGGCACACCTTTCGAATGTCATGAACGTTGTCGGACGTTTGACTTCCAAACTTCACACACTGCCTAAGAACACTAATGTAACAAAATTTAACATAAAAATTCACTCAAGAGACATTCACGAAGCTCTAGTTTCCTTTGGTTATTTTTGGCGTTACATTCTCCCTAACTTAAAACAACATTCGTCCTCGAATGACACTAAAACTTCATGAACAACAAGGACTCACTTGGAATCAAATAAAACATTAAAATAATGGTCAAAACACCTAAAATGAAAGAATAAACAAGAAAGGAGCATCTTCTCACACTCTCAAACAATAACCACAAGCGCTTTGGCAAAACTTTCACATTTCGAAATCTTCTCTTATCTTCACTTATGGAGGAACTACCTTCACCAACATTAAACATTATCATATGCAACACTTTTGCACCCACTAAAACATCAATCAAAGGAAAGACAAATTTTCTCAAAATTTGAAAATCTTACGGTGAACATCACTGTAACACTGTTAAGCGTGCTTAAAATTTCAAATTTTCATTCTTTGAGCAATTCATCAAGAAGGCATGATCATATGAAATATAATACCATATAAACTCATCTCATTACACATTGAAATCATAACTCATGAAAAATGCAATTTCTCAAAACTTGGACTTACTTACAATGAATTCAAAACTTCACTGTGTCACATGCTTAAAATTTAAATAATGCACCTTTCAAGAACCTTTAACAATATTTCATGACAATAAGAGAGACAAGACTATACTAACTTACTCCAAAGAGACTTGGTAAGTTTAACTAAGTGCAATGTGAGAGTAGCATCCCATACTGCCACTCCCACTTAGTGACCCTTGAGGATTCTCTTGGACTAAGTACATTACATGAAATTCTACTCAACATTCATTATGCAAGACTATTTATCATTACAAATTACTAAGGATTTGGTCTCAAACTTTAATAAGAAAAAAAAAGAAAAGATGAGAATATCAACTACCTTTCTACAAAACTCATTCTCCCCCTCTTATGGTAAATCCATCTTCAAGGTCTCATACTTCAAAGAACAATAATAACTCTCACAAGGTAAGAACTCACACTAAGCCCAACATCATGCACATCAAGACAAAACATCAACCTTACAAGTTAAGCATAACGCTTCCCTTATTGGATTCAAGCCTAGACAAACTCTCTTAAACATCACCTCATTCAACACTTAGGCATCACTTAACTCAATCTCATGGAACAAAACACCCTTACTAGGTATTCATACCACATTTTATCCTTAGTGTAAACCTACACAAGAACCTCAACCAAACTACAAGAAGAACTATTCGAACATTAGCCACACAAGAGGGTTTCCCTCTACTCCAACAAAATCCCCACATTCTTTCAACATTCCTCAATTTACTCCTTAAAGCATTTCTACTATTATTGAACATAATCACAAGATAACTCATTGCTCTCAAAGTCACTTTATTAAATCGTTATATTTCTTACCGTTGATAAAACTACATAACCATAAAGTTTATCATCACCACCCTTCCAATCTTCATAAAACACAATTAGACATAAATTAAATCGCATCACAATTTTAAAAACTTACCTTCCTATCTACTCTTCTAGCCACCTAACCATCATAACATCAAAACTCACCTTTTCTCTCCCTCAAACTTAGAAACATCTCCCCTTACAAGCAATCACACCTAAAATACCACCGAACAAGGGAAAATAAGAGAGAGAGGCATTATGGAGTTAAATTATATATTGAACGATTCAAGAGTAATGAAAAAAGTGAAACTCTATCGTCCTATAGTCTCTAATAAATGGATGTGTCGCTAGTTACACCAATGACCAATATACAACTAGACGTGACTTGTGAGACTTTTTAGACCCTAAACAATTTCCCATAACCATATGCACTGATACCAAGTCTTTCACGACCCGAAAGTACCCTATAGAAGTTAAGGAGACCCTCGATTCGTGGCAAGGCGTACATGACCCTTTTGGGTCTTGTACAAGCCCTCTAGCTATCGTTCATTACATATGACATGAAAAGTAGTGCGGAATTAAAACATTTCACGACAATTAATATCGTTATTAATTCTTTATAAATACTTAGAATGTCTCATCGTCACAAGCCAACTTAAGAAACGACATAATAAACTTAGGGACACAGCCTTTTACATTTGAAAGAGTTACATAATAAGTCTTAACATAAGGAACTAAGAAGATAGAATTATGCCCTTGGATATATGAGGAGTCACTTTTTCTTGAGAGGAACTTTCCCAAGCTTTGCCTTCTAAACTTCAACCTTGCTTGCAAAACCTATACATAGCTGGTATAGAAAAATATGGGGTTAGTACAAAACAAATTGCTTAGTACGGCATATGTAAAAACATGCATAAAAGGACATTTTAGTAAAATAAAATTTCATGACAAATAATTAAAACATTCATATACTTAGAAGTAAAACAACATAAGGAACAACATTTAACACTTGGAGATTGATTTCCATAATTTTAACCAAAAGAAGCACTTTAAAGTAAGCCCACAAATACTACTGTGAAATCAATTAGAACATTATAGTGAATTTTATATAATATTACAATGACAAAATCACTCCGAAGTAGTGGAATTCGAAAGTATTGCCAATGAGGAAGTAATCATCATTTCCGTCAGAGTTTCCCTATCTAAGATCACCCTAAGACTCACAAGGTAAGACATGAAGGAATTACGCATATGCCTCCTTAAATACACACCAAATTGACCAAGACTACCTTCTTTCTTGCGTACTCACCTAAGGAAAACAAGCACACACTGAATGGAAGTGCGATAGAAGAACACCCAACAACATACTAAGAATTCCCTTTCGGAATGCCTAATTAGTGCAATGATTAGATGGTGTCCCATACCACCACCTACCCTAAGTACTACACTCTTTTAGAAGACTTGGCTCCAAGATTCCCCTTTCTGAAGGTCCTACCTAGAGCAATGGATAGATAGCATCCCATACCACCACCTACCCTAAGTAGTACGTTCTTTTAGGAGACTTAGTTCATTCAATTCGAATAAGACTCACCAATACTCCCCTTTTTGAATGCCTACCTAGTTCAACGGATAAATTGCGTCCCATTCCACTACCTATCCTAACTAGAACACTCCTTTAGAAAAATTAGCACATTCATGTCATTTGTAGGAGTTAGATTAACCAACATAGACAATGAGAGCTAGACATAGAATCTCGATATTAAACCCTATCAGATGAGGTATCCTCACTTACCGAGAATAAGGTCATTCTCTTAGATTTTACATGGCTTTCCCAATAATTACACCTACGTTGGCGCATAGTTAAGGAATAAGGAAATTTCTAATATGTAACTCATTCTCTACTAACGAGGAGTACTCATCTTAAGAGGTACATTGGAATACAACATCTCAACTCGTGAAGTGTTACAACTTTTTCTTCATATCCTCTTGGTTCTAGGAATAACTTCCCACAAATTCTAAACATTATAAGCTATGGGTTAAGGATAACAAGTGAATACAACATCTGAACTCACGAAGGACATTCATCCTCCAACCTATCTTAGAAAGTTCATAGGATGTAGTGGCGTTGCTACTAAATACTTCATCTGAACTCACGAAGAGAGTTAACCCCAAAACTCCCCTTTTGGACTTAGCTTAGCTTCATTCATTCATTCAAGTGTTAGCGTGTGTATATGTGAGCACACCTTGCTCATAAAAATCATTTCAATTACATTTAACTTCGATACATCTTGGACCTTCATTCCTCACATCACACACTTTACATGCTTCACATAATCATATAAGTCGTTTAGACATAATCCTTAGCATACTGTTCATAAGAAGCTTCATAAAACAATTAATAGGAATAACATCATTTAAACCCACTCTTTAGACTATTTGACATATTAGCTTAATAAGTCACATTTAACAAGAATAACATTATTATCATCTAACTTCACATAACAAGCCTTCATGGCCTCACTCGAAATAAACTAGTAACTTCACATCCATACATTTCAAGTAAACAACGCCACCAAGAAGGTGGACCATACCACTCAAGAACATTTCGAAATTAACATTTCAGGTAAAATAATTTAAACATTCAAAAATTTTAGAAGTAAAACAACACAAGGTACATCATTTAACACTCAGAGAGTGATTTCCACAATTTTAACCAAAAGAAGAACATTAGAGTAAACCCACAAAATGTTACAGTGAATTCAATTTGAACATTACAGTGAATTTCCTTTAACAATACATTGACTAAAATAACTTCCAAGTAGTGTACTTCCAAAGTATTTCCAATGAGGAAGTAAGCATCATCTCCATCGAAGTTTCCTTATCTAAGGTCATCCTAAGACTTACATAAGTAAGAGATAAAGAAAGTACGCATATGCTTCCTTTAATAAACACCAAAGCGACCCTCAAGACTACCTCCTTTTTGGCGTACTCCCCTCCGGAGAACAAGCACCCACTCAATGGAAATACAATAGATTAACTCCCAAACACACCAAGAATTCCCTTTCGGAATGCCTACTTAGTGCAATGAGTAAATGGCGTCCCATACCACCACATACCGTAAGTAGTACACTCTTTTAGAACACTTGGGTCCAAGACTCCTCTTTCGGAAGGGCCTACCTAGTGCAATCGATAGATAGCGTACCATACCACCACCGACCCTAAGTAGTAGGTTCTTTAAGGAGACATAGTTCATTCAATTCAAATAAGACTCAGCAAGACTCCCCTTTCGGAATGCCTACCTAGTGCAATGGATAAAAAGCGTCCCATTCCACTACCTACCATGAGTAGAACACCTCTTTAGAAGACTTTAGCATATTCATTTCTTTTGTGGGAGTCAGCTTAACCGACATAGGCCATGAGAGCTAGACATGGAATCCTTATATTAACCCCTATCGGATTAGGGATCCTCACTTGCCTAGAATGAGGTAATTCTCTTAGCTTTTACATGGCTTGCCCAATAGTTACACCTATTCGGGCACATGGTTAAGGAATAAGAAAATTGCTACTAAGTAAATCATTCTCTACTGATGAGGAGTACTTATCTCAAGATATACATTGGAATACAACATCTCAACTCACATAGTGTAACCACCTCTTCTTCATATCCGCTAGGTGCTAGCCATAACTTCCCACAAATTTTAAACATTATAAACTATGGGTTAAGGATAACTAGTGAATACCACATTTGAACTCACAAAGGGCAATCATTCTCCGACCTATCTTATAAAGCTCATAGGATATAGTGGGGTTGCTACAAAACACTTCATCTAAACTCACGAAGATTGTTCACCCCAAAACTCCCCTTTTGGACTTAACTTAGCTTCATTCATTCATTCAAGTGTGAGTGTATGTACATGTGAGCACACCTTGCTCATAAGAATCATTTCATTTACATTAAACTTCTATACATGCTTAAATCTTCATTCATCACATCACACACTTTACATGCTTCACATAATCATATAAGTCCTTTAAACATAATCCTCAGCATACTTCTCATAATAAGCTTCATAAAGCCATTAACAGGAATAACATCATTTAAGCCCACTCTCTAGACTATTGACATAATAGCTTCATAAGGTACATTTAACAACAATAACATCATTATCATCTTACTTCACATAACAAGCCTCATGGCCCCATTCACAATAATCAAGTAGTTTCACATCCATACATTTCAAGTAAACAACGCCACCAAGAAGGTGGACCACACCACTCAAGAGCATTTCGAAATTAAAGCTAAAAAACATAACAAACATACCCTTTAATTCAAGATTTTATCACCTGCAACATTTGACTAAATATTCCATCATAATATATCCCTTTGGGAAGTATCTAAACAACAATATCAACCATAAGAAACCAAAGCTCAAAGACTACTAATTTATGCTAATTTAACCCATTTGTTAAGCCAAAATTTGATAAAATACTTTAACATGATTTCATTGAAGTTTTAATCGTAAAATCATCAACTAAAATTATAAAAATCATTATTAGCATTCAAAACGTTTTCATGAAAGACCCATAAATATATTTGATGATTGAAGAAACTAGGGTTGAAAAATCTTTTTGAAACCTTTTAGAAAGGAGATCCTTGAATGGAGAGATTTAAAGGATGGATACCATACCTCACATTGAATAAATACCAATGATTTTTGATGAAGAAAGGACCACCAATAGTCCTCCTAGTTCCTTCTTGACCTCTAGCCTCCATGGTGACTTGAGATAGTCTTCTAAGGGAATGGGGTTTTGGATTTTAGGAAATGTAGTCTACAATTAGGTATTAGGGTTTGAAACACATTAATATACCTAATAAACCCTAAAAATATCATCCTAGGGTCCTAAAATACTTAGGGTGAATATACCAAACACCCCAAGACTTCACAGGAATGGAACAACTTTTGGGGCAATCTCCATCGACGGACCTACAATCGGACCGTTGGTAGGGTCTTGTTGGTTGAGAATTAGCTCCATTTGGATCCTGGAAAACTAAACTTTTAGTTACAATCGACGCCCATTGTTAACGGACCGTTGGTTGACCAACGGACCGTCCCTTGGGTCGTCATTTGGTCACTGCATTGGTAGCTTTTTGCCAAGAGGTGGGTCCTCTTCTATTGCCCCTCGTGGGTCCTAGATGGAGTCGTACCCAAATGTTAAACCCATAAATATATTCGTCTATGTCATAGAAAAATCCTACATTAATTTAGTGAAAAACGAACACGTAAAACTCACTTAAACACATCAAGACACACAAGTGCTATCTAAGGCACACCTTCCGAACGTAATGGAAGTTCTCAGAAGTTTGACCTCCAAACTTAACCAAACTTCACACACTTCCTAATAACACAAATGTAACTCATTTTAACTTAAAAATTTACTCAACAA
Source organism: Solanum pennellii (assembly GCF_001406875.1). Taxonomy (NCBI): domain Eukaryota; kingdom Viridiplantae; phylum Streptophyta; class Magnoliopsida; order Solanales; family Solanaceae; genus Solanum; species Solanum pennellii. The sequence goes on along the minus strand of NC_028645.1, from coordinate 48,044,946 downwards.
ACATTCAGTAAGCTCTAGTTCATTCTAGGTAGTTACACCATCACGCCCTTTTGGCCAATCGACGAACAGTCTATTGCGTTTGGGTCTTGGTCTATCTTTTGGCTGAGCCTTCTCCCGGCTAAGTTTCATGTATGACCTCAAAAATGACTTAGTTGAATCTAGAGCCTAACATGGTTGTAAAGATGGTTTAAGTCCCTAAATTGGTCTAATATATGGTATTGAGGCAGTGTCTAAGAGTTTCGGTGATTTGGAAGTGAAACGTCAAGGGACGACTACGTTGGACGACTAAGTCACTTATGTGCCTCATATGTGGTTTGTATGTGTTTATGTGTGATTAATGAGGTTATAAGGTCCTTAAATGAGTTATTACAGTGTATATAGGCAGTGTGTCAAGTTTCGTGAAGTTTGGAGGTAAAACGTCTAAGACGACCATGACGTTGGAAATGTTTGCCTTGAAATGACCTTCTGTGTCTAGGGATATTCCATCAGGTTTTACGTGTTAGTTTTGGATGAAATTTAAGTGAGAGGTCATATATACTCATATACAATCATGTTTGGGTTGGAAACGTCAAGGAAGACATCCCCAAGGACAATCCAAATGTCCTTGAGGAAGGACCCAAAGTTGGTGTCCAAGACTTCCCAAGACATCCTACCAACGGAAAACAATTGACGCCCTGTGGGTCAATCGATGCCCCATTGTTGGTGTCTCGTCGACTGGGACTTAGGCAGGGGAGAGGAGAGAGACAAAGGTGTCTCAAATCCAAACGACAAAAGGACAGGACGCTTCATTTTTGGACAAATGGTTCGTTGATTGCAAACCGTCAATTGTTTGTGTCCCTGCGTGCAGTTAACTGTTAAGTGAGGGGTGCACTTGTAAATTCACACCACGTCCAAGGGTATTGGTTGTTCTTTAAGGGTCTTTTGGGTATTTTAGATATGCTTATAATCCTAAAACAATTGATGAAGAGAGTTTCAAGGATCAAAAAAATCATACCTTGATGAAGCAAATTCTCCGATCTGATGAAGAATTTTCACTCAATTTTCCAATCCAAGTCCTTCCTTGAGTTTTGGCTCCAATGGAGTTCTAGGGAAATTTCTAAGGGATTTGGATTTTGATTTTTGAAAAAATGAAATCTTCTTAATGTTTTAGTCTTAAAAACATATTTAAAAGACCCATACCGAAACGCCAATACCCTAATTTTGACGTGGGGTAAATTTACAATTTCACCACTTACTTAACAGTGAACCTGCGCAGCAAACAGACCCACAGATGGAGGGACTATCAACGGCCCGTCCCTTGACCAACGGACCGTCCTGGTTGTCCGTGGTTGGGGACTAAGGCGGTATTTGGCCTCTCCTCTCCCAAGACTAAGTCCAAAAGTATGATACCCTACCAACGGGGCGTCGACTGACCCACTGGGCATCAATTGCCTCCGTGGTTTGGGCTGTCTTGGGGCAGTCTTGGCACCAAATTTATGTCCTTCCTCAAGGACACTTGGATGGTCCTTGCGGATGTTTCCTGGGACGTTTCAACCCAAACATGCTCGTATATGGGTTTAGAACCTCTCACATGAATTTCATCAAAAACGAACACGTAAAACTCTACAAAACATGCCTAGACATAGAAAGTCGTTTCAAGTCAAAGCTTTCAAACGTCATGGATGTTCTTGGACGTTTGACCTCCAAACATCATGAAACCCGAAGCACTGCCTATTTCCATTATAATAACTCATTGAAGGACCTTATAAGATCATCAATCACACATAAACACATATAACAAAAAATGAGGCACATGCGTGACATACTCGTCGCACGTCTTAGTCGTCCCTTAAAGTTTCATTTTCAAATAACCTAAACTCTTACAAACTGCCTCTTTAGTACATTTTAGACAAATTTAGTACCTTATACCATCATGAAAACCATTTTAGGCTATATTTCACCGATGTCATTTTCACGATCTTACATATGCCCCATCCCCTATGTCTAATCCGAGGGATGAGATGAGTCGTTTTGTGACAGTTGTCGCCGATCTAGTGAGGCAAGAATGCATTACGTCAATTCTACATGATGATATGACCCCATATAGACTCATGGTGTATGCAAAATCAATTTAATAGTCTAAACTTAAGAGGATGTCTTGAAACTTGAAAAGGAGTGTTTCTAGTGAACACGATCAAACTAGGTTTAGAAAGAGGTCTCAAAATAAAGAAGAACGTAGGAGTGCTAAGGTTAAATTGGACAAAGGAGGTGGTTGTCAATATTTCAAGACTACATGAGTCACTTGTGGAAAGAGGCATTATGGTGAGTTTCTATGCGGTACCGGGAGTTTCTTTGGTTATGGTAAAGAAGGACCCAAAGTGAGAGATTATCCTGGAACTGCTTCTAGAGGAAGAGAGGGTAAGCAAGTTTCTCTTAATGTTCCAAAGGCAAAGGCTTATTTCTATGCACTCTGGATTAGAGAAGAAAGCCAATGGTGATGATCATGAGGGTAATCCTTTCATTTATCTTTTTTTAGTTATATTAGTTCCTTTTAAGTAGGAGAGTATGGTTAGTAGATGAGATAGAAAGTCATAGAAGCATGTTTCATGTGCATAGTATTTAGGAGTTTTGTTGAAATTGAATTTCATTAACTTCTTGCATTGGGTATTTTATGAAGCTATGATATGTAGTAAAATGTGTTTATATGATGTTACCTTGCGTATTAGCATGTTCCTATCATGAATTGCTTAAAATTTGTATTTTTGGACAAATTTGCATAATTCATTGTAGCTTTGAAGTGCACTATAAGAATTTTGAGATTTTGACTAATTAATGCATCATACACATAGGCTCTTATCGAATTCATAGAAGGAAAATCCTTATCCTTATAATAACATGGTCTTTACATTTCATGTTTATTAAGATTTAGTTATGCAACCATGTTTAAGTCACACTTAGGCAGTTTCAACATCAATCAAGAACAAGTACGGACTTGTACTTCAATGCACATACTTGAATCAAATAGGTTGACAATGGATTCTTATTAGTTAAGAATAAAGCCATGGGACAATATTAAACAATATAATGCTTAGTTATGTTTTAGGGAGGAATGTCTTTCTCCTCAACACACTTACATGTCTCATGAGCTCATACCCATGAAAAAACACAAAGGTCAACCTTAATGTAACATGAGAATTTCTCAACTATTAGCCAAAGCATGCTCATAATTTTTCTTCCTGATGAAGGCAAAATGGTAAATTACACCACACACATCACAACAATAGGAAGCCGTCTCACGACATATCAATTTCTAACTTATCACTAGCCTTCATAAACATGCATATTTTAAGGAAAGTCGTAAAATATATAGGTACACACAAGGACAATAGCTAATACATGCCTTCACTTTTCAAAAGTGAGCCTACAATCATGCTTTCCAAAAAAATAAAAGTCACATAGTTTTCAAGAGATTTATCATTTTCATTCCAGGGAGACTCAAATTTCTCCTTATAAGGCTAAACATTACACATTAAGACCTACTTCAAACATTCTTCTTACCTTATCCCATGAAGTTAAATGCACAACTAGCATATCAAAATGCATAATCAACTTGAGAAAAACATGGGTTTGATCAAAATCTTTTTCAAGTACTTTAGAATCTTCAAAATACTATTAACATATGACGGTAATGCTATTCATACTAAAGGACAAGGTAGAAATATCTACAACCTTCATAATGAAATCACCATCTCCCAGTTAGGGTAAACCCAATTAAGAGCAACTTAACCCAACCTCAAGAGGATCTTAACTTATAAACCTTCATTTTCAACACTAAAAGTTGTTACAACATTAGAAAGAATTACAGTAAGTCAACAAAGGCATTCTAAACCTTATCATCTATGTAAATTATTCCCAAATTTTCATGTTAGGCCATACTATTCAATCACATAAGGTTTTAACAATACTATAGACACCAAGGTAATACAACATTAGGGGAAAACAATAAGGAGACTTAGCCATAAGGGCTCTTTCTTTTCTTTCTACTTTATGGTAGGGCAACTTCTAGGTCCATCAACCTACATCATCACCCTACTAGAACATGCATACTACCTTCACACCTCATATCAAGTCTATACAAAGAACTCCTATCCGTGTAAAGCAATCATGAAGGTTCACACATATAAACAAGGGCAACACTTATACCATTATACTTAGCCAACATGTATTCATAGGTAGTCACTAAGCATTTCAAACTCAAGTCATTGCATTAGGCTATTATCGTGCAAAACCATATAGTAACACACCATTCCGAAAAGAAACTCATTTTAACCATAATAACTTCTAACATGCTTTAACCACACCATGACATATACTACTCAACATAATCATGCTATTTCACATAATTCTCATATATAGCCACAAAGGACGTCATATCTACATAACATATTATTTCTCATATTTCACCTAAATAGCCATTATTTGCATCACACAATCAAAGCACACCACAAATTCACCTTCGCACATACTCATGAAACAATATGACCAAGATAAGCATCAAAACTCACCTTTTCTCCTTCAAGCATAGAGATACCATCTCATCCAAGAAATCATATCTAAAAGACCACCAAACAAGAAAACAATAGAGACATATCTTATAGAGTTAAGATCTATGGCACGACATGAGAATGATGAAGAATGGAAACTTTATCTTCCTATAGCCTCTCGCTCATAGATGTGTCGCAACTCACTAACGATGATGAAGACTCTACTATACGTGGCAATATATGACCTTTGGAACCGAAAACCACTTTCATAAACCTAATACTCTGATAATACGTTTGTCACATCAAGGGAGCACCCCCTAGAAGTAACATGGCGTACTTGACCTATCAGAGGACTTATACAAGTCCATAGTTATCATTCATCACATTGTCATAGGTAAATTAGCGGAAAATTTAAAACTTTTCATAAAACATCAAATGATAGAAACTTCACTTCATATATATAAAATTTCATAAGTACATATTAGACTCTAGTCTCTTTTTGCCATCTTAGAATCAACATCATAAAAGTACTTTTGGGACACATCCGTTACAATATAATACATAAGTATATAATATCAAGAGTGAAATCATAACTTGACATAGGACATCCTTGAATCATAAGGATTCCTTTTGCTTGAGCTTTGGAAAGACATAACAAGCTCCTTAAAATAGAGACATCTATTCAATCTTCCATATCTACACTTTGTGTAAAAAGTAAAGAAGAATGGAGTTAGTACAAGAATTTTCACTACGTATGACAACCATGCAAAAACATGCATTTAAAATAGACATATCTTGGAATCATACTTACTTCCCTTTTTGAGAAAATATTCACAGAACCTTTATACAATAGAATTCATTTAATTCATATACTTCATATGGACATATTCAAAGGGCAAACATCATATAAAATCACACATATAAGATAAGCCACATTTGAGGTCATTTTACTGTGAGCTATTTACGCTTTACAATAAGCATTTTCCTATTTACAGTTAACTTTTTCTTTAAAGTCATTAACCTCCAAAGTAACCCTCTAGTGATGCTTGGTGCAAGGCATCACCTTAAGGTCACAATGAATAATTCATACATCCTACATAAGCCATCACCTACCATCATAGAATCATAGTACTACATGGACACATTTAAGGCAAAACCGTAAAGACATTACAGTAATCCCAAAATAATTGACCTTACTCACAATCCTATTTTAATTCCACTAGTGCTATTTACATGTGAAGCCCCATAACCCCTTGCACACTTATTAAACCTATCATAGGACCATAAGAATCAAAACATGCTCTTCACACTTCAACATAATACCTTAGTCAACAACATGTAACCCAAGTAGGGCCTTCATTCACATAGTCAATAAGACTAACATCATTCACATAAGCAAAGACTTAATAATATAGTCAATAAGACCTACATAGTGCATATAAGGAAAGACCACATCACATAGATCCATTAGGACCCATACCATGCAGTTCATTACAACAAGTTGACAATTACTACCAAGTCATGCATATGGAATATATACATAGACACATGCATTAGAACACCATCCTTGGACTTCCTCAAGAGTCACTTGTGCAATGCGTAGGTGAAGTCTCATACCCACCTACACTAAGTAACTACCCTTATGTTATCCTATATAGAGTCCTTACTTTACTTCCATTGTCCATTTTTTCTTTAATGAAACTATAGCCTTAACCGACACTAAGACCACGGGTGCTACATCGAATTTTGTGTTGTAGAGCCTTACACCAATGGAAGATGTTCTTACCTAGCCAAGGTAAAACATTAACACCTGCTAGTATACTAGTGAATTCACTTGAAAAATCCTATGTGGAACTAATTGATATACATAACCCTCTACATGCTCATTGGCATTGGAGACTCATATCATGAGAAACCATGGGTGAATCTTCCTCAAGGAAACTCAACATCTCATGTGGAACCATAGGTGAATGTTCTTCCAAGCGAATTAAACACTTTATGAAAACCCAATGGTGAATCTTCCACCAAGGGAAGCCAACACCTCTCATTGTCAATTTCACTCGGTGCCAAGCTAAGTTTCTTTTTTTATTAAAAATTATTTATTACTTAATTTTATAAATTATAGGCTTAGGATATTTACTCCTTATATGCTTATAGCATATTCAAGCACCTATCTAGTTTTAGGGTACTCTTGAGCACACCTTTCATGCCCTCTCTATTGACTAGATCTTCATACATGTGTGTGTGTATACTTGTATGTGAGAAAAACTTTCACATAACACATAAATATCACACATGTTCATATATCAGTGCATAGGTCTATAAGTATAACTATATGTGCATTGCTTTCATATCATCACTTTAAGACACTATGCACATTAACGTTTCATCATATCATATTGATAACAACATAGCATATTAGTCATATTCATATACATAAAAAACCAAACCTAGGAACTATCCTATCAAGGCACACATGTGCAATGTATTGACAGAGTACCATACCCTTGCCCATTGTAGTAAACCTATCAAGTCATAATAGTTAATGGAAAACATAACATGCTTCACATAAATATACCTTACATGCATATTAGTAGACATTTAGTGAATATGATATCAACCTTTCATTAAACACTATGAACCTTTACTACATTGTAAGCATGCAAAATGTGTAAGTATGTGTGTACATTGGTCCACATGATCACATAATGGCTATCAAACAACACATTGAGGCAGCCAATCTCTTAAGACCACAATGCACAACCAAGCATAGACCACACAACACAATTTAGCATAGGAGGCAAGCTAACTTCACATTATACTTTAAGACATTTAATATTAGCTATTCACACATTCACATAGTGCTACATGGGTATGGTTTATCAATACTTAACACTTCATTAATGAAAGCACCAAAACATAATCTTAACATAACCGTTTACATGCTTATAACACTAGCTACATAACCTAATATCACAACTAGAATAGAAGACTAGGCAAAAGTTACATTCAAAGTGATCATGATAACCAACCACTCATATGTTCATCAATTTGCCTTCAAGGACATAAGTAGACCATACTACCAATGTCATACAAGGACAATTCTATCAATAATACTATAAAAGAAGTAGAGAAGTAGAAGAGTACAACAATTCTTACCAATCCTTTAACCTTATATCATCATTGATCAATACAAATATTTCATCAACAACTCATGTATAGGGCAGTAACTAAATATACATTAGCATAATCGAAATAATACTTAATTCCCTACAAGATCATGGTACCAACGTACACACCAAACCACCAATTGAATAAAGAATAGAGGAATGTACATCACTCACCAATTTCTCTTGCTTTTATCATCACTAAATATTTATCAACAATATAAATATAGGGCAGTATCTAAAAAGATCATTACTGAAACGAGATCATATCCTATACATTACATTACTAATCTATAGACTAGAAGAACCTAGATAATTTCCTACCAAGCCTTCTTTATTTTGATAATACAAGATTCATACCCAAAATTCAACCATAATATTAACCTAAGGCTGTAGATACAATCATCTTAACATAATTAAATTCCAAATTCATACATTATAGACTCAATGTTACAGAGAACACATAGAGACATTGGCAAGTCTTATTCAATTCTTCATATATTGAACCACATGGATCATTCATTAACAATTCATCATCAATATACTTTAATAACAGTAGACATGAGCAATTCAACGTAACAAAATCACAATTCCATTAGTACAATTCACGATCACATTGACCATGCATAGGCTAACTCGAGAGTTGAAGAGAACATGGGTTCATAATGCTATTTGATTGAGATTCTCATTATAACCAATACATCATCATAAATTTATCATGAGAAATCTTTGAAAATATTTTGAGAAATAACCCATGGTTAGATTGAAAGATTGAAGGTTTGATCGTGAAATCTTTTTGAAAACTTTGAGATTAACTCTCTATATGGAAGGATAACTAGAGTTGAAGGGTCAACATACCTTAATGTAGAAGAGAACCTCTAAAGTTTTATGAAGAACCCATAGGAATCCAAGCTCCAAGCAGATCTTGAGATTTACCTTCAATGGAGGTTCTAGAGATAAATATATCTTTGGAGGGAAAGTCTAATTTGTGAAGAATGGATTGGGAATGGGGTTGTCACGTGTTTGATCACCTAAATACACCAAAAAAAACTAAATAAACCAAGTAGGGTCAGGCTAGGACGTGGGGAGAATTTCCCATTCACTCCTTAAATGAAGCAGTCGCTAAGAAGCAGTTGCAGCCCGCACCAACGGCCATCATCGACGCCTCTTTGGCCCATAAATGGACTGTCTGTGGCTTCCTCCGTTTGGGTATTGGACTGTCTTTTGGATGAGCCTTCTCTAGGCTAATTTTCCATCGACTAATTCACCATTAATGGGCCGTTTGTAACGTGTTTGGTTAAGTTGATTGATACTGCCAAGGCAGTGTCCTGGCAGTCGTTGGGGTCCTTCTTGCGGGGCCCATGGGGAGCCGTACTCGGTAATTTCCAACGTAAATATGAACATTAACAAGTCCAGGAAATTCCAAATCACTAAATAAACAATTAAATGCAACACTTCAAAAAATTGTAGCAACACTCATGACACACACATGCATGTCAAGGCTAACTTTCAAAAGTCTTGGGAGTTCCTAGACGTTTGACCTCCAAACATCATGAAACAGAACATACTTCCTATAAACATCATTATAACTCATATAAGGATCTCATAATATCATTAAACAAACAGAACAACATAAAAACATGATACGCTCAAACTTACTTCTGAAATAAGAAGTAGAGCGGTCGTGTCAAGTAAATAACCCAACTAATGAGGTTGGGATCGTTCCCACGAGGAAAATAGTTTAGACTTAACTTCAATCTATTATTACTATTGTTCAGTCAATTATTTCCTTGGAAAGCAAAAATGATAAAAGGGGGTTTTTCTATTTCTAAATAAATGAAATAACTAGCGAAACGAAAGGAGACAACTAACAGCTTCAAATATTGGATTTTAACCAATTAATCAAAGTAACTAGGGTTTACGTGTTCCACACAGGTTCATAACTTGATAATTCTAACTATAACAATTCTTTCCTAGTATCTTGCATGCAAAGTGATAAGTTACATATTTCTAAATCCATGGTCCGGCATCTCGAAAATTTCACTCCGCACCTTGGTCCGGCTACGCGTGTTGCTATACTAACCCTTACCTTTACCTCATATTAAGCATCGTATTCGATATTTGACTAAGTTATTACCTCGTACCAATCATTACTAGCCTATTAGATAGTATACACTAAATCTATGTTGATAATTCTTTTCCTATTATCTACCTCGTTGGTCCGGCAAGTAGCATTAAGGCGAGTTCTAACATTGGTCATCCGTTGAAAAGACTTCTAAGCGAAAGAATTATCAATACATGCAAGATAGTATTCTAGAATTGTTATTTTAGTTAGGTTTTACCTCGTTATTCGCATATGGTTCCCACAAGCCTAGTTATGGAGTTTACTCACCCATAGTCATAAACACAATATACAAATATGTAATATAAGAATTCATGCACTTACTTCAATGAGAAAGAATAAAATCCAAAAGTTCACTTGATTAATCAGCAAAAGTCACCAATAATCAATTACAGGAGTCTAAAAATATTCAAGAGTCTAACAAAGAGTCTAAAAAATAATCAAGAGTCTAACCCCAAAAACGAGGTTTTTCAAACTATTTATAAAAATAAAAACCTATTAAACAAGGACTCTATTTGCTAGAAATCTGTTAAAACGCGGTTGGGTCGATGGACCTTGCGACGGATCTTCGTGGTCATGACGGGCCGTCATGGATTCCGTCGTCCCATACTTGTGCAATTTCTTCTGCTGCTCTCTTCATTACCCTCGACATCAGGTATGACGGATCGTCACAGGCACAACGGTCCGTCGAGGGTCTCCGTTCCAAAACACTTGAACTCTTGGAATTTGGGTACTGGGACTACTTCTTTGATCTTCATGACGAACCATCAGGATGGACCGTCATGGCTACGATGGTCCGTCACGCACTCCGTAACCCTATTCTTGGTCAAAACACATAAGGCCCCTTAGGTGACTACTCATCAAACGTCTTGGTCGTCCCTTGACGTTCGACTTCCAAATGACATCAAATAACCCAAACATATTTTAGAACATTTAATTAAGATGTTAACAATCTTATAGGAATAAGTAAGACTCTATACACCCTAACTCATTTTTGGGGTCCTACACATTACAACATAACCAAAGCAAGACAATTACTCATGGACCCTCATTAAGTCAACTAGTGCAATGACTAAGCAAATACCCATAGGCTTACTCAATCAAGTAAACACAACAAGAACCATAACCAATGTCCAACTTCACATAGCATATCATCAAGAGTACATATCTCATACTTTAACAATAGAGACCAAACACATCTTAATAAGTGAAACTAATCAACATATTGTATCACCAATATGCAAGATCATTATATGCATATCATGTACCATTATAGGCATATACATATATAATATTATCCTCCTAAGACTTCCCTCAAGGATAACTAGGGAAATGATTAGGTAGAGTCTCATACTCTTACTAAACTAAGTTAAACCACTAAGGTCATACTAGTTTGAGTTCATTACATTAATTCATTTTACCTTTTTGGGAACATCTTTCGTTAAGCGACATAGAACACATAAGGTAACGTGGAATCCGATGTCATGAAAATATACACCAAAGGTAGTATCGAAACATAAACATAGCATCTACGTGGAGACATAGTTGGGACCCTCTTTATTCTACATACATTGTAATCTCCAATCTCAAGAGTACATTAGTAATCCTACCTTCCCTATGTGGGTAGGGACACGCCTCACTCTAGTTCACTCGGTGATAAGCTAAAGTACCTATTGAAATGTTTTTAATACCTTTATTAATCGTCATAGCTTAAGGTAGGTCATAGGGTCTATCCCTTATAGAATTATCATCATCAGATCTCAGTAAGAATTGCATGAGAACACCATTCATTACAACCCTCATAATTGAGGTTAGCATATTAACATCATTTTATCATTATATCATAGTAAGGCACATACGTACTTCGTCATCAGCCTTATATCAATACATCTTAAACATAATCTCACAATCACATAATCAAGAAATTCTAATTCAACATCATACCAACCCTATCAATCTTATTATAAGGTCTTCCTCATTTCAACATCATTATTTAAGAACAAGCAACCATAATCGATGTAATGAATAGAGATCACAAGATATACTCAATCTTCTTCATAATACCATAATCAAGGTCTTACCATGAATGCTCAACTCAATCCAAAAATGGGTGTAATATAATTGCAAAATCATAATCAACATAATAACAAGGACAATTGAATCATTATAAAACAACTCATCACTAGTTCATAACCTAGACTTAGAGACTTAGATCAAGTTCATAACATACTTCACAATCTAGGTCAATTACTCAAGAAAATAGAATGGTAGGACTATAATTCATCTCAATGTATTCACAAATTTGCACAATAACATCATAAGATAGTAATTCACATATCAACCAAGGTTATTACATCAATACTAGATAGTTCAATTGAAGATCATAACCTAAGGTTAAGGGGAATAAGTCACCTTCTACAAACTAGAACAATCCATCAAGATATAACATAATTGAGGTATAATACATGTTTATATATTCATACTATCAAAAGGAAATCATAAACAAATAAAATGGAAAGATCAATTTCGAGATTGGAAAAAAACCACATGAAAACTCATCTTCTGAAATCAATTTGAATGAACCCTTTGGGGAAAGAGATCCCAAATGTGAAAGGAATCTCATAAATTAATATTTGATTAATATTGATGGAAAAAATTTGAGTTTTTTAGTCCTCGAACCTCCTTAAATTTGACCTTCTCTGGTGTTCTTCAACTTGGGAGAGAGAAAGAAGAGAGAAGGAGCGAGGAGAATTTGGGTTTCAGAATTATCAAGGATTAGGTTAGTTTAATGAGGTTAGGGTCTTTATATAGGTTGTTAATTAACTTAATTAGACCTTCATTAACCCCTAACTAAATAACTAACCGCCTAATTAATTAATTTGACTAACTTAAAAATGAGCAGCAAAATAAGTCCCTAACATACCAGACCTCGACAAAAACTCCATATCAATCGACGACCACATGACCCTACATCCTGTTGTTCCGTCGTTTATGCCAGAGACTTGTATAAAACAAGATTCCAAGGATTTGGCTAAGTTTCCTTCGGTGGAAGCAGTGCACGCCCCATGGATTGGACAATGGATCGTTGGTTGTGCCACATCCGGGGAGCACCCCGTAGAAGCAACATGGCATACATGACCTCTCGGAGGTCTTGTAAAAGCCCATAGCTATCAAGCTCCATAAGATTTAACATATCCTTTAAGCATCCATAACCAACACTTTGTGTAAAAAGTAGAGAAGAATGGGATTAGTACAAGAATGTACTAATTATGGAAACCATGCAAAAATATGCGTTTAATAGGGACATTTTCTTGAAACCATACTTGATGTCATTTTGAGTAAAGATTTAAAAAACCTTCATACCATAGCATTTATATCATTCACATACTTCATATAAACATATTCAAAGGCCAAACATTTCATAATATCACTTATCGAATTTATTATATAATTGAGTCACGTTACATTGATCTCAATTCCCTTAACAGTGAAGTATTTTCTTTTTTTTATTCATTAAACTTCCCAAGTAACCCTATAGTGATATTTAGCGCAATGCAACACCTTAAGGCCACAAGAAAACTTACATACAATCTATACAAGGAAACACATACCATCATAGAAGTATAATGCAACTTAGACATATTTAAGCAAAGACTAAAAGGACATTATAGTGAACTCCAAGTCAGTGTCCACATATACTTATTTTACTTCACATAGAACCTTGTAAGACCTAACTCATGCCCCCAATCTAAGTCTACTAGTTCAATATACATGTAATGCCCCATTACCTTACACATACTTAGTGAACCTATCATGAGGCCACAAGTCTTTATATCCAAGACATATATCAACATAGTAAGAGGAGACCACTTCATTTATGAAAAGCAAGACCTTCATCATATGGTCCACAACATCAATATCATGCACATCTTCATAACAAGTGGACGAATACAACAATGTCATGCATAAAGAACACATACATAGTGACATGAATTAGAAAACCTTCCTAGAACTTCCTAAGGAGCTACTTGTGCAATGTCTAGATGGGTTCATTACTTCCACTTATCCTAAGTAACTCCCCTTAAGTCATTCTAGTTAGAGTCCTAGTCATTTACTTCCATTGTCCATTTTACTTTAGGGAAACTGTAGCCTTAACCGACATAGATCATGTGATACTAAACATGGAATCCGGTGTCATAAAACCCCACACCAAAATGAGGTGGTCTGCGAGCAAAAGTAGAACCAAATGTGAAATTGATTTCCAAGTGGATCCACTAGCTAGTATCTTATGGTGGCAACATAGTTATGGAATTTGGGGGTACATGTGAAAACCCTCTTTATGCCAAGAGTAGGCATTTTAGTTATTCACTTGTTAAAACATCACTCTAACACCCATTTGGGTAATTAGGCTATCCACCCCATGAGGTTTATGGTGACCTACTTTCCTACCAAAGGAAGGGACACACACTCATGTTCAAGTTCACTCGGAGCTAATCTAAGTTCCCTTTATTGAAAACCTTCCTTACATTTTTTCTTTATAAAACATTGGTTTAGGATATTCATACCAACATATGCTTATCTCATAGGTCATAGATGAGAGTCCATTATCCTAAATCATGCAAAGAATCCTTTCACATGAACACAACATATGTAAAGCATCTAGTTTAGGGTATACATAAACACACCATTCAAAGATCCTCTCTTTACTAGGTCTTCATACATGTATATGTGTATACATATATGTGAGCAAATCTTTCACATAACACATTAAGTCACACATGTTCATACATACATATTTATATATATAGAAACCCAAACTAGAACTATCCTATCAAGGTGCATATATGCAATGCATAGGCAAAGTCCCATACCCTTGCCCATACTAGTACACCTATGAAGTCATCCTATCTAAGAAAACGCATATAATGTTTTCATAAACATCATCTATAAATGCATAGTAGTAGACACTAGTGAATATGAGAACTACCTTTCATTTAGACACCATGACCTATACTACTTATAACATGCATGTAAAGTGAGTGTGTGTGTACATTGGTCAAAATGATCACATAATACTCCATCAAGCATAGACCATAATACTCCATCAAGCATAGACCACATAACACACAAAAGCATAGGAGACAAGCCAACTTCATATTACACTTAAGACTTCAAACTTGTGCTATTTATCCATTCACATAGGGGTATATAGGTAAGAGATTATTAAACATTTTTATCTAATCAATGGCAGCACCTATACTTTACCCTAACATGAATATACGCGTGCTTATACAATATCCATACAACCTAGATTACAACTAGAAAAGGAAAGTAGGCCTAAACTTATCATAGTGTAATAGTCATAGCCAAACACTCATATACTTATATATTTGCCTTCAAGGACATGGTCAACACACATATAGATTGACAGTAAAGTAAATACCGCCACAATAAGCGGACCATACCACATAATGCCATACAAGGATTCATCAACAATACTATAAAGAAATAGAAAAGTAGAAGAGTAGAGGAATTCTTACCAATCCTTCAGCCTTTGCTCATCAGTGAAATTTACTACTCTTTCATCAATAATCAAGTATAGGGCAGTAGCTTAAGGTACCATAATCATACATGTAGTTAATCATAAGTTACTACAAGGTCATGTTACAACTAGTACAATACATTAGCATACTAGAATGTAGAAGGACATAGACTATCAACCAATTTCACTTGCATGAATTATATATCATATTTCATCAATAATATCAATCAAGGGAAGTAGCTAGTCATATACTTAATCATATCGAAATCATGCTTAAGCTCTTGAAGATCAAGCTACTATCATAGGCATTAAACTATCAATTCAACGTAGAGTAGAGAGAATAGGTCATCTTACTACTTTTCCCAAAGTATTAATCATCAATCATATTTTATCAATTAAGTACATTCTAGTATGTAGCTAATGAAATCATAGTCTAGATGAGACACTACTACAATTGCCAATCACGTCAAAATCATTATAAGCATGCTTCATATTAGGAATTCTGGGAAGGTAGTTTACATAGGTTAATGCTATTCAAACTATTATGAGTTGATCCACAATAAATCCATTACATATAATTCATAATCACGTTACATCATAGGCAGTAGTTACCCATCATTTTATATAATTGAATCTCACAATAAGCATGATAGAATCATCAATCTATAGGCTTAAGCATGTAGGTCAATCTTAAAAAGTTTCCTTTGATTTGATCACTAAGGGTTGATACCCACAATTTATTCATAATATAAACTTAATAAAGTTGTTACAATAATCTTTACACAATAAAAATCCCATTACAATCAACATGAATCCGAACTTACAGTGAACACATAGAACATATGCTAGTTTTGTTCAAATCTTCATACATGGATTTCACATGAATAATTCATGAATGTTTCACCATCAATACACATAATAGACAGTAGACATAAGCATATTAATATAATTGAATGACAAATCGATATGCATAAGATCAAGATCATAAAGTCATACATAGGCTAAAATCAAGTTTGTGAAAGAGCTTGTGTTCATCATGCAATAGGATTGAAAATCATGTAAAAATCATTAGATAATCATAGATACATTCATATGATGCTTTTGAAATCAATATAAGAAAGAACGCATGACAAGATTTAAGAAGGAGAACTTTCATTATGAAAACTATTTTGAAAACATTGATATTAACTCTCTAGATGGACGGATAACTAGACATGAAGGTATGGTGAAGGATCACCATACCTTAATATATATGAAGACCTCTGAAAAATTGTGATTCATCCATGGAAATCGAAGCTCCAAGCTGTTCTTGAGTTTCACCAACAATGGTAGTTTCTAGGGAGAATATTTTGGAAGGAAAAGTTTTAATTTGTGAATTGTATTGGGAGTAGGGTTGATAACGTTTTTAAGCCCTTATATACACCCAATAGTATCTAAATAAACCTATTAGAATCAGGTTACGACGTGGGGTGAATTTCCCATTCACCCCTTAAATAAAACAGTGCTCAAGACACAAGTTGCAGGCCACTATCGACGGACCGTAGGTCAATCAACGGGTCGTCTGTGGCTTCCGTCGATTGGTCCTTGGATTGGTATTTCGTTGAAACTTGCTCAGGATAAGTTTCCATCGACGAGTACCAACAAAAGGGCCGTTGGTCAACCAACAGGCCGTCGTTTGTTCCGTCTGTTGACACTACCAAGGAAGCGTGTCGATTAGCCTTGGGTCCTTCTTGTGGTTCCTTTTGTGGGGTGCTATAGAAGTCGTACCCGAACGTTTCAATTGTAAGTACGAACCTTAACAAGTTTTATACCTTCCACATAGGTTTCACCCAAAACAAACAGCTGCAACTCGTCCAAACAGTCTAGGCCCCATCAAGACACACATTGAGCGTCTTAAGGGCTATCATTCGAACCCCTTGGACGTTCTTCGTCGTTTAACCTCCAAACTTCTAGTAACTCCAAATACAATCTTTTAAAATCATCATAACTCATTTTATTACACAATAAGATCATGAAATACATTATATAAACACGCATGGACACTTGAGGCACATAGGCGACTAGTCGTCGAACGTTTTGGTCCTCCATTGATGTTCAACTTCCAAATCACTTCAACCTTTACACACTTCCTCTAAACCATACTATAAGTCATTTTAGGACCTTAGAAACTCAAGACAACCATGGTAGGCTCTAGACTTCGTATATCATTTTGGGGTCATACAATATTCCCCACTTTGGAACATTCGTCCTCGAATGACAACTAGGGCTCTTTAATCACAACAAGGACTTCAATGCATCATAGAGCAGTTCATAACTTTGATAAAATAATAAGATCATTTTAGCACTCCATGCACAAAAGCAAGCAAAACCATTACTCACTCACTCTTTAATGCATCGAAAACAAAGGCTCTTATCATGTTCATAGGGGGAACATCCTTCTCCTAATCATAAAATGGTCATTACACTTCGAATCATTAACTGATCATCTTGCAAGGCCACACATAGGCACATTTCAACAACACTCAAGAAGCAATTTAGGCACTCTTACTTCAATGTACATAGACGTGAGTTGATCGAATCAACAAAGATTTTCATTAGTTAGACCTAGTGTCATGAAGGTAATACTCAACCATACCATGTTTAATTGTGTCCATGGAGGAATGTCCTTTTCCTACAGACACTTACATGTATCATGAGTTCAAACCTAAGCAAGGTACAACGTCAATTTTCTCTTAAAATGAGAAATTCTCAACTTTTAAACAAAGGCATGCTCATGTTTCCTTCCTAGTGAACTCTATGTGGTAAGTCACACCAAGCACCTCACAAAAATTAGGAAGTAATTTCAAGCATATTTTGAGAAGAATCAAACAAATCATAGGCACACATATGAGCACTTAGATAAACATTCTTTTACTTTTCAAGAATTAGCCTACAATTATGCATTCAAAATCAGAAAAGTCACAGTTTTCAAGAGACTCAACATATTTCATTTTAAAGAGACTAAATTTCTCATTATAAGGTTAAACATTTCACCTCACAAGTTACTATTACCATGCTTCTTATCTTATCTCATGGAGTCAAATGCACAACTAGCATATCAAGATGAAATTTAACAAGAGAAAATGTGGATTTTATCAAATATTTTCTTTCCTGCACTTCGGAATCCACAATATCTTCAAGGTAATCTCAATCAATACATACCAAAAAGATAAAGTTCATGCAATTCATACTTTATGGAAGACTCTATTCATGAACAAACTTACTAAGAATTCATTAATTTCAAGATCAAGTAAGAATAGAAGGAAAAGGTAAAATATATCTACAACCTTACCACTCCATTACCATCCGCCACTTAGGGTAGATCCAATTTAAGAGCAACTTAACCCAACCTTAAAAGGATATAAACTAAACAACCTTCATTTTCATCACATAAAAGTGATTAGAACTTTAGAAGGAATTTACAATAAGTCAACATAGGAACACCAAGGTATTCTAAACATAATCTCCTAGGAAATTTATACCCAATTATCTAGTTAGGTCAATCTCATTCAATCACATAAGGTTTGTATACAATACCATAAACACCAAGGTCATACATCATTAGGGGAAATAATAGAGGAGACTTAGACTTAAGGACTCTTTCTTTTCTTTCAACATTAATGTAAGGTAACTTTTAGGTCAATCAAACCCACATCATCACCCTACAAAGATAAGATTACTACCCTCAATTCTAGGGAAACATCAATTCTTGAACATCAAGGGACGCACAACACAATAAGAAGTTTGAAACAATTCTATGACTCATCATGATATAAGACTCTCATTCTTTATTCCAAATAGAAAGTCTCATTTTAAGATTCATTATCATGTCCATATGTACCAATTCTATACACATTTCGACAACATGTAATCAAAGAACAATTTAGTTGATTTCATAAAAAATTTAGAGTAAACTGCCTATCATTACAATGAGCATGTTTTCAAATTCCAAAAATGCAACATTTAGGCAATTGATGGGAAAAGCATGACAATATGAGATACAAGACTTTACCAAGGCAAGCATATTATTATCACACCAAGGACCAAGTCTATACAAAGGACTCCAATCCATACTACCAAACTTATTAAGGACTACATGTATACACAAGGAAACATTGAACACCTTTAACTACCAAATCTTAGGTTAGCATGCTTTCATAGGTAGTCACTAAGCATTTCAAGTTCAAATCATATCATAAGGCTACCATCATACAAAACCATATAGTAAGACATTATTCCCAAAAGAAACTCATTCTAACCATAATAACTTCAAGCATGCTTTAACTGTAGCATGACATACATTTTTTCAACATAACATGTTATTTCACATAAATTACTATATATAGCAATTATTGGCATCATATAATCAAAATATGCCAAAATTAACCTTCAAACATACTCATTCAAACCATAAAAACCAAAATAAGAATTTAAACTCACCTTTTCTCCCTAAAGCATTGGGAACAATCTCATTCGAGCAACCACATCTAAGAGACCAGCGGACAAGAAAACATAAGAGAGAGATCTTATAGAGTTATGTTCTATGGCACGATATAAGAATGATGAAAAAGGGAAACTCTATCGTCCTATAGCATATCATACCATTTGATGTGTCGCGACTCGACACCAATGATACAAGGCTCTACTAGATGTGGCAATATGAGACTTCTTGGACCCTAAACCTCTTTTTAAAAATCGTGCTCTGATACCACATTTGTCAAATCTGGGGAGCAACCCCCTAGAAGAAATATGGCGTATTTTACCTCTCGAAGGTCTTGTAAAAGCCCATAGTTATCATTCATCGCACTAACATAGTAAATTAAGCAGAAAATTTAAAACTTTTCATAGCACCTCATATACTAGAAACTTCACTTCCTACATATATAAAATCATAAGTCGTAATACATAGTTACACCCTAAGTCTATTTTCCGTCTTAGACTCAAATACTTTGGAATACATTAGGGACAGGACCCTTAGGACATTAACATAATTACAATATTTAAGTCTTTACAGTAAACCGTAATATAGGAAATCCTTGGACTCGAGGATTCCTTTCCTTGAGCTTCGGAATCACTTATCAAGCTCCTCAACATTCAAGACATCCTTTAAGCATCCATAACCTACACTTTATGTACAAAAAGTAAAGAAGAATGGGATTAGTACAAGAATGTACTAAGTAAGGCAACCATGCAAAAACATGCATTTAATAGGGACATTTTCTTGAAACCATACTTGCTGTCGTTTTGAGTAAAGATTTAAAAAAACTTTCATACCATAGAATTCATATAATTCACATACTTCATATAAAATATTCAAAGGCCAAACATTTCATAATATCACTTATCGAATTTAATATATAATAGAGTCACTTTACAGTGAGCTCAATTCCCTTAACAGTGAACTATTTTCTTTTTTTTTATTCATTAACCTTTCTAAGTATCCCTCTAGTGATAGATTGTGCAATGCATCACCTAAAGCCTACAAAAAAAACATATAGAAAATCTATACAAGGCAACACATACCATCATAGAAGTAAAATGCAACGTAGACATTTTAAGCCAAGACTAAAAGGACATTACAGTGAACTCCTAGTCAGTGTGCACATATCCATATTTTACTTCACATAGAACCTTATAAGACCTAACTCATGCCACCAATCTAAGTATACTAGCGCAAAGTACATGTAGGTCCCCATAACCTTACACATACTTAGTGAACCTATCATGACACCAAAACTCTTTACATCCAAGTCATATATAGACATAATAAGAGGAGACCACTTCATTTATGTCAAGCAAGACCTTCATCATATGGTCAACAAGATCAACATCATGCATAAAGACTCATATCATGCACATCATCATAGCAAGTAGACAAACACTACAAAGTCATGCATAAAGAACACATACATAGTGACATGCATTAGAAAACCTTTCTAGAACTTCCTAAGAGCTACTTGTGCAATGTCTACATTGGTTCATTACTTCCACCTATCCTAAATAACCCCCCTTAAGTCATTCTAGTTATGGTCCTAGTCATTTACTTCAATTTTCGATTTTACTTTAGGGAAACTATAACCTTAATTGATATAGACTATGTGATGCTAAACATAGAATACGGTGTCATAAAACTCCACACCAAAAGGAGGTGGTCTACCGTCCAAAGTAGAACCAAATGTAATATAGCTTTCCAGGTGGATCCACTACCTAGTATCCTATGGTGGCGACATAGTTATGGAACTTGGGGGTACATGTGATGACCCTCTTTATGCCGAGATTAGGCATTGTAGTTATTCACTTATGGAAACATCACTCTAAAACCCTATTGGGTCTTGAGGTTATTCACCTCATGAGGATTATGACGACCTACCTTCCTACCATAGGAAGGGACACACAATCATGTTCAAGTTCACTCGGTGCTAAGCTAAGTTCCTTTATTTAAAACCTTCAATATATTTTTACTTTATAAAACACTGGTTTACGAGAGTCATCCCTACATATGCTTATCTCATAGGTCGTATATAAAAATTCATCAACCTAAATTATGTAAAGAATTACATCACATGAACATAGCATATGTAAATCATCATCTAGTTTATGGTACACATGAACACAACATTCAAAGCCCCTCTCTTGATTAAGTCTTCATACATGTGTATGTGTATACATATATGTGACCAAACTTTTCACCTAACACATTAAGTCACACATGTGCATGCATACATATTCATACATATAAAAACCAAAACTAGAACTAACACATGTGCATGCATACGTATTCATACATATAAAAACCAAAACTAGAACTAACCTATCAAGGTACACATGTGTAATGCATAGGTAAAGTCCAATACCCTTACCCATACTAGTACACCTATCAAGTCATCCTAACAAAGGAAATAACATATCATGCTTTTATAAACATCATCTTTTCATGCATAGTATCAGACACTAGTGAAAATGAAAACTGCCTTTCATTTAGACACCATTACTGCAGTAACATGCATGTAAAGTGAGTGTGTGTGTACATTAGTCAACATGATCACATAACGGCTATCAACAACATATTGAGGCAGCGACCCTCTTAGACCATAATACTCCATCAAGAACAGACCACACAACACACAATAGCATAGGAGACAAGCCAACTTTATATTACACTTAAGACTCCTAACTTGGGCTATTCATGCATTCACATAGGGGTATATAATTAAGGGATTATAACAATTTTTATCTTATCAATGGAAGCACATATACTTTACCCTAACATGGATATATGCGTGCTTATACAATAGCCATACAACCTAGATCACAAGTAGAATAGGAAAGTAGGCATAAGCTTCTCATAGTGTAATAGTCATAACCAAACACTCATATACTTATCAATTTGCCTTCAAGGACATGGTCAACACACATATAGATTGACAATAAAGTAAACACCTCCACCATAAGCGGACCATACCACATATTTCCATACAAGGATTCATCAACATTACTATAAAAAAATAGAGAAGTAGAAGAGTAGAGGAATTCTTACCAATCCTTTAGCCTTTGCTCATCAGTGACCATTACTACTCTTTCATCAATAAATCAAGTATAGGGCAGTAGCTTAAGGCACCATAATCATACATGTAGTAAATCATAAGCTACTACAAGGTCATGTTACAACTAGTACATTACATTAGCATACTAAAAGGTAGAAGGACATACACTATCAACCAATTTCACTTGCATGAATTATATATCATATTTCATCAATAATATCAATCCAAGGAAGTAGCTAGTCATATACTTTATCATACAAAAATCATGCTTAAACTCTTCAAGATCAAGCTACTATCATAGGCATTAAACTATCAATTCAACGTAGAATAGAGGGAATAGGACATCTTATTAATTTTCCCAAAGTACTAATCATCGATCATATTTTACCAATAAAGTAAATGCTAGTCAGTAGCTAAAGAAATCATAGTCTAGAGGAGACACTACTACAATTGCCAATAAGGTCGAATTCACTATAAGCATGCTCCATATTTGGAATTCATGGAAGGTAAGTTTACATAGTTAATCCTATTCAAACTATCATTAGTTGATCCACATTAAATTCACTACATATAATTCATAATAACGTTACATCATAGGGAGTAGTTAACTGTGACATTCCAGAAAGTGTACGTGTCTAGTGAAGAGTCTATTAAGTTTTAATAATAGGTATTTGGGTTACATAGGCATCCCAATGCCCAATATTGAGTATTATTGGACATATTAGAGAATATTGGCTTAAGGGTGTTAGCCAATTTTTATGTATTAAGATATACTTTGATGTAAAAATGCTCCAATCCAAGCTTATTTAGGAATTGTACCTTCAATGAAGACCCTAAGCTAAAATTTTTGACTATATATTACACACAGTAGGTACGAGGCATCCATGTGTCAAGCTTAGGCACCATAGCACATGATCAATTGAAATGATCATGTAGATTAAGCAGTGCCCAAGGAGAGATTTAGGATCCTTGGGACAAGAAGAAAAGAAATTTGCTTAAACACATGTGCAAACCGGCCAAGAGACAAGACCAACCGAATTCGGTTAGGACGGTTAGGGACAGGCGCATATGTGGGGGTCAAGCCATGTGGGGCTGAGCTTCCTAAAAACTATAGGCTCTAAGTAACTTACCTACCTATCTAACTAACCCAGGACTAACCGAAATAAACTAACAAGTGCACGCCACAACCTAAGACCGAACCGGCTGACACTAACCTAGTAACTAATCCAAGAAACATCCCAGTACCTAACCTAGGATGGTCCAAAAGGGTTGGTCATGGTCCTACTGACTTAGGGGTACTTTATTAATTACCGTACTCTCTTAATTTATTAAATTAACAAATTAATTAATTAATTTAAATGGTGAAACCAAAATCCTTACACTAGAAAAGTAACTAACTAAGAAACATCGTAATACCTAACCTATGATTGTCCAAAGGGTTGGTTATGGTCCTAAAAACTTAGGGGTACTTCAGTAATTAACCTAGGCTACCTAATTAATTAAAATAAAATTAATTATTAATTTAAATGGTCAAACCAAAATCCTTACACTACACAAATAACTAACTAAGAAACATCCTAATACCTAACCTAGGATGGTCCAAAGGGTTGGTTATGGTCCTATCAACTTAGGGGTACTTTATTAATTACAATACGTCTCTTAATTAATTAAATTAAAAATTTAATTAATTAATTTAAATGGTGAAATCGAAATCCTTACACTAGAAAAGTAACTAACTAAGAAACATCCTAGTACCTAACCTAGGATGATCCAAAGGGTTGGTTATGGTCCTAACAACTTAGGGGTACTTTAGTAATTACCCTAGGTTACCTAATTAATTAAAATAGAAACTTAATTAATTAATTTAAATAGTCAAACAAAAATCCTTACAATGGACAAGTAACTAACTAAGAAACATCCTAGAACTTGCCTGGTTAGTCCTGCTAAAAGTAAGATGTAATAGACAATTAGGAAAGGATCATAGGCCCTTATTCAATATAGCCCATTTCTAGCCTAAATAAAAGAAACCAAATGAAATTTATCCTTCTTTGATCCAAATAATCTGAGCTTAAATTAGACCTTTCTTTTTCACCTCAACTGATCTTTTCTGGGAACAATGTGTTGGCCCTGGTCCCACCATGGACATGTGCACCTCAGCTTATGCCAAAAGCATAAGTTGAGGGTGGCTAATGCATAAACAGCCTTCGTTATGGCCCTGACCCAACTTTGGGTATTGTGTACCTTGACTCATGGCAAAGCCATGAGTTTAGGGTGGATAATATGAGGAATGCTCTGAAAAGCGAGGTTGAAAGAACAAAGAGAGAGAAAGAACAAAAGTAAAGTGACTCAAGA